>NC_057812.1:547517582-547843954 GCF_018294505.1 Triticum aestivum | reverse complement strand
ATACGACTTCTGGCTCGTGTTCGGATCAACCGCACACCTGAGGGGTATACATCCTTAAATGTATATAGCCCACAATACCTGGGGGCTTCTTTTCACAAGAAGCTAATTATTTTTCGAGCATCAAGCTCATAGTATATATGTGTCGTCTACTCATATATGTCTTTTCTTCACCATTATATGCACCGTTATGACTTAAGTTTTTGCTAAGCTGGGTTGCTTGGCTCCTGTGCTTATGCCCTACGTTCCCGCTTGTTCGGCTAGGGCATAAAGGGAGCACCTCTGCGATTGTTATAGCCAAGTTATCTGGATGTGTACCTCATACGGGTGAAGCCAAAAGCTAGCACCCTTAAGGGAATAAGTGGTCGACGAGCAAAAGACAATCTGCCCTCGTTGCAATACAAAACCCTAGACTATAACGTGTACTGTGATTTTTAGCATCACAACATCAGTTTGCGTAAAAAAACGCATGTTGGCCCATGGAAAGGAACCCTTACCGGAACTATTCTCTCTGGAAGATGTTTCTTACAATCAAATGTAATATAACATAACTCCCTAAATACAACTTCTCTGTTCAAGCAACTATGACCGTACTGCCTGGCTTCCGAACATAGTTTGGTGTTTACCTATAGCATAGTATTCGGAAACACTCCAAACCTAGGGTTTTCGGAGGTCGAAGCAGAAAGTCTGCCATGACAATCGTTTTACAAATTCGGCTAGAGACAAGTTTGTCAATAGAAGTACATTGCTACTTGGAATCCAAAATTTCTTCTTCCTCTAGACCCTCTAGCAGGTTGTCTAGTTTACAATCCTGTTGAGAAAACTTGGCGGCCATCTTCACTTGGTCATACACCAGGCTGACCAGAATTTCCTCTCCTCGTGGTCTGGCCCGCGCCATATGATTCGGATCAAGTCTGGTGTACCGTGTTTTCACCATGGCCCAGGCTTCCCGAGCACCTTCTCGGCAGGCTGATATCTTCCATAGCCCAAAACGGCGCAGAGTGATGACCCACAAGTGTAGGGGATCTATCGTAGCCTTTTCGATAAGTAAGAGTGTCGAACCCAACGAGGAGCAAAAGGAAATGATAAGCGGTTTTCATCAAGGTATTCTCTGCAACACTGAAATTATCGGTAACAGATAGTTTTGTGATAAGGTAATTTGTAACGGGTAACAAGTAATAAAAGTAAACAAGGTGCAGCAAGATGGACCAATCCTTTTTGTAGAAAAGGACAATCCTGGACAAACTCTTATATATAGGAAAGCGCTCCCGAGGACACATGGGAATTATCGTCAAGCTAGTTTTCATCACGTTCATATGATTCTCGTTTGGTACTTTGATAATTTGATATGTGGATGGACCGGTGCTTGGGTACTGCCCTTACTTGGACAAGCATCCCACTTATGGTTAACACCTATTGCAAGCATCCGCAACTACAATAGAAGTATTAAGGTGAACCTAACCATAGCATGAAACATATGGATCCAAATCAGCCCCTTACGAAGCAACGCATAAACTAGGGTTTAAGCTTCTATCACTCTAGCAACCCATCATCTACTTATTACTTCCCAATGCCTCCCTCTAGGCCCAAACAATGGTGAAGTGTCATGTAGTCGATGTTCACATGACACCACTAGAGGGATGACAACATACATCTCATCAAAAAATAGAACGAATATCAAATTCACATGACTACTTATAGCAAGACTTCTCCCATGTCCTCAGGAACAAACGTAACTACTCACAAATCATATTCATGTTCATAATCAGAGGGGTATTAATATGCACAATGGATCTAAACATATGATCTTCCACCAAGTAAACCAACTAGCATCAACTGCAAGGAGTAATCAACACTACTAGCAACCCACAGGTACCAATCTGAGGTTTGGATACAAAGATTGGATACAAGAGATGAACTAGGGTTTGAGATGAGATGGTGCTGGTGAAGATGTTGATGGAGATTAACCCCCTCCGGATGAGAGGATCGTTGGTGATGACGATGGTGATGATTTCCCCCTCCCGGTGGGAAGTTTCCCCGGCAGAACAGCTCCACCGGAGCCCTAGATTGGTTTCGCCAAGGTTCCGCCTCATGGCGGCGGAGTTTCGTCCCGTGGGCTTGCTTATGATTTTTTCCTCGACGAAAGACTCCATATAGCCAAATATGGGCATCAGAGGGACACCAGGAGGCACATGAGGCAGGGGCGCACGCCCAGGAGGGTATGGCACGCCCCCCACCCTCGTGGACGGTGGGTGGGCCCTCTCTGGTACTTCTTTCGCCCAATATTTTTTATATATTCTAAAAATAATCCTTGTGGAGTTTCAGGACTTTTCGAGATGTGAAGAATAGGTCTCTAATATTTTCTCCTTTTCCAGCCTAGAATTCCAGCTGCCGGTATTCCCCCTCTACATGTAAACCTTGTAAAATAAGAGAGAATAGGCATAAGTATTGTGACATAATGTGTAATAACAGCCCATAATGCAATAAATATCGATATAAAAGCATGATGCAAAATGGACGTATCAACTCCCCCAAGCTTAGACATCGCTTGTCCTCAAGCGAAAGCCGAAATCGAAAAAAGTCCACATGTTTAGAGATAGAGGTGTTGATAAAATAAAATACGGACATGAGGGCATCATGATCATTCTTAGAACAACAACATATATATATAGATTGCCATATGATCTCTTATGCTAAAGTAACAATTCATTCACATACTCAAGTATGAATCAGAAACTCCATTGAAAACTAACGAACTATAATCTTAGTCATTGAAGCAATTGCAATTTATCATAACATAGGGAAGAGTCAATATAAGAGCTTCTCAGCAAGTCCACATACTCAACCACCATTTAGTCTTTCACAATTGCTAATACTCACGTGATATTTATGATTATGAAGTTTTAATCGGACATAGAGAAAGATAGGGGCTTATAGTTTTGCCTCCCAACTTTTTACCTCAAGGTAATGTCAACAATAATAGTTCATGAAAACTCACATCCAATTAGCTATATATACCTGGATCTTTCCAACACATTGCGCTTGCTGAAGGATAAAATGTAAAAAGGAAAGGTGAAGATCACCGTGACTCTTGCATGAAGTATAAGACAAGAATAAAAGATAGGCCCTTCGCAGAGGGAAGCAGAGGTTGTCATGTGCTTTATGGTTGGATGCACAAAATCTTAATGCGAAAAAAGTCACGTTATATTGCCACTTGTGATATGGACCTTTATTATGCAGTCTGTCACTTTTATTTCTTCCACATCACAAGATCGTATAAAGCTTATTTTCTCCACACTAATAAATCATACATATTTAGAGAGCAATTTTTATTGCTTGCAACGATGACAACTTACTTGAGGGATCTCACACAATCCATAGGTAGATATGGTGGACTCTCATGGCAAGACTGGGTTTAAGGATATTTGGAAGCACAAGTAGTATCTCTACTTGGTGCAAAGAAATTGGCTAGCATGAGAGGGAAAGGCAAGCTCAACATGTTGGATGATTCATGGCAATATAATTTATCTTAGATGTAAGAAAACATAACCCATTAAGTTGTCTTCCTTGTCCAACATCAACTCTTTAGCATGCCATATTTTAATGAGTGCTCACGATCATAAAATATGTCAAAGATAGTATATTTATATGTGAAAACCTCTCTTTCTTTATTACCTCCTATTAATTGCAACGATGACCAAAACTATGTTTGTCAACTCTCAACAACTTTTATTCATCATACTATTTATATGTGAAGTCATTACTCTCCATAAGATCCATATGATCTCCTTATTTCTTTTTATTCTTTCTCTTTTATTTTATTCCCTCAAGATCATAGCAAGATAATCAAGCCCTTGACTCAACACTAATCTTTATTATATATAGCTCACGGACTCGATTACATAGAAGGATCATAAAGCAAAACTCAAAACTAGATCATACTAAAACTTTATTCTACTAGATCAAGATATTACCAAAAGGATCGAACTAAGAAAAATGGTAAAGATAGGAGTGTGATGGTGATACGATACCGGGGCACTCCCCCAAGCCTAGCAGTCTCCAAGGGGAGTGCCCATACCCATGTGTTTATGTCTCCTTTGTTGGTGAAGAAGGTGTTGGTGATGATGGATAATTGCACATCGACATAGGAGATCATCCAATTTGCGGATAATGCCCTTGAGTGCGATGATATGCTCCTTCAACAAAATATTTTCACTTGTGAGATACTTGTTTTGAATGTGAGCTAACTCAATCATCTTGAAAGCTTCAATCTCCATTGGGGTAAAGAGATTGTGATGAGGTTGAAGGATGTCTTCTTCTACTACTGTCGGAACTTGATCCCCCACGGCCTTCTTGATCCCATCATCCTTGTTGATCTCTTCGGGCTCTTCTCTCTTTAGCTCTATCTTCGTTAGCCAAGCATCGTTGCCATCATTGTTGGAAGAGGAAGGAGAAGACATGATGCTTGTCTGTGACAACCCTGACAGAAAACAACTCAAAACGAAAACAGAGGATATTTGCATGATACGGTGGTCAAAACCTTCGGGAGATTATATAATGAATTTTTTCCAACCAAAAGAAGTTTCGTGCAAGAAAATGGAGTCCAGAGAGCACATGAGGTGCCCATGAGGCAGGGGGCGCGCCCTCCACCCTCGTGGAAGCCTCGTGTCCTTCCCGGGCTACTTCTTATTTTCCTATTTTCTTAAATATTCCAAAACGGAGAAAAATTGTCATTAGAACTGTTTTGGAGTCGGTTTTACTTACCGTACCACGTACCTATTCCTTTTCGGGGTCTGAAATGTTCTGGAAAGTGTCCCTTATGTATTCCCCCAGGGTTACGGTTTCAATAACATTAGTTTCAACATTTATGGCATTACCTGAGATATAATGTTTGATTCTTTGACCGTTCACCACCCTCGGATTTGTGCCTTTATAGTTGTTGATTTTTATGGCACCAGAACGATAGACCTCCTCGATGACGTAAGGACCTTCCCATTTAGAGAGGAGTTTGTCTACAAAAAATCTTAAACGGAGTTGTATAACAATGCATAATCACCTACATTAAACTCACGTTTTGTATCCTTTTATCATGCCATATTTTAACATTTTCTTTAAATAGTTTGGCATTCTCACAGGCCTAGGTTCTCCATTCATCAAGTGAGCCAATGTTAAAAAGCCTCTTCTGACCGGCAAGTTTTAAGTCATAGTTGAGCTCTTTAATAGCCCAATATGCCTTATGTTCTAGTTCAAGAGGTAAGTGACAAGCTTTACCATAAACCATCTTATACGGAGACATACCCATAGGATTTTTGTATGTAGTTCTATAAGCCCATAATGCATCATCAAGTTTCTTGGACCAATTCTTTCTAGATCTATTAACAGTCTTTTGCAAAATTCATTTAAGCTATCTATTGCTAAGTTCTACTTGACCACTAGACTATGCGTGATAAGGAGATGCAATTATATGATTAACATCATACTTAGCAAGCATTTTACGAAAGGCACCATGAATAAAATGTGAACCACCATCAGTCATTAAGTATCTAGGGACTCCAAACCTTGGAAAAATAACTTCCTTAAGCATCTTAATAGAGGTGTTATGGTCAGCACTACTAGTTGGAATAGCTTCTACCCACTTAGTAACGTAATCAACAGCAACTAAGATATGTGTATACCCATAAGAGGAAGGAAAAGATCCCATATAATCAAAGCCCCAGACATTAAATGGTTCAATAACATGTGAATAATTCATAGGCATTTCTTGACGTCTACTAATATTACCAATTCTTTAACATTCATCACAAGACAAAACAAACTTACGGGCATCCTTGAAGAGAGTAGGCCAATAAAAACCGGATTGCAATACCTTATGTGCAGTTCTATCTCCAGCATGGTGTCCTCCATAAGCCTTGGAGTGGCACTTGCGCAGGATCTGTTCCTGTTCGTGCTTAGGTACACAACGTCTAATAACACCATCTACTCCTTCTTTATAAAGATGTGGGTCATCCCAGAAGTAATGTCTTAAATCATAGAAGAACTTTTTCTTTTGCTGGTATGTGAAACTAGGTGGTATAAATTTAGCAACAATGTAATTAGCACAATCAGCATAATTAGAATAGTACGAGAAGCATTTATGACAGCTAATTGTTCATCAGGAAAGCTATCATCAATAGGTAGTGGTTCATCAAGAACATTTTCTAACCTAGACAAGTTGTCTGCAACGGGGTTCTCAGCTCCCTTTCTATCAATAATATGCAAATCAAATTCTTGAAGCAAGAGAACCCATCTAATAAGTCTAGGTTTAGCATCTTTCTTTTCCATAAGATATTTCATAGCAGCATGATCAGTGTGAACAGTTACTTGAGAATCAACAATATAAGGTCCAAACTTATCACAAGCAAATACAACTGCTAAAAATTCTTTTTCAGTAGTAGCATAATTTCTTTGGGCAATGTCTAGAGTTTTACTAGCATATTCAATAACATTTAATTTCTTATCAACTCTTTGTCCTAGAACAGCCCCTACAGCATAATCACTGGCATCACACATAATTTCAAATGGTAAATTCCAATCAGGAGGCTGAACAATAGGTGTAGAAATCAAAGCTTTCTTAAGTATTTCAAATGCTTCTACACAATCATCGTCAAACACAAAAGGGACATATTTTTGTAAGAGATTAGTCAGAGGCTGAGAAATTTTAGAGAAGTCCTTAATGAACCTCCTATAAAAACCGGCGTGACCTAGGAAACTTCTTATACCTTTGATGTCATTAGGACAAGGCATCTTTTCAATAGCATCAACTTTAGCTTTATCAACTTCAATACCTCTTTCAGAAATTGTGTGCCCCAAGACAATACCTTCATTAACCATAAAGTGGCACTTCTCGCAATTCAAGACAAGATTAGTTTCTTCACATCTCTGCAAAACTCGATCAAGGTTGCTTAAGCAATCATCAAAAGAAGTTTCGTAAACGGAGAAATCATCCATGAAAACCTCAACAATCTTTTCACAGAAGTCAGAGAATATAGCAGTCATACATCTTTGAAAGGTAGCAGGTGCATTACATAAACCAAAAGGCATACGTCTACAAGCAAAGGTACCGAAAGGGCAAGTAAACGTTGTCTTTTCGTGATCCTCTTTTGACACAGGTATTTGAGAGAAACCAGAATAACCATCTAGAAAGAAAAAATGTGTATGCTTGGATAATATTTCTAGCATTTGATCAATAAAAGGTAAAGGGTAATGATCCTTTTTAGTAGCTTTATTTAATTTGCGGAAATAAATTACCATTCTATAACCTGTAACAATTCTTTGTGGGGTCAATTCATCTTTATCATTAGGAACAACAGTAATACCTCCCTTCTTAGGGACAAAATGGACGGGACTCACCCACTGACTATCACCAACGGGATAAATTATACCTGCCTCCAGAAGCTTTTGTATTTCTTTTCTTACCACCTCTTTCATCTTAGGATTTAACTGTCATTGGTGATCAACAACTGGTTTAGCGTCTTTCTCCAGCTTTATTTTGTGCTGGCATAGAGTGGGACTAATGCCCTTAAGATCATCAAGAGTATCTGGTAAAGGTTTAAGCTCAAACACGGGATCACCCTTAGGTGGAGGAGGATCCCCTAGGATTTCAACAGGCAAGTTTTGTTTCAAAATAGGTCCATGTTTAAAGAATACTTCATCTATTTCCCTTCTTTCATTCATAAACATATCATTTTCATGGTCTAGCAAATATTGTTCTAAAGGATCACTAGGAGGCACGGAAATAGAAGTAAGACCAATAATTTCATGTTTACTAGGCAATTCTTTATCATGGGGTTGTCTACGAAATTTAGCAAAATTAAACTCATCAGACATATCCCCTAAACCAACAGAAACAATATCCTTTTGCAGTATATCCTAGCATTAACAATATTCATGAAGGGTCTACCAAATATAATGGGACAAAAGTCATCTTGTGGGGAACCAAGAACAAGAAAATCAGCAGGATATTTAACTTTCCCACACAAGACTTCAACATCTCTAACAATCCCTACTGGTGAAATAGTATCTCTATTGGCAAGCTTAATTGTAACATCTATTTCCTCTATCTCAGCAGGTGCAATATCATGCATAATTTCTTTGTATAAGGAATGAGGTATTGCACTTGCACTAGCAACCATATCACATAAGCCATGATAGCAATGATCTCCTATTTTAACAGAAATAACATGCATGCCTACAACAGGTCTATGTTTATTTTTAGTATCAGGTCTAGCAATTCTTGCTGATTCATTGCAGAAGTAAATAACATGCCCATCAATGTTATCGTCCAAGAGATCTTTAACCATAGCAACACTAGGTTCAACTTTAATTTGCTCAGGGGGGTTTGGGTGTCTAAATATTACTTTTGTTGACCACAGTTGAAGCTTTAGCATGATCCTTTATTCTGACAGGGATAGGTGGTTTCTCAATATAAGCAGTAGGAATAACAAGATCATTATAAGTGATAGTATTTTCTTCAACTTTAATAGGTGCAACTACTTTCACTTCAATGGGAGGATTAAACCACTTCTCCTTAGGGAGATCAACATGAGTAGCAAAGGATTCACAGAAAGAAGCTACTATCTCAGAGTCAAGTCCATATTTAGTGCTAAATTCACGGAAAGCATCGGTATCCATAAAAGATTTAACACAATCAAACTTAGGTGTTATACCTGACTCCTTACCTTCGTCGAGGTCCCAATCTTCAGAGTTGCATTTAATTCTCTCCAATAAATCCCATTTGAATTCAATAGTCTTCATCATAAAAGATCCAATACAAGAAGTATCGAGCATGGAGCGATTACTGAGAGAAAGTCGAGAATAAAATTTTTGAATAATCATTTCTTTTGATAGCTCTGTTGGGATCTACGATAGGGTGCGTCGACTGCAAATTAAAATTTCCTACGCGCAGAACAACCAAGAACATGCTACGGGAGATGGATCACAGTTCATTACCACTAGATGCGCAGTGCTGTGCAGCGGAAGAAGAGTTGGGGCAGCACGTCCACGTGGATCGTCTCCTCCTCGTCTGATCTCCCTCATACAACCGGTGGTTGGTTCCCACGTACAGGTTCGCCGGAGCGGCGCAAGTGCACCGCCTCTAACGGTATCCGCGCATGCAGGAGGAACATCGTGTGGCGGACTTCTAGGTCAGATCACACAACCGGCGGCGAGTGGAGGTGTCTATTCGCAACACATGCAAACCCTAGTGACAGCGCCAAAGCGATCAGCCCATGAGTGTATCGCACCTCCACTATATATATAGGCATCCGTCATGGGCTCAACACTTGGGCCTCGCATGGACCCTAAAGCCCATAAGTCTACTGGGCCACAATCCAAATACAGTTCGGATCACATCCGACCAGTGTCCTCGGATCCGACCTCGTAGGTTCCTTCCCTTAAGCGCATGACCCCTTAGGTTCAAGTTGGCTTGGTCGCAGTTCGGATCACCTCCAAACTGCACAGTTGGTAGCGGCCTCTAGCAAGGCATGTCGAACACCAAGCAGACTATGAAGCTGGTTAGCGAACCTATACATCACACTTCCATTCCTTTTGCCACACGATATATGTTGCCTAGCTCAAGGCGAGTCTGTCATCCTTGTGCTAGCCCGACCTCTTTCTCATTCCAGTGATGCCGACCACAAACCGGATTATCTCATAATCCTTGTCGCATGGCCATGCTTATCCTGGTCAGATCACACGAGGGGCCCAGAGTATATCTCCCCTGATTGGAGGGGCAAATCCCATCTTGTTCGACCACGCCTTGTGGCATGGTTTTGGACAAACCCGAAACCTACCTTTATAACTACCCAGTTACGAAGTAGCGTTTGGTCGGCCCAAAGCAAGTCTGTCACCATCCCGAGTACATGTGTCAGCTCAGGTCTTAGGACATAGAACATATGTTGTACTAGAGACTCATAGATGACAACTGCGTCTCATAGTTGGGTCTGTCCGACTTGGACCTTATCTCGACTCGGATCCGACTACGTCGAATCCGACCAGATCCTTCCAAGTCCATATTATCCGGTTAGCATCCAATGCTCCATGGCTAGGGAGACCAAGCCATCGACCGTGTCATATGCTAGTCTAGTTGGCTGCGCGTCCACACAGCCCTTTCGACTAGGGACCTTTTAGGACAGTCATCATACAATGCATAGTCCCACAAACAAGTCACGTACTTGCTGATACACATCATTGATAGTGTCCAAGGACTATATTTATTCATAAACACATAGGAAATATCATCATACATGATTGCCTCTAGGGCATATCTCCAACAAGCTCATTATTGGGGCATGAATATAACATTGACTTAAGCCTCCCCCAAGCTTGAGCGATGCTTTCTCCTTCGCGAGGCCAAAAATTATATATATAATTACGATCACGATGAACCAGATGCATAGGATAAAACTTCTGATGAAATTCCAATTTCAATCGTTGGTAGTTCCATGATCCAATATCATCACGTAGCCTAAACCATGTCAATGTGTCTCCCTTCAAATATAAAGGGAAGACCTTATTCTTGATAACATCCTCGGGCATACCTGCAAGCTTAAATAATCCACAAACTTCATCCACATAGATTAGGTGTAAATCAGGATGTAATGTTCCATCGCCTGTGAAATGATTAGCTAGCAGTTTCTCTATCATACCCGAAGGAATTTCAAAGTAAACATTTTCAGTAGGTTCAGTAGATTGAGGAGCAACTCTTTTCTCTACTGGTCGGGGTGAAGATAC
This sequence comes from Triticum aestivum, assembly GCF_018294505.1. NCBI lineage: Eukaryota > Viridiplantae > Streptophyta > Magnoliopsida > Poales > Poaceae > Triticum > Triticum aestivum. The sequence continues at coordinate 547,833,187 of NC_057812.1, read as the reverse complement.
CCCGAACAAGCCCCTCAAAGGATTATGTTCCATAGTAACAAGTGACAGTAAATTTCAGCACACTATATAAATTTTTCCTTACCAAATTCCACCTACCAAAGGTGCTTCACTCCCCGGCAACGGTGCCAGAAAAGAGTCTTGATAACCCACAAGTGTAGGGGATCTATCGTAGCCTTTTCGATAAGTAAGAGTGTCGAACCCAACGAGGAGCAAAAGGAAATGATAAGCGGTTTTCAACAAGGTATTCTCTGCAACACTGAAATTATCGGTAACAGATAGTTTTGTGATAAGGTAATTTGTAACGGGTAACAAGTAATAAAAGTAAACAAGGTGCAGCAAGATGGACCAATCCTTTTTGTAGAAAAGGACAATCCTGGACAAACTCTTATATAAAGGAAAGCGCTCCCGAGGACACATGGGAATTATCGTCAAGCTAGTTTTCATCACGTTCATATGATTCACGTTTGGTACTTTGATAATTTGATATGTGGATGGACCGGTGCTTGGGTACTGCCCTTACTTGGACAAGCATCCCACTTATGGTTAACACCTATTGCAAGCATCCGCAACTACAACAGAAGTATTAAGGTGAACCTAACCATAGCATGAAACATATGGATCCAAATCAGCCCCTTACGAAGCAACGCATAAACTAGGGTTTAAGCTTCTATCACTCTAGCAACCCATCATCTACTTATTACTTCCCAATGCCTCCCTCTAGGCCCAAACAATGGTGAAGTGTCATGTAGTCGACGTTCACATGACACTACTAGAGGGATGACAACATACATCTCATCAAAATATCGAACGAATACCAAATTCACATGACTACTTATAGCAAGACTTCTCCCATGTCCTCAGGAACAAACGTAACTACTCACAAATCATATTCATGTTCATAATCAGAGGGGTATTAATATGCATAATGGATCTAAACATATGATCTTCCGCCAAGTAAACCAACTAGCATCAACTACAAGGAGTAATCAACACTACTAGCAACCCACAGGTACCAATTTGAGGTTTGGATACAGAGATTGGATACAAGAGATGAACTAGGGTTTGAGATGAGATGGAGCTGGTGAAGATGTTGATGGAGATTGACCCCCTCCCGATGACAGGATCGTTGGTGATGACGATGGTGATGATTTCCCCCTCCCGGAGGGAAGTTTTCCCGGCAGAACAGCTCCGTCGGAGCCCTAGATTGGTTCCGCCTCGTGGCAGCGGAGTTTCGTCCCGTGAGCTTGCTTATGATTTTTTCCTCGACGAAAGACTCCATATAGCCAAAGATGGGCATCAGAGGGCCACCAGGGGGCCCACGAGGCAGGGGCGCGCCCAGGGGTAGGGCGCGCCCCCACCCTCGTGGACAGTGGGTGGCCCCCCTCTGGTACTTCTTTCGCCCAATATTTATATATATTCTGAAATAATCCCCGTGGAGTTTCAGGACTTTTGGAGATGTGCAGAATAGGTCTCTAATATTTGCTCCTTTTCCAGCCCAGAATTCCAGCTGCCGGCATTCCCCCTCTTCATGTAAACCTTGTAAAATAAGAGAGAATAGGCATAAGTATTGTGACATAACATGTAATAACAGCCGATAATGCAATAAATCTTGATATAAAATCATGATGCAAAATGGACGTATCACCGAGCTCCCTTGAATAAATTAACGAGTTCCTCCATACGTCCTGGAGGAGAATCGGCTGGCCATAAAGCCTTAGCGATGTTCCTCATTGCCTTCCGAGCTTTCTCATGCATCTTAGACAGCTCTTGTAGCAGGCCGCCTTGAAATCTGGACACCTCTTCTTGGGGCCGCCCGGTCAGCACACCTACAGAAATAAAATTGTTAGGATTCGCATTAACGAACTACAGGGAAGTAAGTTAAAAGGCATACTGAATATGCCACCTCTCAGCTTTCGGTTCTCCCTCAAGGCGTCCTCCAGCTGGGCTTGCACATCTTTTAGCTCTTCGCCTAGCTGAGTGTTGGCATCCTGCAACTTGTTCTTATCATTCCTAGTCCGTGTCAGTACACGCTGACCAGCGGCCTCTTGCATTTCGGCATGTTGTTTAGCCACCTGCGCGGCCTTCAGTTTCTCTTCCAGCTGATCCGATGATCCTGCCATCATAAATACAACATTGTTTACTTGAATAAACATTACTGGCACATGATAATATTTTCCGGACAGTCGCGGACACTACCAGTCGGTGCCTCCTTGGACTTCGCCAGTTTGGCGGTAACAGCAGTTAGCTGGGTTCGGCATTTCTCCAGCTCCTGAGACAGCATGTTGTTCTTCTCCGTGAGTACCTGATTATGCAACGGTCCTTAAATCAGTTGCGTCAACTGCTTTAAGTCCCGGGGCTACTAACACATGATCTTACCCTCATGTCCTTGGAAAGCTGTTGAGTGGCTCCAGCGAGCCCATCCCGAGCAGCTCGGATGTATGCATCCGCTAAGCTGAAAGCATTAAATGCTTCTTCAGTAAAGGTTGGGTCATGCATGGCCGCTCTCTGGCGCCGATGGTTCATTACACTCTCCACTTTGGAGTTGGTAACTGATACATCATCTGAATCCTCAAGGAGAGGACAAACCGGCATTTCTCCTGTACCAACCGCAACCCTTTGGGCGGGATCCGGGGTCCGGATGGGTGATGCATGACCGACAAGGTCCCCGGACACAGTCTGGCGTATTCTTTTCCTGAAAATGTTGCACAGCAGGAAATGTCAAAATTTGGTACCTCTGCCATGAGAGCATTAAAAAATAACCATACCTTTTTGAGGGTGGGAGCTTAGCACTATCGTCGTCCCCTTTCTTTTCGAAGACCCACCTTGTGCAGGCGTCGCCTTTTTAAGGGACGCTTCCGATGCGGTGTGGCGAGACGAGCGCCGCCCCTTTGAAAACACGATACAATGCGGCAGGTGAGGCGCAATAAGAAAACTCTTTTGGAGGAGATGTCTCCCGGGTACTTACGTGGGAAGAGGAAAGAAGGCCAGGGTAATCAGCTATAATGGCCACTTTTGTGCCATCGTAACTCGCTTGATAGAAAACCCCCTCCTTGAGCTCTACGGATATATCCGGATCCTCTTCGCATCCGGGATCTAGGTCCCGATTATGGTCCTCCGGCTGCAGGGCAGGGCTACAGATCTCCGCGGCAACTTTCCTCCATTCCTGTTAAGAAATGGTGTGATTAAGTTCAGTTGGGTACGACTCAGGAGGAGTATTGAGTAAAATTACTAAGTGAAGGCTTACCCAGCTGGGAGGGTTGTACATGGAAAAGCCATCTCGGCACTTAAGGTGAGTGAATTCTTCTTTCTCCCCCTTAAAAAGATCAGCCAGCATGGCGTCCAGGGCGGCGAAATTGTCCGGACCCTTATGTCTGCATCGTGATGCGTTGTCTTCTTCGTTGTAATACCACATGGGGAGTCCTCTGGATTGGAGTGGCTGAACGCCCCGCGTTATTGAAATCACCATTACCTCAATAATAAACAGTCTGGATTGAGCGAGTGTCTTTATCTTGTCCATTAGCTTCTTAACCTCCGCACTGTCTTCCTACTCGAGGCTTCGGGGGTGCCAGCTGTGGTGCTTCTTTAACGGGGCATTGGAAAACGTGGGTAGGCCTCATCGGATTGGGTCTGGGAGAACGACATCTTCAATATAAAACCACTTCGAGGGCCACTCTTCGGATGCCTTCTTCAGAGTGCCGGATAGGTATCCTGTCCCGGCTATGTGCCACACTTAGGCGCCGCCCACCTCGAATATGGATCCCTTTTGGGAGCGAGGGACGAGGCAGAAAAGCTTCCTCCATAACTCAAAATGGGCCTCGCAGCCTAGTTACAGCTCACAAAGAGCGATGAAGCCCGGTATGAGGTTGTGCAGTTGGAGGCCATAGTACTCCAAGAGACCTTGGAGGAAAGGATGGATTGGAAATCCAACGCCTCTTAATAAAAAAGGAAACAAAGCACACTCGCTCCCCTTCTGAAGGATGAGGGAAATTTTCTGCCAAGGCTTCGCCAGTAAAAGAGGTTAATCCTACCCGAACGAGGACTAGATCCGCAGGGGGAGATATCCCTGCACCTGGAGCTTGGTCAGCTGGGCATGGGATACAGAATAGCTCTCCCAATCGCCTTTTTGCGGGCCATGGGACAGGAGGAAGAACTGGGAGCGCTGGCCATGCTTGCGTGGTTTCTTGTGGTAAGCTCTAAGGATTTTCCGCCTGGTGTGGAATGGCATCTGAGATTCAATCTCCTTAAATATACGCATTCCCTACATGGCCCGGGTGTTATGTGCAAAAATACTTGGACCCTTCGTATTCGTCTAACACGTGGGAGTCGGAGCAGCGATGGCGCGGAAGCCGAAGGATATAACATTTAATGTAAAGCTGAATTGTTCGAAGAGCTCATCTTACCAGGACCAAAGATGTAAAAGCCGAATACAGTAATTTGGTTTAGATACTTTGGAGTATTCGGAGGAGGAACCCGCCTTGCAATGACGTAGACAATCTGCGCACCAGATACATCTTCATTGAAGCCTGGTTCAAGGGCTACTGAGGGAGTTCGGGATAAGGGGGTCCTCGGGCATCCGGGCTATGCAACATGGGCCAGACTAATGGGCCGCGAAGATACAAGATGGAAGACTTTCCCCCGTGTCCAGATGGGACTCTCGTTTGCGTGGATGGCAAGCTTGGCGTTCGGATATGAAGATTTCTTTCTCTGTAAACCAACTTTGTACAACCCTAGCCCCCTGTTGGTGTCAAAACCAATAGATCTCGGGTAGGGGGTCCCGAACTGTGTGTCTAAGGATTAATGGTAATAGGAGACAAGGGACACGATGTTTTACCCAGGTTCGGGCCCTCTTGATGGAGGTAATACCCTACGTCCTGCTTGATTGACTTTGATGAGTATAGGGGTTACAAGAGTTGATCTACCATGAGATTGTAATGGCTAAACCCTAATTGTCTAGCCTATATGATTATGATTGTCTCTACGGACTAAACCCTCCGGTTTATATAGACACGGAGGGGGATAGGGTTGTGCAGAGTTGGTTTACAGAGAAAGGAATATTCATATCCGCACGCTAAGCTTGCCTTCCACGCCAAGGAGAGTCCCATCTGGACACGGGAGGAAGTCTTTTGTCTTGTATCTTCATGGACCATTAGTCTGGCCCACGTCACATAGCCCGGACCCGAGGACCCCTTAATCTAGGACTCCCTCGGTAGCCCCTGAACCAGGCTTCAATGACGATGTGTCCGGCGCGCAAATCGTACTCGGCATTGCAAGGAGGGTTCCTCCTCCGAATACTTCAAAGTAGTCCTCGAGCACATAAAACGTGTCCGGCTCTACAAGACGGGCTCCACACATAGCCGCAAAGAGTATAATATTTCACAAGTCCCATCTACTGACAACTTTTTGTAGGGAGACGTTACGTCCCTGCCTGGTCATTATTTCTCACCGTTTTTAGCCTCCCGCTCCATGTTTCGAGGTGCGGTTTCATTGGCACGTCTTGTCGAAGCAGAGATTGTGTCCCCTTATCACAGGATTTTCATCAATACGGGCGTGGGTAATCCAACCGCGCCATCCGCACGACCCTTGGGGAATAGGCGAGTTTTAAGGCGAGTGGGGAGGCGCTTGATATTCGTTGCCTTTATAAGAGGAAAAGGATCCACTCTTTCACCCACGCCTTCTTCCTCTCTGCCCATATGTTCTCGAGCTCCAGCGCCCAAGCTTCCATCCTTTCTGCCTCCCAAAAGCACTCCGACCATGTCCGGGTCTGGAATGCAGGGCAAGTGGATAGCCTCCTCCGTCATGGAGGGAAACATCACGGAGCTTCGGGAAGCGGGGTACTTGGCCCAGGGAATCGCCCACTGGCTTCCGGCCAAGGGGTAGATCGTCCCCACCCCGGAGCCCAATGAGAGGGTGATATTCATCCCTCGCTTCATCCGCGGGTTAGGATTTCCCCTCCACCCCTTCGTCCGCGGGCTCATGTTCTACTACGGGCTAGATTTCCACGATCTAGCCCCGAATTCTTTCCTCAATATCTCGACATTCATTGTCGTGTGTGAGACCTTCCTCTGCATCCCACTCCACTTCGGATTATGGCTAAAGATCTTAAATGTGAAGCCGAAAGTGGTGGATGGTCAATGTGCAGAGTATGGAGGTGCCATGGTGAGCAAACTATCCAATGTCACATGGCCCACTGGCACCTTTGTGGAAATTTTCAAGGGGTGGTAGAAGTAGTGGTTCTATGTACTGAGCCTCGCGACATCACCTGGGCCACGGCTCCCGAATTCAAGTCCATGACCCCAATGTGGCTTACCTCCTAGCTAATAAAGGGCCTGGACTGGTCGTCGTCAGACGAGGTATCAGCGTTGCAGGCGTGCGTCAAGTGCATGGCAGACAAGAACATCAAGCTCGCCAATGTCATCCAGGTGATGCTTTTTCGCCGGATCCTTCCCTGCCAAAGCCGGACTTGCCATTTGTGGGAGTTCAATCCGGCCAAGCACCAGACCTTGCGATAGTTCTTCGGCTCCACGCATGAAGGTATCTGGAAGGTGCTTTTCAAGGCCAATCAAACGTGGCTGCAGGCGTCCGAGGACCGCGGATACGACCTGACCCATCTAGCCAGTCTGGTAAGTTCTTCATACTTCAAGGTGTATCTCTTCCTGTGCATTCAAGGAAGATGTCTAAGTTTCTCCATTTGTTTTTTCAGAGCTGGATAAAGAAGTCGGAGCAGATCCAGTGTCCGGCTCCGCTGCCCGAAAACCCAGCCATCCCGCTCCTGACGAAGATGCTGGTTCCGGCACCCTACTAGGCTCCGGAGAAGAAGGCCAAGAAGAAGGGCCAGGAGATAAGAAGCGGCCTCCGCCGTAAAGGCACTTTGGACGCAACATCCGAAGACGCCGAAACCCACTCCTCCCTCACCGAAAACAACGAGGAGGAGGAGGAAAGCAATTCTCCCCCCGAGAGGGGAAGGAAGAAAAGGGTGGCCTCCACGGATCTGGAGGTAGAGGCGGAGGCTTCCAAGAAAGGGAGAGTCTCCCTTGCGGACGATTCTGAATCGGACACCGATAGCAGCCCTGAGGGGCATCCCAGGAAGAAGCCCCTGGCCGGATCGTAAGTACTCAAGGGCACTTACACACATATATATCCAGCTACTTTACTTCATGGCTTTAATATGTTGAATCATGCGCTGCAGTCCGGCTCTCGCCCACCTCCAGCGATCCTCATCTTCAGGAGATTCGCTGGATGGACAGCGGGTCGCTTCCGCCGGCCTCCTCCCCCAAGATTATGGACGACGCCGAAGTGTTGTCCCGAAGGACCCTCCCAGGCCAGGGAGAGGTACAGGAGGCTGCCGAGGGGGCGCCAGAGGGTGATACCTCGGCCGCCGGACACATGGGGGAGCAGACCCCCTGGTGACTAGCGATAGGAGGGCCATATCCAATTTGGCCCCCAGCCGAATACTATTCCGGAGGCCCGTACGGCTCCGGAATCAGGTAAGCAACCTCCTTCGAAAGAAGGAGGTGCACCTATTCCGCCGATGACTTCTGTCCATCCGGAGGCACCAGATACTCTACTGGGAGCGCTCCAAGGTGCTTCCATTGTAGAAGAACACTGTATCCTAATGGGTATGGTGGTTGAGATGGTTCGGTCCGCTAAGAGCAGACTGACCGAAGCCTGCGCTAGCCTTCTAACAGGCTTTGAGGTACGTGACACAATTATGCAAAAAGAATGCCGTAGTACAGACAGTAGCCCCTAAGACTCTATCCGGTGTTTGAAAAGAAAGGCCGGACAGAGGATCGAATAATTTTCGCAGGATACTAATCATATATGTCCATGTGAATAAGCAGGCATCGATGCTGGCTGCGACCTCCCATTATGCCGAAGTATCCAAACTGAAGCAGAGGCTGGAGCAGACCGATGAAGAGCTTGGCCATGTCAAAAAACAGCTTGAGGACAAACAAGGTACGCAATGGCCTATTCAAATCTTAAAATGATAAGAATTGTTTGTGTTGATCACGTTAATATGATGCTTCATAGGAGCTGCGGCCGAGGTGGAGTCTCCCCAGAAAGCTCTGAGCGAGGCCCAGAAGAAAGCAGAGAAGGAACAAGCCGCCCGCAAGAAACACGAGTCAAGGGTCGGGGAGGTTTAGTAGGAGCTCGAGGACGCCATAAAGAAATGCGAGTCCTTGGAGCGCAAGATTGCGGAGTAAGAGTCCGAACTTGCTAAGGCCCGCCAAAGTGCACAAGAGGCCCGGGTTGAAGCTCAGGGCGCCCTCCGGGAAGTCCAGGAGGCCAAGCAAATTGCAGCCAGTAAGACCTTAATTATGCAGAGCAATTTTGTGAAGAAAAGGTACCTCTTACTGACCCAGATTTGGAGTTCTCCAGGAGCGTTTGCGGATCTACCTCGCAGTGTGGCTGATGCTGCGGAGTTCTTGCGAGCCAAAGAGGGGAGCTCATCGGAGAAGTTGTTCTGGTCGCAATACCTTGTGCAAGAGCATCCGGTGGCCCTCAGCGATCAGCTGAAAGAGCTGTCCGAACTGCATAGGGTGGCCCGATTGGCCATGAAGGATTTAATAATCCGTCTATGGCCTGCCGAAGCTATGCCCAGCAGCCATTTCGGGCTCATGAAGCGGCTGGTCAATGCCTGCCCTCGGCTTGATGCCATAAGGCGATCGGTCTGCATCGAAGGTGCGCGGATGGCCTTCGCCCGCGTCAGGGTACAGTGGGCGAAGATGAACGCCGTCAAGCTTGCGACCGAGGGGCCACCTGAGGGCAAAGAGCACCGCACGCCCGAGCGCTATTTTGATGACGCCTTGGAAGGATCCCGCATTGTAACGGGCTAGTGTGCGAAGGACATTATTTTTGAATGAATGTATGCGTGTTTATCCAGTCCTCTGTTATGGAACAAAGCCTATATGTAATATATTCCTTGTTGTTTTTCGAAAATATTTCCTCCTGTGCAGCCGTTTATTTAAATCCGAGAGTTGGGCAGTCATCGGCTTTAGCCCCCACATAGATAGTACGGGGGTGTTCAGATTGGAAACTAAACACACTTGGCCCAAGAGTTTTGTCCTTGAAGGAGGTGTTTAGTGCATCGAACCAGGCAGTCGGACTATGTTGCTTTATCACCCTCACTTAGCCATAGGAGTTTGACAAATAGGAGTGCGGGCACAACCCCTAGTTTGTTTATCCGGACTAGGGGATGTAAACACCTGATCGGGTGGAAGTCGATCCGTCGCGTAATGCGGAAAAATCGCAAGAGATTTTTGCCACCAGATAGCTGACCAGCTCTCGCCGCATCATGACAGTCAGTTTTCGGCTTTCTCTACTGAGGTGTTTATCCTGATGAACCAGAAACACAATCGCAGTAGTTCTCCCTTTACTACCCTAGCCGATAAGACGGAACGTAAGGTAGCAAGCATAGGAGTCGGGCAACCCAACTATTGACCAAAGACATGATTCGAAGCCGATGCATATAATGCAATATTCGGGGCGCCGAATTGTACTATAAAAAGTGTTCGGACTTGTTGCCAACATATGGAGCGCAATGGAGCCCCTGGCGAGTTAAGTCGTACCAAAGTGTGCGGGTGCAAAAAATAATTTAAATATAATAAAGGAGTAAGCCAATGCCACATATGTTGGGCCACAAACTATTTCCATTATAATCTGATTGATATGTCAAAGCGTATTTTTACAAATAATGTGATAAGCAACCGAGCTATTTAACATGTCGAGGCCAAGGGGAAGCTGCGTGCGGGTCCTGCAAACAGGCAAAGTTATCGTCAAGAAGATCATCTAGATGCTTCTGCCACACGTCTATGCTGCTTGCCTCCTTGGTATGTTTATCCTTCGAAAGGATCGATGATGAGGCCGTCGTGAGGGGCCTATGGAAAAGAAACCTAAAAGGGATAAAAAGAAAAAGGGAAAGTATGAGTGCCCGGATATGGTCGAGCCGTATTGTGGACCATGATCGAGTTATGCCTCCGTCTTTGCCCATGGTATTTTTAGTGCGTAGTTATGTACGCGCGGTACGTATGCCGCAGTTCGGTCGGGACTGAGACAGAGGCCGGATTGCTAGTCCGACTCCTGACGAGCCAGACTGTCATGCTGCGGAGTAATCCAGACTTGTTTAATAGTGTCCGGGGGCTTGGCCGCCGAATTGATGTTCTGCTTGATAAGGCCGCCGTGTGCTTCCGCTGCCAGGGCCGCGGTGTGCTCCTCGGTACGGAGGGAGCGTTCCATGTTTCCATTGACTGTTATGACACCGCGTGGCCCGGCCATCTTAAGTTTGAGATAGGCATAATGTGGCATCGCATTGAAGTGAGCAAATGTGGTTCGTCCGAGCAGTGCGTGATAGCCACTGCGGAAGGGGACGATGTCGAAGCTCAAGTCTTCACTTCAAAAGTTGTCCGGCGATCTGAAGACGACTTCCAATGTGATTGAGGCTGTGCATCGGGCCTCTACACCTGGTATTACTCCTGTAAAGGTAGTTTTGGTGGGCTTGATCCTTGACGGATCGATGCCCATCTTGCGGACTGTGTCCTGAGAGAGCAGGTTAAGGCTGCTGCCACCGTCCATGAGGACCCGCGTGAGGTGGAATCCATCAATGATTGGGTCGAGGACCAGTGCGGCTGAGCCGCCGTGACAAATACTGGTCGGATGGTCCCTACGATCAAAAGTGATCGGGCAAGATGACCATGGATTGAATTTTGGGGTGACTGGCTCTATCGCATAGACGTCCCTGAGCACGCGTTTGCGCTCCCTCTTGGGGATATGAGTAAAGTATATCAAGTTCATAGTTTTGACTTGGGGGGGGGGGATTTCTTCTGTCCCCCTGTGTTCAGTGGACGGGGCTCCTCGTCATCGTCCTCACTTGGCAACCCCTTCTCTTTGTCCTCGGTATGTAACTTACCAGCCTGTTTAAAGACCCGGCAGCTTCTGTTGGTATGATTGGCAGGTTTATCGGGGGTGCCGTGGATCTGACATGGTCGATCGAGGATTCGGTCCAAGCTGGATGAGCCCGAATTGTTTCTTTTAAATGGCTTCTTCCGCTGACCGGGCTTGGAGCCACTGAATCCGACGTTAACTGTCGTGTCATCGGTATTATCAACGTTGTTCTGATGCTTGTGCATGTTGCGTCGAGGCTTGTTGTTGCTATTTCTGGCTTCAGAAGTGCCAGGTTCGCTTGCATTGTTGCCGCTATGGGCTAGCCAATTATCTTTGCCCGCGCAAAAGAGGGTCATAAGTGTTGTGAGGGCTGCCATGGACTTTGGTTTTTCTTGGCTTGTTTTCTAGGGCTTCGGCATCCGGACATTCGACGATCTGGTTCTTTTTAATTAGGAACCTAGTCCAGAATTTTCTGGCCGACTCTCTGGGCTGTTGAACTATGTGACTTAAGTCATCAGCGTCCGGAGGTCGGACATATGTACCCTGGAATTTGTCATGAAAGGAGTCTTCCAGGTCCTCCCAACTGCCAATGGAGTTTTCTGGCAGGCTGTTTAACCAGTGCCGAGCTGGTCCCTTGAGTTTTAGAGGGAGGTATTTGATGGCGTGAAGATCATCACCGCGGGCCATATGAATATGGAGGAGAAAGTCCTCAATCTATACTGCGGGATCCGTTGTTCCATCATATGATTTGATATTCACGGGTTTAAACCCTTCTGGGAATTCATGTTCCATTACTTCGTCAGTGAAGCAGAGGGGGTGTGCGGCGCTTCTATAGCGGGTCACGTCACGATGTAGCTCAGATGGAGTCTGTGTCGGTGTCAAAACCGGCGGATCTCGGGTAGGGGGTCCCGAACTGTGCGTCTAAGGCGGATGGTAACAGGAGGCAGGGGACATGATGTTTACCCAGGTTCGGGCCCTCTTGATGGAGGTAATAGCCTACGTCCTGCTTGATTGGTCTTGATGATATGAGTATTACAAGAGTTGATCTACCACGAGATCGAAGAGGCTAAACCCTAGAAGCTAGCCTATGGTATGATTGGTTGTTGTCCTACGTACTAAAACCCTCCGATTTATATAGACACCGGAGGGGGCTAGGGTTACACAAAGTCGGTTACAAAGGAGGAGATATACATATCCGTATTTCCTATCTTGCCTTCCACGCCAAGTAAAGTTCCATCCGGACACGAGACGAAGTCTTCAATCTTGTATCTTCATAGTCCAACAGTCCGGCCAAAGGATATAGCCCGGCTGTCCGGAGACCCCCTAATCCAGGACTCCCTCAGTAGCCCCCGAACTAGGCTTCAATGACGTCGAGTCCGGCGCGCAGTATTGTCTTCGGCATTGCAAGGCGGGTTCTTCTTCAAATCTTGAATGTCTTTTAAGTAGTGTCCGTCCCCATAAATGTTGGACTTCTTGGCTTCTGTGCTCAATAAGGGCTATCTTCCACGCGTCGAACAAATACGAGGAGCCAGGGCATTTTTACATTCGCCCCCCTAGCCAGGTAAATAAATTGTCTATTAAAGGGATGGGGATTCTTAGATCCAATCCATACCATCCTCCCACGGTGAGAATCCATCGGAGCGCGCTTCGGAAAAAATCCACTCCAACATGGCCGACCATCGCAGCTCCTCCTCCCGCCCCGTAGCCCTAAGCCCGGTGATTGGGAGAGGTGTTCAGTCCCACACAGTCGATTAGTAGAGCTGTAGATTTAGGGATTTCTCCCTCCAGCGTATATGGTCCCCGTCCGAGCCGGGCTTGCCACCTATAATGGCGGGAGCAAGCGGAGAGCTTCCCCAGCCCCTCTAAGGGGGAGCGGGTGTGCCTTGTTCCTTACTTACTAAGGGGACTCGGATTTCCAATTCATCCGTTCCTCCGTGGGCTCCTTGAGTTTTACGGTCTCCAACTGCATAATTTCACCCCTGCTTCCATGAGGGAGTCCTGGATTAGGGGGTCTTCGGACAGCCAGACTATATCGTTTGGCCGGACTGTTGGACTATGAAGATACAAGATTGAAGACTTCATCCCGTGTCCGGATGGGACTCTACTTGGCGTGGAAGGCGAGCTAGGCAATACGGATATGTATATCTCCTCCTTTGTAACCGACCTTTTGTAACCCTATCCCCCTCTATATAAACCGGAGGGTTTTAGTCCGTAGGACAACATACAATCATACCATAGGCTAGCTTCTACGGTTTAGCCTCTCCGATCTCGTGGTAGATCAACTCTTGTACTACTCATATTATCAAGAATAATCAAGCAGGACGTAGGGTTTTACCTCCATCAAGGGGGCCCGAACCTGGGTAAAACATCGTGTCCCCTGCCTCCTGTTACCATCCACCTTAGACCCACAGTTCGGGACCCCCTACCCGAGATCCGCCGGTTTTGACACTGACATTCCATATTACACATCGCCGGCTACGTTGCCCTTTGTGAGCTATTTCTGGGCTGCGAGGCTCATTTCGCGCTGTGGAAAAGGTTATTTTGCCTTGTGCCCCGCACATAGAAGGTGCCACTTTATCAAGTGAGCGGAGCCGAAATATGGTGCATCGCGGAAACTGGATACCTGTCCGGTACTCCAAAGAAGACGTCTGAAGATTGGCCTTCGGAGTGGTTTTATATGGAGGGCGTCCCCCTACCAGACCCTGTTCAGTGGGGTCTTCCTGAGTTCAATAATGCTTCTCTAAAGAAACGCTGAAGCTGGCCCCACAGAGCCCCCAGGAGGAAGACAACGGAGAAGTCCTTTACCTGATGAACCGGATTAAAGCACTGGCTCAATCAGGATTGACAATTATCGAGGTTATGTCAATATGCATAACGCGGGGAGTGCAGCCACTTCAATATCGAGGGCACCCCTTGTGATGTTTTAACGGGGAAGATGATGCCACCCGTTGCGGGCGTAAGGGACCAGACTCCGCTGCTGCTTTAGCAAAAATTCTGTCCGAGTTGTTCAAGGGAGAGGAAGAGGAATTCATCCGTATCAAGCCATGGGATGGATTCTCCATGTACAACCCTCCAAGCTGGGTGAGTTATACCTCTTTACTCCCATTCTTCCTGCATTCTTCGTCGTAGGTACTCACCTTGCCATTTTATGGCAGGAACTGCAAAAAGCTGTAAGGGAGGTCACCAGCCCATCTCCACAACCAAAGGACCCTGGTCGTGCCCTCGGTCCCGGACTGCTCCCTGCGTCGCACATAAGAAAAAACAAAATCCCAACTCCCAAAAATAGGATCCCCTTTTAGACACTTCACCTATCGTACAAAACAGTGTTTTACAGGGAAGGCATTCAGGACACTGTGCCGAACCCGCAGCAACTCGCCAACAAGAGGCACCGAAGCCGGGTAGGCCGAAAAGGAAGGCGGTCAGGACAGAGACGCCGACGTAGAGGTATGACCAAACCTCGCTATGTGGTTGTCGCCTTTCTCAAAATGCAATGACTTCCATGCTTCTTTAATAGAAAAAACGCCCACCGAAGTATATCCGGAGAGGCTGCCGATCACGCTTCCACCAGTCGGGCTCCAGGGTCGGACATAGAGGCGGAGGCCAACATGGGGCGGACGCTGGATGCTCCTCCTACAGAGGATGCGGATAGACTATCTGCTATAAATTCAGAAGTGGAGAGCGCCATGAATCATAGGCGTCGCCGGACGGTACTCCGTGACGCTTGCTTCTCACCAGAGGCATTTGATGCCTTCAATTCTGGAGACACGTACCTCCATGCTTCTCAAAATGGTCTAGCCAGAGCCACAGATCAGTATGTAAGGGATATACGGGTAAGCAAATCTGACGATTATATGTATCAATAGCCCCTGAGACTTGAAACAGTTGACGCAACTGATTTAAGGATCATTATTTATGCAGGTTCTTATGGAGAAGAATTCCCAACTGTCTCAAGAGCTGGACGAATGCAAGGCCCAGCTGGAAGCCGCTGTTGCCGCATTGAAGGAGTCCAAAAAGGGGCCCCCTGGTAACTTTTTTGTCTATTGCAAAGAATATCGGTACCAAGTAGTATGGGGCATGTATGCACACCTAACAATAGATGTTGTAGGTGACCCCGGAGTGAATCCGGAGGCCGTGGAGGCAGACACGACTCGTGATGATCGACAGCGAAATGCTGGCGAGCGTGTGCTGATGAGAGTCAGGCAGGAGAAAAATGATCTCCAAGGTGCCAATATCCGGCTAGGCGTGGAACTAAAGGATGTCCGAGCCCAACTTGCGGACTCCGTGAAGGAGAATAAACGGCTTCGGTGCGGCATTTTTAGTAAGTGCTTGAACGAACTTTTTAAAGGAGTTTGGCGGAGAAGCTTGCTAACAGCGCTATATCTGCAAGTATGCTGACGGGTCGCCCCGCGGAGGAGATGCCCGGGTCTTCAGGTGATCTTCTACCAGAGCTCTCACAACTGCATGAACAAGTTCGACAGGTGTTGTAGAGTATTGCTCAAGCCTTGTGGCCATCCGCGTCCCCGCCAGGAGGCATGGGGAGCTTATAGAGAAGCTCAAGGGAGCGCGGCGGCGCTTCCGATTATGGAAAATATCAGCCTGCCGACAAGGTGCGAGGGAAGTCTGGGCTATGGTGAAGACACGATATACCAAGGCTGACCCAAACCACATGGCCGAGGTCGGACCTGTGGGGCCCGATGGGAAAGAGATCCCCGTCAGTTTAGTGTATGATAAAGTAGAATTAGCCGCAAAGTATTCCCAACAGGATTGTAGGCTAGACAACCTGTTGGAGGGTATAGAAGAAGAATTTAATCAGCCTTATTGACTGTGTACTTCAAGTGACATATGTAATGTCCCTAGCCGGATTGTAAATCATTTGTCATGGCGGACCTTTTCGCTTCAACCTCTGGATCCGATAGTCCAGAGTGTATACGAATACCCACTCAGTTATATAAAAACCGGGGTATGCATGGAAACCAGGCGTAGGGGTCATAAGTGCTTGAATAGACAAGTACCCAACTAGCTATGTTATATTACATGGATAGTAAGAAACATCTTCCACGGAGAATAGTTCCGTTAAGGGTTCCTTTCCCTGGGTACGCATGCCCTAATGTGCATGTCCGAACTGCGAGACACAGGTTAAAAACATCGGGGGCGTGTAGTAATTTAAATGAAAGTCATCTTTTGTTCATCGACCGAATATTCCCTTAACAACGCTAGCTTTCGGCTTCACCCAGTCTGGGGTACACATCCGGCTGACCCGGCAGTAACAATCACAGAGGTGCTTCCCTTATGCCCTAGCCGAATTAACGGGAACGTAGGGCATAAATACAAGAGCCAGGCAACCCAGCTTGGCCAAAACTTAAGCCATATGACGCATATAATGGTCAAAAAGGTACATGCGGAAGAATAACACATGTGCGGGGCATAAAGCCCGGAAAGGTAATTAGATTAAGCTTCTGTATAGGAAGCCCCTAGGTATATTGAGCGCGGTTAGTGCGTCAAGAATGTGTAACCAAGACATAAATGTAGACCCTTAGGGCCTTGAAGAGAAAAGAGGGAAAGAAAGAGAGAAAAAACAGGTGTGCAAAAAATTCATGGAGGTAAGGAGACGAACTTAGAGTCCAGCGGTAGGCGTAGAATCTTTGGAGTCTGGCTGCGTTCCATGGGTTTGGCTCGAGTCGATTATTCGATGGATCCCGCAGACGGTACGCTCCACCGGTCAGAACCTGGTCGATAATGAAGGGACCTTCCCATTTGGGCTTGAGCTTGTTCTTTTTCTTCTCCAGTAGGCATAGAACTAGTTCACCAACGTTATAGGTTTTGGCCCGCACTTCTCTGCTTTAATACCTTCGAGCCTGTTGCTGATAGAATGCGGAACGAGCTTTTGCCACGTCGCGCTCCTCCTCCAGGGCATCCAAACTGTCCTGCCGATCGAGCTTGACATCTCTTTCTTCGTACATGCGCACTCGAGGTGAGTCATGAATTATGTCGCAAGGCAGCACCGCCTCAGCGTTGTACACCATAAAAAGGGTGTGTATCCGGTAGTGCGATTCAGCGTGGTCCGAAGCCCCCATAGTATGGAGTCGAGCTCCTCTACCCAATGAGTGTATGATTCCTTTAAAGATCGGACTAATATGGGTTTAATGCCGCTCATGATAAGACCATTCGCTTGTTCAACTTGATCGTTAGTTTGCGGATGATACACAGAAGCATAATCGAGCTTGATGCCCATGTTGCTGCACCAAAGTTTCACCTTGTCGCCTGTAAAGTTCGTGTCATTGTCAGTGATGATCCTGTGGGGGATTCCATAACGGTGTACGACCCCGGATATGAAGTCTATCACCGGTCCGGATTCAGCCGTTTTGACAGGTTTGGCTTCTATCCATTTGGTGAATTTATCCACCATGACCAATAAGTATTTCCTCTTATGGGTTCCCCTTTGAGGGGTCCGACCATATCGAGCCCCCAGACCACAAAGGGCCAAGTAATGGGGATTGTTTGGAGGGCAGTAGGTGGCATGTGGCTTTGGTTTGCAAAAAGCAGGCAACCGACACAATGTTGTACCAGATGTTGAGCATCTACCCGGGCCGTCGGCCAATAAAAACCTGTACGGAAGGCCTTGCTTACAAGGGCCCGGGCTGCGGCGTGGTGGCCGCCGAGTCCGGCATGAATTTCTTCCAAAAGCTTCCGCCCTTCCTCTTTGGAGATGCACCTTTGAAGGACTCCGGTTGTGATTTTCTTATAAAGCTCTCCCTCATGGACCTTGTAGGCTTTAGATCGCCGCACTATGCAGCGGGCCTCGTTTTGGTCCTCGGGTAATTCATGTCTGGTTAGGTAGGCCAGGAACGGTTCTATCCACGGGGCGATGACGCCCATTATCACATGGGCTGAAGGTGTTATTTCGATGGCAGAGCCTCCAATTGTGTCAGAGTGTTCGGCATCCGGGGTTGTGGCTGGGTCCAGACTATTTTTGCCGGTGTCCCCTTCCCATACCACGGATGGTTTAAACAGTCTTTCCAGGAAGATGTTCGGTGGGACAAGGTCGCGTTTAGCGCCGAGATGGGCTAGGATGTCCACCGCCTGGTTGTCTTCCCGAGCCACATGATGGAATTCAAGCCCCTCGAACCGAGCTGACATTTTGAGGACGGCGTTGCGATATGCCGCCATTTTCGGATCATTAGCATCAAAGTCTCCATTTATTTGGGATATTGCGAGGTTCGAGTCCCCACGGACCTCTAGGCATTGGATGCCCATGGAGACTGCCATCCGGAGGCCGTGTAGTAGGGCCTCGTATTCGGCTGCTTTGTTGGAGTCTGTATATAGTATTTGGAGCACGTATTGCACCGTATCTCTGGTGGGGGATGTCAGGACGACGCCATCCCCTAGACCAGCCAGCATTTTAGAGCCGTCAAAGTGCATGATCCAATTGGAGTATGCGCCGTACTCTTTAGGGAGTTCGGCTTCTGTCCATTCGGCTACGAAATCAGCCAGTACTTGCGACTTAATGGCTCGTCGTGGCTTATATGTTATGTCGAACGGGAGGAGCTCAATGGCCCATTTGGCAATCCGGCCCGTGGCATCGCGGTTGTTTATTATATCATTGAGTAGTACTTCCACTACTAGGGAAAAGCCTATACACAGAATCTTATCAGCAGCGCGCTTTAAAATAAGGCGCTGCTGCTAATTAGCAGTAGCGAGCTCAAGAATAACTCGCTGCTGAAATAAATATAGCAGTAGCGCGCCCGCTCAAAGACGCACTACTGCTATAATTCCCATGATGCCGCCGCGAGGCTAGTAATAGCAGCAACACGTTATAACGACGGGCGCTACTGCTACGTAGCATAGTAGCAGCGCATTTCGCCAATAAGCGCTACTGCTAAGTTTACTACAAAAATTTAGTCCCACCTCACTCCGTGAAGAGAGTTTCTACCACCTTAAATATGTTACTTCTCAAACATTGACAAGCACTTGGTCTTCATTGAACTCTATGTGTAGAATTTGTGGCTGCAATATGAGTCTTCACCTGTTCCTAAACCGGTGAGGACTCATATTAACAAATCAGATTGTACACAAAAAGATCGTTGATGATCAATGTATTTTTGATACATTGAACTAAGTCTATTTTTACATGCTGACACATAGCAGTAGCTTTTCTTTGTGAAAGGCACTGATGCTAGGTAGTTTAGCAGTAGCGTCTTTCTCTATAGCGCGCTACTGCTAAGCCATTCCATCTCCCACCCCATCTCCTCTATCCGATCCACTCACAGTCACACACTCACTGGATCCCCTCTCAATCCCCCGCGCCGGTCCTCCCCCGTCGCCCCTCCTCCCTCTGCGCCGTTGTCACCTCCTCCTCCTTGCTGGACTCGGTATCGGCCTCCTCCTCCGTCCTCCCTCTCCACTCGCCGCTGGCCGGCCCCTCCTCGCTCCGCCTTCCTCCTCCGTCCTCCCTCCACTAGCCGTCGGCCGGCCCCTCCTCGCTCTGCCTTCCTCCTCCGTCCTACTCTCTTCTCCCTCCTCGAGTCGCCCCTCCTTCTCCCTCCTGCCTGATGTTGACACCAGATTTTGGCATGGTCACGAATCCGGGTTCGTATGCAAAAGTTAGAGGCAACACTTCGTGGGCCGGCCCTGAGTGAGAAAGTATTCGGCCTTTGCCGGCTGAATGAAACCTTGTCAGGATAAAACCTTGCCGATGTGAGGGCTTGCCGACATGGAAAGCTTGCAGGTGGAGAAGCTTGCCGGCGTGGAAAGCTTGCCGGGGGAGAAGCTTACCGAGGAGGAACTCTTGCCGAGGGAGAAAGCTTGTCGAGGAGAAACTCTTGCCGGGGTAGAAACCTTGCCGAGGAGGAACTCTTGCCGGTGTAAAAACCTTGCCGGGGTGAAACCTTGTCGGTGCGGAAAGCTTACCCGGGTGGAAGGCCTGCCGGGGTGGAGGTTGTGATAGTCAAGCCGACGAGAAGTTGAAGATGGGCTCAGAAGCTAATTCAGATGATCTTGGATGGAGAAATGTCCTACACGGGTTGTCTTCGCCTCGTCGAAACGATTGATTTTGATATAAAAATCGTTCAAATACGAGTTCGTATGCAAAAGTTAGAGCAATCGGAGTGCAGCCCTGTCACGAGGCGAGATGTGGCGCGCCCCACCAGACACATGTCTGACGGGTAGCGCTAGGAAATAGCCTGTGTTGCGAGACCGATCTGACCCTCAAGATGATCTCTGATAAAAAAACCTTCAACATAAAGTTGTTCGTCTCGTTGAAACGGTCAATATTGCTTTTGGGCTTGTTTTCATCCGAGATCGTTTACCACCGCAAAAAAGACCCGCAAGGTGCAGCCAGTTTAAACCGAACAGTTTTGGAAAGTTCGGATAAAATCAGTCTGAATTTGACTAGGGTTTTGGATGTGAATTGATGTAATTTTCTTGTAAGGAAAGCCTAGATAAATCCTTTGCTTGTACGGGAAGTCCAGCCGCCTCTTATATATGTTGGGGGTGACGGCCGATTGAAACAACACACAATCGAACAAATCAATATACAACCTTTTCATCTATGTTTTATCTCTCCACCGTTTTTCTATCTCGTTCTTCGCTGTTCTTCGTGTTTGAGAGCTGTGAATCCCGAGGCTCTAGGGGCGAGCGAATCGACCTAGGGCATCCCATAGCCGCCGCAATCCCTGACGGGGTCCCTCCCGGGTGCGCGGGGTTTCGGGTCTGCAAAAGCGCCCGCCGACTGTCTTGCGTATCGCGCTGTCGGTCGGGTCTCCTTCGACGTGAGCTGCGGTGCATCACCCCCGGCGTCGAGGGTACACGTGACGTGTTTGTGTGTCAACACACCTTTTGGCGACTCCGCTGGGGAACGAAGATCAATCGTCATCATCCACCATGTCTGATATTCCCAAGCCATCTGAGGTAGACGCCGATAACATCATTAAGCCCAGTCTTGATGAGATATCGGCCGATCATCGCCAAGTTTATGAGGAGTACAAGAAGGCGCGCGAGGAGAAGGACTTGCAGGAGTTCCTTGCAAAGTTCAAGAAGGATCGCCAAGGCAACATCACTCCGATTGAAGAAATCAAGTTCCCTCCTCTTCAAGCCGAGCAGGTTAAACCCTCTGTAAGTACTGCCTTTTCTCCTGAGCAGTGGGCTGAGATTGAAAGTCGTATTGCTGATGGTAACAATCTAGTCTACCAAACTTTCATAGAAAATACTAATGCTCAGAAGAATACATCTCAATCGTCTAGTGGTAATGATGGTGTAGCTGCTAGTGTGCAAAACCCTAATCTGGCTTTGCCTATTGCATCGGCGCCTCCCGTGCCGATGGCTTATTATCCTACCCAAACAAATCAGATTGTGACTGCACCCATCAACCCTATTATGAGCATGCCAGGTTCGGTGGCAACGCCGAACCAAACCCTACCTACAGCTACAACCACTCGACCACTACCAAATTATGGGTCGACATACATGCCACAATTCTTACCTACAGCTAGTAACCCTACTCCTCCTATGCCACTGCCACAAGCTTCATCATCCACTATGGATGATGGTCTAGCTAATCTTAGAGAGGAGATGGCTAAGATGCTTCGAGAGAATTTTGGAGTTGAGTTACCTCGGAATCGGATTTACCAAAAGCCATACCCTGAGTACTTTGATGCCATCCAGTGCCCTCCAGGATATAAAATTCCAGATTTTGTTAAGTTTAATGGAGAAGGCACAAAAACCACATGGGAGCATGTTAGTCAGTATTTAGCACAATTGGGTGAGGCAGGCTCATTGAATGAATTGAAAGTGCGTTTATTTCCTTTATCATTAACTGGTACCGCATTTTCATGGTTTTCTTCTTTACCCCATGGTTCCATTCGGGTTTGGTCGCAGCTAGAGCAGAAGTTTCATGATCACTTTTATAGTGGCGACAATGAACTCAAGTTGTCACATCTAACATCGGTTAAACAGAAGCATGATGAATCGGTCTCCGATTACGTCAAGAGATTCAGAGAAACAAAAAACCGGTGTTTTAGTTTGGTGATAACCGAGAGGGACTTGGCAGACCTAGTGCTGAGTGGTTTGAGAACTCCCATTAGAGAAAAGCTAGAAGGCTATGAGTTCTTAAATATCAACCAAGTCTTACAAAGAGCTTTCGCTCAGGAAAGTCGAAGCAAAGACCTCAGAGAAGTGCATAGATACAAAGCCGATCGTCCAAAGATGAATATGGTGGAATATGATAGTGATCACTCGGACGATGAGGGTGATGTTTTTTCTACTGAATTTGTTTGGCCATCTAAGGCCAAACCCTTTACTTGCAATGATCTGAAACCGATTCATAAGAATCGTGATGAAGAGATGAAGTTTACTTTTAACATTGCTAAGTGTGATAAAATATTTGATGCTTTGCTACAGGCTAAGATTATTAGAATATCTCATACTTTACCGCCGTTTGAAGAGCTGAAACGGCGCGCTTATTGCAAATATCATAATTCTTTTTCTCATGCTACTAACGATTGCAATGTTTTTCGACGGCAGATACAATCGGCCATTAATGACGGACGATTGAACTTTTCTGAGATGCAAGTTGATAAACAGCCTTTTCCAATGAATACCATGGATTTGGAGGGAAAGAAGCTACTCATTCGGCCGGAGGTTGCCGAATCTGCTAATAAAGCTAATGTCATTGTTGGTGAGCCCAGGAAAGACAAGGAGGGCGACAAGGTCTTGGGGAGACAGGTTGTGCTTGACAAGCAACCCTGTGGCAAGGAGACAATCAAAATCACCATCAAGAATCCTACACTCGGGGGGCAACCGCAAGCACAAGAAAATACTCGTGTTAAATTTGTCAAGCCCAAAAGTCCAGAAGTTGGCAAGTGGAAGACGAATGAAGCTAAAGTGCAGCGCAAGAAAATCAAGCCAACTTTTGATATGTTGTTGTCCAAGTATGCTAATCACGCAGCCGGTTCTAGCTCTAACCGGTCACCAAATTTGAAGCGCTCAAGGTCACCTCCTCGGGAAGAATTTCAGCATCATGCAAGGCCATATGGGTCATGGGCACCGGGACCATGGGTACCGTCTCTCCCCTATGTACCATATTACATGGGAGACTTCAATGGAGGATGGTGGCAGCCCCCAATGGCCCCTTATGCTTTTCATCCGGGTTGGGCAGAACAAAGGAGGCCCGTTTGTGAGAGACTTTCTTATCCCACACAAGGCCGTTTGAACAATGGTGTCAATCGGCCAGTGCAAGATAATCAAAAAAGGGTCGGCAAGCAAGAGTGGCGTGTTAAATCGCCAAGTGCTGCAATGGTCGAGTCAAGCAAAGGCAAGGAAAAAACCGATACCGACTCACTCATCTTGGGCTCCGAAACATTTGCCATACAACAACCGATTATGCATAACGATCCGACTGAGCCGATACTTGCTATCGCGCCAAAGTACTCGGCTAATGACCTTGAAGGAAACACCAGCCAAGTAAAGATGAGAGATCCTAAATACACTCAGCCAAAGTGGTGTCCTCCAGGGCTGACAAAAATACAAAAGAGGAAACTACAGAGGTTAAGGAGTCAAGAGATGACAAAACAAGAAGCCGAGAAGCAAAGGGATAAGTTGTTCAATGACACTCGGCCCATGGTGCCTACAAAACAAGTGTGGAGGCCTAAGAAAATACAAGTGCAGTTGCTTCTACACCTATGACAGCAGCACCTGCGCCACCAAAGGAGGACGATGCGACAGCTATTACATCGTCTGCGACACTTCTTACTTCTCCTTCACTTGGACAAATTTCAGAATCGGTGGATGCACTTGAAGAAGAGGATGATATGTTGGACTATGAGTCTACGCCGGTTCATGAAGGTATGGATATCAATATGGTATATTACTTACCTGCTGAGTTTCGTGCTGTCAATGAGGAAGGGGAGGTGGCTCAGCTGGATTTTGGCCCTAAAAATGCAATATTCGAGAAGCCAAAAGACCCAGTAACGCATCTGAAACCGTTGTATCTCAGAGGTCATATCAATGGATCACCGCTCACTCGGATGCTTGTTGATGGTGGTGCTGTGGTGAATCTTATGCCGTATTCGGTATTCAAAAAATTGGGGCTGCATGATGAAGAGTTGATAAAGACCAAACATGGTGCTCAATGGATTTGAAGGCAACGAGAAAACTGAAGCCAAAGGTGTGATGTATGTGTAGCTCACGGTGGAAAGTAAAGCTTTGGCTACCGCATTCTTTGTCGCTGAGGTGCAAGGTAACTACAATGTCATACTAGGCCGTGATTGGGTTCATGCAAACCAGTGCGTGCCATCCACTATGCACCAGTTTTTGATTCAGTGGGTTGATGATGAAGTGGAAGTCATTCATGCGGATAACTCGACCTGTGTTGCTTTGGCCGATGCATCGGTGGATTGGCAACACCCAAATGCTACTTGCTTGACGGGACGTGACTTATCGGAATTCGATTTTCTCAGCGCAACCAAGAATTGTTTCGTGCCCGTCTCTTTAAAGCCGACTGAATGCAATCGGCTCCAAGGTGTGATATGTTTAAATGGATCCTAACTCAGAGTGGTTACAAAAGCGACTTGTAGAATATCGGTCCAATGAGAACGATATGTATGAGTCCATAGAAGAGTTAGATGATATGGATAAATTAGGACAAGGTTTTACATCGGCCGATCCATTAGAAGAGATAGATATAGGAGATGGTTCAACTCCTAGGCCGACATTTGTAAATGCAAATTTAAGAGCCGATCATAAAGCTAAGTTGATCGAGTTGTTGAAAGAATATGTTTGTTGCTTTGCGTAGGAATATCATGAGATGCCAGGTTTAAGTCGAGAGCTAGTGGAGCATCAGTTACCTATAAAGGCTGGTTTTAGACCATATAAACAATCAGCCAGAAAGTTTAATCCAAAAACATATGACCGGATCAAGGAAGAGATCGGTCGTTTGCTTAAAGCTAATTTTATTAGACCTTGCAGGTATGCCGAGTGGATTTCTAACATTGTCCCAGTAGAAAAGAAAGGATCCGGCAAGTTGAGGGTGTGCATTGACTTCTAGAGATCTGAATAGGGCTACACCCAAAGATGAGTATCCCATGCCAATAGCCGATATGCTTATTAATGATGCTTCTGGACATAAAGTTATTAGCTTTCTAGATGGTAATGCCAGATACAATCAAATTTTTATGGCCGAAGAGGACATGTCCAAGACAGCTTTTTGTTGCCCTGGTTTTCTTGGTTTATTCGAATGGACAGTGATGACATTCGGATTAAAAAATGCTGGCGCCACATATCAAAGGGCTATGAATTTGATTTTTCATGATTTACTCGGTGTCATACTTGAAGTCTATATTGATGATATTGTTGTCAAATCGGACGCTTTTGAATCTCACTTGGACGATTTGCGTTTAGCTTTTGAAAGAATGAAAAACTATGGACTAAAGATGAATCCTTTGAAGTGTGCATTCGGTGTGTCAGCTGGTAAGTTTTTGGGCTTCATTATCCATGAAGATGGCATAGAGATTGATCCCAAAAAGATAGAGGCCATACAGAAAGTGGAAGCTCCAACATGCAAGAGAGATATGCAAAAGTTCCTTGGCAAGGTCAATTACTTGAGGAGGTTCATAGCTAATCTGTCAGGGAAGGTTGATGTGTTTACTTCTATCCTTCGGTTAAAGAATGATGTTGATTTCACTTGGGGGGCAAAACAGCAAGAAGCATTTGATATGATCAAGAATTATCTGTGCACTCCTCCGGTGATGAAAGCACCCAAGCATAGGGAACCATTCAGGCTTTACATTGCAGCAGAGGAAGGAGTTATTGGTGCTGTTTTGACTCAAGAAACCGAAAGAAAAGAGCATGCTATTACATATTTGAGCAGGCGCTTATTGGACGCCGAGACAAGGTATACATTTATTGAGAAACTATGTCTATGCTTATATTATGCTTGCACAAAATTGAGACATTATTTAGTGTCGAGTGCTTGTATAGTAGCTTGTCAAACCGATGTCATTAAATACATGTTGCATAGGCCAATTATTAGTGGTAGAATTGGCAAGTGGGCTTATGCTTTGATTGAATATGATTTGGCTTATGAATCTCTAAAACCCATGAAAGGCCAAATCGTTGCTAAATTTATTGTTGAACATCAGATTGATGAAAAGTATGACATTGATATAAACCTTGTCTCATTAGTACCGTGGAGATTATATTTTGATGGTTCAGTTTGTAGCGATGGCCAAGGTGTTGGTATTGTTTACATATCTCCTCATGGTGCTGTTTTTGAAGCCTCGTGCCACTTAGAATATTTTTGCACAAATAATCAAGCCGAATATGAAGCATTGTTATTCGGTTTAGAGATGTTGCTTGCTATAGGTGTTACACATATTGAGGCTTATGGTGATTCGTTACTAGTGGTGCAGCAAATATCCAAAGTCTTTCAGTGTTTGGACGAATCACTTAATGTTTATCTTAATAAATGTCTAGATATAATTTCTACTTTGGATTGTTTTAGCATTGCTCATATATCTAGACATGACAATTGGAAAGCAAATGAGTTGGCACAACAGGCATCCGGCTACCATGTTGATCATGGCGTGTTTCATATTTCTGAAAAGCCGATGTCTAGTCTTGTCGACGTAGGGGAGGCCGAACCGGAGCCCACCGTTTCGGCCACCAATGAAATATTCAATGCAGGAGAAAGTCAAGACTGGAGGAAACCCATTGTTGATTATTTGTGTGATCCTAGTAGAAGGGTGGACAGGGCTGTTCGGCGGATGGCTTTCAAGTATACAATGAGAGATGATGATCTCTATCGCCGAATGGTTGATGATGTTCTTTTAAAGTGCTTGGACGAGGACCAAGTGAAAGTTGCTATGGGGGAGGTCCATGAAGGTATTTGTGGCACTCATCAATCGGCTCCCAAGATGAAATGGTTGCTACGACGTGCTGGATTTTATTGGCCGACTATGATTATTGATAGCTTCAGATATTACAAAGGGTGTGAAGCTTGTCAAAAATTTGGTGATATTCAGTTGGCTCCTGCTGCTATGTTACATCCCATTATCAAGCCGTGGCCTTTCAGAGGATGGGGTTTAGACTTTATTGGACAAATTCATCCATCTTCCTCGAAGGGGCATCGGTTCGTATTGGTGGCAACCGATTATTTCACTAAATGGTCTGAAGCAGTACCTCTCAAGAACATGACACATACGGAGGTGATTAAATTCATAACCGAGCACATTATTCATAGATTCGGCATTCCTCAAACATTGACTACAGATCAAGGCTCCTCTTTCATGTCACACCAACTTAGAGAATTTGCCGAATCTTATAATATAAAATTTCTCAATTCCTCTCCATATTATGCCCAAGCCAATGGACAAGCTGAGTCTAGCAATAAAATTTTAATCAAGCTCATCAAGAAGAAGATTGAGGATAATCCAAGGAGATGGCATGAGTTGTTGTCTGAAGCTTTGTGGGAACATAGGATCTCAAGACATGGTGCTATGAAGGTGACTCCATATGAGCTAGTATATGGT
The DNA here is from genome assembly GCF_018294505.1 of Triticum aestivum. Classification (NCBI taxonomy): domain Eukaryota; kingdom Viridiplantae; phylum Streptophyta; class Magnoliopsida; order Poales; family Poaceae; genus Triticum; species Triticum aestivum. The sequence goes on along the minus strand of NC_057812.1, from coordinate 547,805,789 downwards.
CAAGAGGCTGTTTTACCGGCGGAAGTGAATTTGAATGCTTTGAGAATAGCCAAACAAAATGATTTATCGGCAGTAGACTTCTATAACTTGATGATGGACAATATTGATGAGGTTGCCGATAAACGTTTGGCTGCTTTGAAGGCCATAGAGAGGGACAAGTTGAGGGTAGCAAGGGCTTACAATAAGAAGGTTAAGTTGAAGAATATTCAAGTTGGCGATCTCGTCTGGAAAGTAATTCTCCCGATTGGTTCAAGGGACAGAAAATTTGAGAAGTGGTCTCAAAGTTGGGAAGGTCCTTTTAGAATTGCAAGAATAGTTCTCGGTGTTGGGAACGTTGCAGAAAACAAAAAATTTCCTACAGTTTCACCAAGATCCATCTAGGAGTTCATCTAGCAATGAGTAATCGTATTGCATCTACATACCTTTGTAGATCACGCGCGGAAGCGTTCAAAGAACGGGGATGAGGAAGGCGTACTCGACGTGATCCAAATCACCGGAGATCCTAGCGCTGAACGGACGGCACCTCCGTGTTCAACACACGTACGGTCAGCGTAACATCTCCTCCTTCTTGATCCAGCAAGGGGGGAGGAGAGGTTGAGGAAGATGGCTCCAGCAGCAGCACGACGGCGTGGTGGTGATGGAGCTGCAGTACTCCGACAGGGCTTCGCCAAGCACTATGGAGGAGGAGGAGGTGTTGGAGAGGGCGAGGGAGGCACCAAAGGCAAGGGTGAGAGGTCCTCCCTTCCCCCTACTATATATAGGGGGCCTAAGGGGGGGCTCCGGCCCTAGGAGATGCAATCTCCTAGGGGGGCGGCAGCCAAGGGAGGAATCCCTCCTCCCCAAGGCACCTAGGAGGTGCCTTCCCCTTCTAGGACTCTTCCTTTAGGGTTTCCCCCACCCTAGGTGCATGGGCCCTAGGGGGAAGTGGCGCCCAGCCCACTTTGGGCTGGATCCCTTCCCACTTCAGCCCATCGGGCCCTCCGGGATAGGTGTCCCCACCCGGTGGACCCCCGGTGGACCCCCGGGACCCTTCCGGTGGTCCCGGTACAATACCGGTGACCCCGAAACTTGTCCCGATGGCCGAAATAGCACTTACTATATATAATTCTTTACCTCCGGACCATTCCGGAACTCCTCGTGACGTCCGGGATCTCATCCGGGACTCCGAACAACATTCGGGTTACTGCATATACATATCCCTACAACCCTAGCGTCACCGAACCTTAAGTGTGTAGATCCTACGGGTTCGGGAGACATGTAGACATGACCGAGATCGCTCTGCGGTCAATAACCAACAGGGGGATCTGGATACCCATGTTGGTTCCCACATGCTCCTCGATGATCTCATCGGATGAACCATGATGTTGAGGATTCAAACAACCCCGTACACAATTCCCTTTGTCAATCGGTATGTTACTTGCCCGAGATCTGATCGTCGGTATCCCAATACCTCGTTCAATCTCGTTACCGGCAAGTCACTTTACTCGTACCGTAATGCATGATCCCGTGACCAGACACTTGGTCACTTTGAGCTCATTATGATGATGCATTACCGAGTGGGCCCAGTGATACCTCTCCGTCATACGGAGTGACAAATCCCAGTCTTGATCCGTGTCAACCCAACAGACACTTTCGGAGATACCCGTAGTATGCCTTTATAGTCACCCAGTTACGTTGTGACGTTTGGTATACCCAAAGCACTCCTATGGTATCCGGGAGTTACACGATCTCATGGTCTAAGGAAAGGATACTTGACATTGGAAAACTCTAGCAAACGAACTATACGATCTTGTGCTATGTTTAGGATTGGGTCTTGTCCATCACATCATTCTCCTAATGATGTGATCTCGTTATCAATGACATCCAATGTCCATAGTCAGGAAACCATGACTATCTGTTGATCAACGAGCTAGTCAACTAGAGGCTTACTAGGGACATGTTGGTGTCTATTATTAACACATGTATTACGATTTCCGGATAATACAATTATAGCATGAATAAAGACAATTATCATGAACAAGGAAATATAATAATAATGATTTTATTATTGCCTCTAGGGCATATTTCCAACACCCGGAAACTCTTATTTGGTGGAATCCGTACAAGGGGCACTGTTACCTCGAGCTCTCAATGGCAAGTACTTGAAGAAATACCACCCAAGTGTGTGGCAAGAAGCCTAAGTGGGCAATGGCCGATATATGACTATCGCCCTTAGCATAAACATGGCCGATACCTGATTATCGTCCTGAGGAAAATAAATGGCCGATGGAGTCTTGACATCGTCCTTAGAACAAACACAATACAAGTTATTTTTTGGCACACAAGCTTTGCCGAAAAACAGGGGGGCATGTGTTGACACCAGATTTTGGCATGGTCACGAATCCGGGTTCGTATGCAAAAGTTAGAGGCAACACTTCACGGGCCGACCCTGAGTGAGAAAGTATTCAGCCTTTGCCGGCTAAATGAACCTTGCCAGGATAAAACCTTGCAGATGTGAGGGCTTGCCAATGTGGAAAGCTTGCTGGCGGAGAAGCTTGCCGGCGTGGAAAGCTTGCCGGCGGACAAGCTTGCCGAGGAGGAACTCTTGCCGAGGGAGAAACCTTGCCGAGGAGGAACTCTTGCCGGGGTAGAAACCTTGCCGAGGAGGAACTCTTGCCGGTGTAAAAACCTTGCAGGGGTGAAACCTTGTCGGTGCGGAAAGCTTACCCGGGTGGAAGGCCTGCCGGGGTGGAGGTTGTGATAGTCAAGCCGACGAGAAGTTGAAGATGGGCTCAGAAGCTAATTCAGATGATCTTGGATGGAGAAATGTCCTACACGGGTTGTCTTCGCCTCGTCGAAACGATCGATTTTGATATAAAAATCGTTCAAATCCGAGTTCGTATGCAAAAGTTAGAGAAATCGGAGTGCAGCCCTGTCACGAGGCGAGATGTGGCGCGCCCCACCAGACACATGTCTGACGGGTAGCGCGAGGAAATAGCCTGTGTTGCAAGACCGATCTGACCCTCAAGATGACCAGACACATGAAAGTTGTTCGTCTCGTCGAAGCGGTCAAGATTGCTTTTGGGCTTATTTTCATCCGAGATCGTTTACCACCGCAAAAAAGACCCGCAAGGTGCAGCCAGTTTAAACCGAACAGTTTTGGAAAGTTCGGATAAAACCAGTCCGAATTTGACTAGGGTTTTGAATGTGAATTGATGTAATTTTCTTGTAAGGAAAGCCTAGATAAATCCTTTGCTTGTACGGGAAGTCCAGCCGCCTCTTATATATGTTGGGGGTGACGGCCGATTGAAACAACACACAATCGAACAAATCAATATACTACTTTTTCATCTACGTTTTATCTCTCCACCGTTTTTCTATCTTGTTCTTCGTTGTTATTCGTGTTTGAGAGCTGCGAATCCCGAGGCTCTAGGGGTGAGCGAATCGACCTAGGGCGGCCCATAGCCGCCGCAATCCCTGACGGGGTCCCTCCCGGGTGCGCGGGGTTTCGGGTCTGCAAAAGCGCCCACCGACTGTCTTGCGTATCGCACTGTCGGTCGGGTCTCCTTCGACGTGAGCTGCGGTGCATCACCCCCGGCGTCGAGGGTACACGTGACGTGTTCGTGTGTCAACACCTACTACAGTTTTATTTAGTAGGCTAGTTCATATGCAACATTTTGATTTAGTTGATATAATTTAGTTGATTTAGTAGGCTAGTTGATTTAGTTGATTTAGTAGGCTAGTTGATTTAGTTGATTTAGAACATTTTGATTTAGTTGATTTAGTAGGCTAGTTGATTTAGTTGATTTAGAACATTTTGATTTAGTTGATTTAGTTGATTTAGAACATTTTGATTTAGTTGATTTAGTAGGCTAGTTAATTTAGTTGATTTAGAACATTTTGATTTAGTTGATTTAGTAGGCTAGTTCATTTAGTTGATTTAGAACATTTTGATTTAGTTGATTTAGTAGGCTAGTTCATTTAGTTGATTTAGTATGCACCATTTTTTTGTTATTTTTTCTGTACATGGATAGGTACGTAGTTGCTTTTGTTTTTTTAATAAGTTACTTTTTGGCAAAATGTAGGTGGTACCTTGTCATCTAATATGTTACTAGATCTTAGGATTATAATTGTCCATCAAATTGCTTCTCGCGGAAGAACCAAAAATGGTGCCACCACCACCACCACTATGTCGACTGTGCAAGTCAAGGTGCGTCAGCAGCCTTGCAACTGGCAAGCTGTTCGGCATCTACTTCCAGTCGAGTTTTCGTCATGCGGCGGTAAGAAATTAGATGAAATGTAATAACTATTTTATTTTTAGTGTTGGCATTACTGCATTGTGTCATTTTGCTTATTTTACACAGATCGTCCCATGCAATGTGAGGTTGAAATTCAACAAGATGACAGGAGACACTGTGACATTTGAGGCTCCTGGGGGGCCATACACTATGGAGGTCGAGAAAGGACACAATATGTCGCAGATTGGAGGAGATGGATGGGCCCGTTTCGTCTCTCGCATGCGTCTTACTAATGGTGAGTTGGTCAGCTTCTCCTTCAGAGCAGAAATACCCAAGTTGGCTGTCATTTATCTCAACCTGGTGGAAGATGATGAAGATGACGAAGATGATGAAGATAATGAGGACCCACTCGATGAAGATGATGAGGACCCACTTCTTGAAGCCATCGTAGCTCAAAGAACAAGGCTGAGCGAGGAGGAGGTGTCCAACATGTGGGACATAATTCCGCCACGTGCTGACTTTGTCAGGGTGCCATTCGTGACCCGCCTGACAAGTACCATGGTTGATCGACATGATATGGTATGTTATACTTACGAATGCAAATTATCCGATGAAATACTTAGTGTACAGTCCAATCATATGGTATGTTGTGTAGAATCTAGTCGATGATATGTTTTAGTGTAGAGTTCGATCACATGCTTATTAGTGTAGAATCTAAGGAAACTATTAATAGTGTAGATAATCCATATGTACTTATTTGCGAGGCTATTTATTAACTGAAATGTTTTTCTTATTCAGAAATTGGCAAAGAGCATATCTGTGAGTTATGGTATCGAGCCTGATGAAGAAGGCTCAGCTGGACTACGCCTTACTACAAGGGGCTCCGTCACAACCTGTACTTATCGCGTGGACACGGACGGTCGCACACACTTAAACTCGGTTGGGTGGAAGAAGGGGCGGAGCGGAGCTCGAAGTCAAGCCCTTCCGCGCTTCCTTATGATTCTCCAACTTAGAGGTCCTCTCCTTCCCCATCCTTTCAAGCAGTTCAGGCGTCGAGTGGAGAATGGGAGGTGAGTTCGATGAAATGACTGGAAAGGGAAAAGGGGATCTGAAAAATTAACCTAGCCTCCCTCTGTTTTATACCCTCGAGTAAATCTGCCCACGCAAGCCATGACTGTCGATCCAAGCATCCGACGACGCCTGCAAACTTCACTGCGCAGAGAAATTGGGACGGTTGGTGCAATTTCGTGCAAAAATCGAGGCGTCACGCCCACCTTCCCCATGATCCGCGGAGTTTACTCAGGGGCGTGCTCGCGAAATCCTGATCATGCGAATTTTTCCAATGATCAATTTGATTGATACTTGAAGGATATATTTCTAAAGATACACACTTGGTCCGCCCGAGATCTGTTGGGACGTCCTCGCTCACTCAGACAGACGTTCAAAAATTTCAACTGTAGTCATCTTAAGGACTGCTATAGGATGAGATCAACGCACCTCTACGGATTAATTGGCCCTTCTTCTAGGCTCCAAGGCATAAATTTCATGAACTTGGACATGGAGCCAGCATGTGTCGGCATTCCTCTAGGATGATGAGTGGCATCTTGTCGAAGAGTCATACCGCACGCTAGCATCGCTGCTCGGGTTTTCATGGCACGTCCACACTCGGACCACTAGTCGGTCTCCTCCAGGAGATGTACGAGTGCCACCAAGTTTTCCCTCATGGTCACATATCCTCGATCAGTCGGGAAGCACCTAGTCCAGAATCCGTTGTAGTTCTTTTTAGATCTCAGCTGACTAAAGCTTGACGATGGAGCTCGAGTACCTATTTAGTAATCGGGACAAATCAAGTCTTTAGTGAATTTCTTCTACAAAACTTTAAACAATTCGACGGCTAATATTGGGGTCACCTACTATGGGTAGGGTCATAGTACATGCATCTTGGATGTTACATCAGGCCCCACATCAACAAGCATTAAGACCTCCAGGCCACAAGCACATTCAAATGATCATCAAGCTCATTCCATTCGGATGTCATTCATCCACTCAGACATAATTCGTCCACTCAGATGCTGGCTATCCATTCGGAGACCATTCCATCAACTTGGCTATCCCACCAGCACTCGGACAAGGGAGATGAACAACCAACATGGAATCTGGAGCATCCACAGGCGCACGTCTATGAGTGTTACTAGCAATCAATGTTTCAGTTAGCAATAGTAACGCTTGTAATAACCTTGACTCATCAATCCCCCTATAACATAGCAAGACAAAGGGGAAGCACACTCTATATAAGCTACCCTGTAGCACTTTGACAGGGGTTCGCATTCTCTGTAATCTTCCATATGCAAGGAAAAAACAGCTCCACAACTCGAGACATAGGGTCCTTATCTCCACCGTGAGGGGCCTGAACTCATAAACTCTTGTGTAACATCTTTGCCGTAGCAAGACCACACTCCTTTACCCTACCCCTCTTCTACTGTTAGAATCGTTCCCACGACAGCTGTGTTGCTGGACAGGGCGGCCACGTGTATGAGGTGGTTGTACGGTATATGGTTTAGGATTTTTTTTTTGTTTTTAGTTAAACGGTCGAAATGTCGACCTTTTTATGTAAATTATGACCTAATTTTAATGAAATCCGCCATGTTTGCATGATTTTTGTCCGGTTAGTTTAAATAGTTATTGAAATGTATACAGACAATGTTGGATGGCTGGCTCCCATATCAGTGTCCGCGGACTGGTCCCCCTGTTTGCGGACAGATGCCAGATCAAATTTGTGGGTCAACAATGAAGATGCCCAGTGTGTTCTGTTGTGAAATGCAGCTACCTCGGGTATATCCCTCGGTTTTTCTTGGACTGGCGTCATGCCAACCTCCTCTCTTTCTTTCACTTTCCAGTCTCTTCTCCACTTTTAATCTATCTCAATCCCATCTTGTTTTCCCTTCTCCTTCTCTTCCTTCCCAATCCCTATGAGCTCCTCCTGTTTCTCTCCATCTGCCAACATGGATGGCACTAACAGTCAACATAAGGGGCAGTTAGAAGAAACGGCAGATCGGATTACGCTCCCCCAAAATCCGCAGCCTTCTGCGGGTTGCTGGAATGGCAAGTCAGATCCACAGCGGTTTCTTCTCTGGAGTTCAACATGCAGGCTCTGTCTATCAAAGAGCCAGAAATTCTTCAAGTGCAGGCGGAGCAGGAGATGCAAGAACTAGGGGAAGATGCAGAGTATAATATTCTTATGACTCTTGCGTCTACAGGAGGCCCTCCCAGAGTTCTGTCATTGCAAGCAGTGCAACAATCCATGGCTAGAGCGTGGAAGAACAACTACTACGGGATTTCTTAGTTTTCAAGGTATATCCTTGTGGCTCATTTCCGTTCTCTAGATGCTGCGATGTTTGTTATTACTAGACAATCGTGGAGCATGGGATCAGATAATTTTCTGTTGGAATGGATGGATCCAGAGGATGAAATAAAAAGTATTGAGGATTACCGGTTTAGCTCAATATATGTTACTGTCAGAGTTTATGGGATACCCAGAAGGTTCAGATCCAAAGCTTTGCTTGGTTCCATTCTGGAAAGTCTAGGTGAATTGTCTGAATTCCATCCAATAAATCAAGCGATGTTATTTGCTAGACAAGAGTACATTTGGGGTACAATCAAATTTTAGATTCAAAGATCAGTTAGAGATAAGGTGTGGGTCACATTCAACAAAGATTTAGCTGGTTGGGCTTATCTTTTCTATGAGAGAATTGGCAGAATCTGTACTTTTTGTGGAGTGATGTTTCACAGTGTGCAACATTGCAAGATCAGAAACAATATTCTCATGTCAAGATGCAGAATTAAGTTAACAGCAGAGGAAGTAGAGCCTAATAGATATGGAGAATGGATGACTAATGCGGAATTTATTCCACAGAACTTGAAGCAAAATATGAACTGTAATGCTGACAATTTCTCTTCTTTTAGGAGTCCGCAGCTGGAAAGGTTACAACGACGGTTTATTAAGGATCCAAAACAGATAGGAAAGAAGGCAGAGCAAACATACCTTCTCTCAAAGAAACATAATGACATGTCTAGAGGGAAGATCAACGAACAAATCATGAGACTTGAAGCAAGGCCATCAGCTCAATCTATCCCTGTACCACTCCATTACAGCCTGCAAGATGACGTTGGTCAATAGTTGCCACAGAAGGATCAGCTTGCTACAAATATATTTAAGGATAATGCTAGTAACACAACACTGATGGCCTCTCATGTTCCTGTGTCTGCATCCTCTGTCTCACTTTGTCAGCAAGCTCTTCCTAAAGGAATTTCTCATCCAGAAATCCCCAGTTCTAATAATGTCTCGCCTCCTTTTAAATCCTGTCCTAAGAGAGCTTGCGACTCAATTCTTGGATCGTCTCCTCCTCCAGCAAAGAGGCAGCCCATTTTAGGACAGGAAATTGATGGATCGACTTAGGCTCCATCGAGTGATGTTGGAGTTGTTCTTGTTACTGTGCCCCAGGTTAACCCTTGTCCAAGTTTGCTTGGAGCTCCACCTGCTGGTCAGCTTATACACCGTCTTCAAGATGTACCTGCTGCTACCGTTCATGCTACCAATCAAACTCTTGCTGATGGAATAGCTTCTTCTGATGGTGATGTGGTGCCCAAATATAGCAATCGACATAGATCTAAAAGCAGCCGCTGGGATGTTCCTCCCTCAAGGGGGTCTGGAGATACGCGATGACATCATCATGTGCCTCTTCGCTCTTGCACTGGGACTGATGTGGAGAAACGGCACCGTGTTGTTACTCATGTTGGTAGCGGCCTTTACTTGGGTAAAAACAGGGCAGACACTCAACTTGGTGGTTCTTCTCAACCATATGCCAATAAGGATGGAGAGACCTATGATCCATGGCCCATTCGCACACCATCACCGACAAGCAGTGCAGACACAATCAACTCTCTTCGGGGCAGTTTCTCTCCTCCTGTCCTGGATCACAACTACTATATGGGTGTGGATACTGATTCTCACACTGATGCTAAAATAGCTCAGACTGCAATGGAAACTCTAACTGAGATTAGCACCCTTCGCCAATGTAGCACAATGAAACTCGGGCAGGATCATACTAGTCAGAGCATGGGTGTTGATTTAACGAATTGGGCAGCGGCGCATGGCCCTAACGCGCCTCGGGCGCCATGAAAGCCATTGCCTGGAACTGTCGAGGCATGGGCCGGAGCCTCGGCAATGATCGTATGATGTTTCTGGCCAATCTCATCCGTTCCACTAAAGCTTAGGTAATTTTTGAATCTAAAATTAAATCCTCTAAAGTTCGTCCTTGTGATCTTGTTAATCGTTTTGACATTGATGATAGTATTGTAGTTCCTTCAAGAGGATCGTCATGGGGGCTTTGGCTGATGTGGACAGATGAGCTTAAGGTTACTGTTTATAGCGCGTCGTTTCACTCCATCCTAGCTAACGTTGTTCATGTAGCTTCAGGTGTACAGTTTTGTCTTGTGTGTATCTATGGAGATCCTTATCATTGTCAAACTAGTACTATATGGAATCAGGTTGCCTCTTTTGTGTATGATAACTTAGGAAAGCCAATGATCTGTATGGGTGATATGAATGACATCATGTATGATATGGACAAGTGCGATGATAATGTTAATTAGTATAGGATGTCTGCTTTTTGTGCTTTAATTAAAAATTGTGGCTTCTTTGACATTGGCTATAGCGGTCCGGCCTACACTTGGCGCAATAGGCAACACACTGCAAATCCTATTTATCAATGTTTAGATCGATGTTTGGTTAATCCGGATTGGTGTGCTTGCTATCCAAATACGAAAGTGCTTAATTTACCTATCATTCTTAGTGATCACGCGCCTATCTTGATTTCCACTGAGGGCCGATTTTATAAACCTAAGCAATCCTTTAAATTGAGAATTGGTGGCTGCTTGAGAAAAATTTCCATGCTCATGCTAAGGCAGCCCGGAATAGTACCAGGTCAGCCTCTTTTTCTGCCAGGACTTACTCTCTTGCAGGATCATTAAAGAGATGGTGCAAGAAGAAAAAACCTATTCATCAGGAGTTAAAAGACATTGAGGGACAAATCAATCAGATTCAATTAAAGCCTCTTCCCAACAAGATCATACTCAAGAGAGCGCACTCGCAATCAGGTATGAGCAGAATCTCTCTAAGCTAAATCAGTTTTATAAACAAAGAGCAAAGAAACCTTGGGCTAAGGATGGAGATAGAAATACCAGATTTTTTCTATCAATCTATTCTTAAGAGAAGAAAAAAGAACACTATTGTTTCCATTAAGAATGAAAATGATGTTATACATTTTAAGCCAAGTCAAATTGCTAACACTTTTGTGAACTATTTCAGATACATCTTTTCTTCTCCTAACAGCAACATGGGCAGACCTTTTCTTGCAACTCAGCCTCTAATACAATCAGATGATTTCACTTATTCCGTACCAGATAAGCAGGAAATCTTGCAGATTCTCAAGGATATGAAGCTAAATGCATCACCTAGCCCTGATGGTTTCAATGTGGAGTTTTACCTTGCAACCTAGGATTGGATTGGGGATGACGTTGCTGCCTTGGTTACCATGTTCTATCGTATAGGTATCTTACCCCCACATATTAGTGATACAAATATTGTTCTCATTCCTAAAAGGCTGGTTCCTCAAGTTCCTACTGACTATAGACCCATTAGCCTTTGTAATGTCATCTATGAAATTATTGCTAAATCTTTGGCTAATAGGCTCAAACCTCACTTGCCTGATTATATTGATCCCTCTCAGCAAGCTTTTATCGAAGGGCGTAGAATTAGTGATAACATTATAATTGTGCAAGATATCATTCATTCATTTGCCCTTAACTCTTGGAAACAACAGACCTTCATGCTTAAAATTGATCTTGCTAAAGCTTTTGATCGTATTGAATGGAATTTCATCGTTTCGGCTCTCTCACGTAAAGGGTTGCATGCTCACTTCATTAATCTTATCTATGCATGCATTTCTACTCCAATTTTTTCTGTCATCGTTAATGGCCAAGCCACTCAGAGACTCAAAAGTGATAGGGGTATAAGACAGGGTTGTCCTCTTTCTCCCTATCTTTTTGTGCTTGCCATCAATGAACTTTCTCTGGCTCTTAATGATGCTATGGCTGCTAACAACCTTGAAGGCATCATGCTTGGACAAAATTGCCCTCCAGTCCACTCCTTACTTTTTGCAGATGATCTACTGGTGTGTGGAAAAGCTAGCTTGCAGGAAGCTCGTACCATGGCTCATATCATTCACCATTTCTGCACTTCTTCGGGTCAGACTCCAAAATGGTCCAAGTCTTCTATACTTTTTAGTGCTCAGGTTAACCAGTGTGTTGTCTTGGATATTAAAAGCATCTTTCCTGCTCCTTCCATGGATGAGAACTTCACCCACCTAGGACACCCTTTGATTCTCCCTGCCAAGAATAGAACTATTGCTTACAATTTTGTTCTGGATAAATTTATGGCTAAGCTTCCTTGCTATAAAGCTAATATGCTTTCTCATGCGGCTAGATTGGAGCTCATTAGATCTGTTTTTTCGGCCATTCCGGTTTATTATATGTCTAATATTTTGTTCACCAAGAAATTTATTGCCAAACTTTCTGCTATCATTAGAACCCTTTGGTGGACAGGAATCAGAGAAGATAATCCCACTAGAAGTCTTTGTCTGAGGGCCTGGAAAGACATCTGCACGTCAAAAAAATAGGGTGGCTTGGGAATAAGAAACCTTCAAGCCATGAATCAAGGTCTTATCCTAGCCTCTAGCTTGGAGAATTGCCAACTCTCCCAGCTCACATCTACATCTTGTTCTTAAGTCCAAATATTTTTGGGACTCTTCTTTTTGGACTGCCACCTCTAGCGCTCCAAAATCGGCCTTCTGGTCCTCCATTCTCAAGATGCTCCCTAAACTCAAAGCTCACTCCTTCTATCAGATCACTCAAGGAAAATTTTCCATTTGGAGTACTCCCTGGTGCCCAGCTTGGACTAATATCTACAATCATCTCATTATTCAACCTACAAACTTTACTTATCCTGCTCAAGTCAAAGATCTTCGGCTGTAAGGACAGAAAGCCTAGAACAATGTTCTCATCTATTCTCTTTTTCAAGAACCCACAACCTCTGTTATTACTCAAACCAAGATCATTCAAGATGACTGTGATGATATTCTTTGTTGGGATCTCACTCCTAATGGTAAGTGTAACACCAAAAGTACTTACAAACTGTGCTTGCAGGACATTCAAATCCAACCAAGAAATCAGCCTACACAGATTTCTCACCTTGTGAAAGATTTGCTTAATCAAGTCTGCAAGCAAAAGCATATGGTGCCAAGGGTCCAAACATTTCCATGGAGACTTCTTAGAAAAGCCCTTCCTACAGGTTGCAGAGCTAGCCGTTTTTCTAGGCATATTACTAAAGCATGTTGTCGTTGTTTGCAAGCTGAGGATGAAATGCATCTTTTTTTTCCTATGTCCGTTTGTGAGACTATCTTGGTTTGCTCATCCTTGGTATCTTAGGACAGATCTTCTTACAGAGAATCATCATTCTATGCAAAATATTATTTATGCTTTGCTCAGTATGAATCACCCTTATGCATCGATCCCAAACGTTTTCAACTTCTTATGGTGCATTTGAAAATCAAGAAATGATTGTCTGCTAGGAAATGTACTTTCCCTCATCAGGTACATCTTGTTGCGCTGGCCATGCGTGAATGCAACACTGTCCAAGAGGCTCCTCCTCACAATCCTAATTCTACTACCCATGCTCATATTAACAGGGACAACAGTTTGGTGCTACAAGAAGGCTGCACCATTAGGTCTGATCTTCTAATCTCAGGAGCCAAAATATTCTCTGACGCTTCTTTCAAATGTTCAAAAATTTCAGGTTTATCAAATGGAGTTGCAGCTACGGGCATTGGAGTTTTTCTCAATATTTTGCAGGACAATAGAAGTATCCAAGTTCAGATTCAAGCATCCGCACCACTAACTTCGTCACCTCTACAAGCAGAAGCACAAGCTCTTCTTCTTGCTGCCAAAGCAGCGCAAATCTTACAAGTCGAGCAGCCGACGTTTCTCACCGACAATCTTTCTCTTGCCAAGGCGGCGGCGAACAGGAATGTAACAGCAGATTCCACTCCTTGGTGATTAGAGAATCTCTTGCTGATTTCTACAGGACTACCCAAAATCTACACCTGCATGTGTTTCATATATCTAGAGAAATAAATGGAATTGCACACAATGTAGCTCATCAGGTTCTTAGTCGCTCTTTGGAACCTGTCTATAGTTGTTTCGGTTCAGCTCACAGGAACAAAATATGCCCTGTCATTTCTAGTCTTTCTACCTTAAATTTACAGGGTTTTGTACTCCATGCTATACAATGTTTTTGAGTTGAATGAATTTGGCGCTGAGGGCGCCTTTCCCCGTTCAAAAAAAAACCCGTAACGTTGGTGCTCAGGTTGGTAACGAGGTATCCACCAGAGAGAACTCAACATCGATCGAAGAGGACTGTTGTTCCCAGAGCCAGTAACGGCACCGGCGGCCCCCTTCCTCGCCACCCGCCACTCCGTCACCAATGGCCCCCTCCCTGCTGTGCTTGATGGCTAGCCACCTTCTCTTCACGGGCTCGTCCTCGAGCTCCTCCTCAGCCGCCCCCCCTTTGGATCTGACTCCGACCGCTCATCTCCTCCCCCCTTGTCTGTCTCACCTGAGATCCATGGTGGTGTTGGTTGTGGGCTTGACTTTCGATCCCCTTGGGCAGGGCGCTCCAGTTGGACCATGTGTGTCGAGTGTAGCCGACGGCGGCTAGCCATGGCAAACGAAGCGGAACAGGAGCACTCTACATTGGGCCGGTGCCGTGTCCCCTCCGCTTCGCGCCCTGTGGTGCACATCCTTCCCCACCTTCTGGCCATTGGCGTCTCGCATCCACGCCTGGATCCATGGCTGCTGCTACAGTTGCAGTGACCGTGAGCACACCCGCCGCCTCTGCACTGACGAGACGCTCCGCGTCCTATCCGATGCGGCGTGGCGAGCCACCACTTCAGGGACTGCAAGCCGCTGCAAAGTCCCACTTCGTAGGGCGCGTCGCCTCGTCTGCCGCCTACCATCTGTCGGTAGTTGACCATGACCGAGATGCGCGTTCGCCATCGCAAAAATTCCAAGCATTTAGGCTTGGGCTCAAGGAGTCTGAGTGGCTCGCCAAGGAGAAGGCCGCCATTTTATTCTTTCTTTTATTTTTTTTCTTCTTCCGAGAAAAAACACGGCGAAAGCCGAGCGGCTTGGCTAGGAGCAGGCTCGTGCCTCCCGGAATCTGGCCAGGTTCCCCTCCTTGCCCTTATTTGACGGTGGCACCACTACCGATGATGACGACGCACCTCTAGCTGCAGATGCATACGCCGAGGAGTACTACCGACCGCACCTCGATGGACGCCAAGGGGAAGGGCCCGACGAGGAAGTCGTAAACTCCGACACCTTCCTAATCGTATTTATCATAGACCGTAGCTAGTTTATCAAACTATCTAATCTAATGTGAACATGTTTTATGTCCGGCTGTACTGAACTTGCTATTCCGATGCTATCGTGTGTGTTAAATTTAGCTATGTTGTGTTGATGTACGTTGCATGGATTTGATAGTTTGATATGAGCAAAGCGGCTGAGGATACAGACAAATGAGGGATAGCCGGGAGCAGTTCGCGAGCGGGACGCGTCCGCAAACAAATGGGCGCTCGTATCAGGCAATTCCGGTTGTAGATGTTGTTAGTGTAAGTACAAAAGGATTGCAAGAACTCCAATCACCGCAAGTCAAATATACACGGATCTCTCGCCTCTTGTATCTTCTTAATACTGCTGCTAGCTAGTAGGTTACTGACCTTCCTCGGTTAGTCAACCGCCCTTCCTTTTCTTTCTTGGAATCAGTTAGAGAAAGGCAACAGCACTAACTGCTCCAAGCCCCAACTCACTCGTGTCCAAAACCATGCACCACAAGGTCCACATCTGATCAGCACGTACCCGCAACCGTTGTGTTCCCCTCAAGATTAAGAGAGTTCTTTATTTGGCCCATTCTTAAAATTTAGTTTCCTTTTTGACCCAGCAAATTGTTTTCTTTCCTATTTAACACTCAAGCTTCACTTTTGTGCCTTATGTGACACTTTCATCATTTTTCCTATTCAGACGTGTTAACTGGCACATGCAAAGACAATTTTGCCTCCGGTGATAGTATGTCATTAGAAAAAAGGGTAGAGGAGGGGCGTGAACAAACAAAAAATATGACGAAGTACACCTGTGTTGTGTCCGGTTAGATACATGTGTACATGTGTACGTTCGTGCGGCCATCAAACCAGCTACTCCTTCCGATTCATATTACTTGTCGCTCGAACAGATGTATCTAGACGCATTTTAGTGTTTAGATACATCCGTTTGAGCGACAACTAATATGAACCAAAGGGAGTAGCTTTTATTTTTGTTTTTTCAGGGTATCAAACCAACACCATGCGGTAAGTGTGGCAAAAGCAATCTCAAATTGACCCAAAGATGGCATCAAACCAGCTAGCTATTGCGTGTGTTTCCTGTGTGTGCAGCTAGCCGGATCGATCAAGCAAGGGATTTTTTTTCAAAACTATAAGCATTTTATAGCAAATTCAGAAACTATAGCAAATAATGGAGAAAAATCAAAACTAGCATCCCGTTGGCCACGCGTAGGCCGAAAAGAGTGTTTTCGGCCTCCCTTCGACCGAAATGGACTTTTCGGCCTTGCCTTGGCCAAAAAGATGCATACTTGGGCCGAAAAGAACTTTTTGTCAGGAGTAGGCCGAAAAGTCCATTTTGATCAGGAGTAGGCCGAAAAGTCCTTTTTGAACAGAAGTAGTCCGAAAAGTTCCTTGGACCCATCTTTTCACGTTAATGGTTGACCGAAGTAGCATGACTCCACTCTTTGGGTTACGTTAGGCCGAAGCGATTTTTTTTTAAATTTTGGTTTATAAATACTATGCAACCATTGCCCATCTTAGACATTGAAAAAATATATTTTTGCGCAACCCTTTTCCCTCAATATTTTCCCGCCACCCGTTTTCCGCCAACCCCTTCCCGTCATATGTTCCTGCCACCCGTTTCCCGCCAACCCCTTCCCGCCATATATTCCCGCCAACCCTTTCCCGCCATACCACAGTATACCATTAAATAAATTCTTCATATTTAAAAAAATCATGTTTCTCAAAATCTTTTCCCTTTCTTTAAATGTATATAAAAATTAATTTTTTATATAAATACATTAGCCAGATGCTATCCTATTTGGCTGGGAACACATATATCCCATTTTTTAATATGAAGAATTTATTTAATGATATACTGTAGTATGGCGGGAAAGGGTTGGCGGGAAGGGGTTGGCGGGAAACGGATGGCGGGAAGGGGTTGGCGGGAAATGGATGGCGGGAAAGAGTTGACGGGGAAATATTGAGGGGAAAGGGTTGCGCGAAAATATTTTTTTTCAGTGTCTAAGATGGACAATGGTTGCATAGTATTTACATACCAAAATTTAAAAAAAAAATCGCTTCGGCCTAACGTAAGCCGAAGAATGGAGCCATGCAACTTCGGTCAACCATTAACGTGAAAAGGTGGGCCCAAGGGACTTTTCGGCCTACTCCTGATCAAAAAGGACTTTTCGGCCTACTCCTGACCAAAACGGTTTTTTCGGTCCAGGTACGCACCTTTTCGGCCAAGGCAAGGCCGAAAAGTCCATTTCGGCCAAAGGGAGGCCGAAAACACCCTTTTTGGCCCACGCGTGGCCGATGGGGTGCTAGTTTTGATTTTTTCTGCACTCTTTGCTATAATTTCCAAATTTGCTATAAAATACGTTATAATTTTAAAAAAATCCAAGCAAGGGTCGATTAGTCCGCTGTTTTATACGTGCGTGAGATGCTTCTGTCTATGGCCAGTGTACGTACGTGTGTGGCGTACGTAGCTAGCTTTGCTAGTCTCGGTCGGAAGTTGCTTCGTCCTTTATCGTCATGGCGAAATTACTAATTAACATGTACTTGTTGTAAAGAACACCCCACTTTCTCAGGTCATGACAAGTGGCGCATATGCAGCGCGCCACTTGTCGCAACCTGGGAGTTTTCCTTTTTTCGTAGATTCGTTTATTCAAATCTTTTAAACCGTGCATCCAAATCTCGAACTGTTTTCATCATTGGATTTCTCGCGTCGAAATCTTCAAAACTAGATCCCATGTTGATAGATTTTAACAAACTTTTTTTTCACGAAAAAACTGGACGAACAAAACCGAGCGAAAAAACCGAACCGGGAGCATGTTTTTTTCCTTTTCGAAAGAGGCACGCCCGTGCCTCTCGCAAAATCACAACCGTGCCTCTCGTTGAAGTAAAACCGTGACTCTCGTGTAAGGAAAAAAACAGAAAACGCGTTTTTTTCCGTTTCCGAGAGGCATGGCCATGACTCTCGCGAAAGCACAACCGTGCCTCTCGCGAAAGCAAAACCGTGACTCTCGCGAAAGAAAAAAAACAGAAAACGCGTATTTTTCCCCCTTTCCGAGAGGCACGGCCGTGACTTTCGCGTAAGCACAATCGTGCCTCTCGCGGAAGCAAAACCGTGACTCTCACGAACGAAAATAAACAGAAAACGTGTTTTGTTTTTCCCTTTCCGAGAGGCACGGCCGTGACTCTCACGAAAGTACAACCGTGCCTCTCGTGAAAGCAAAACCGTGACTCTCGCAAAAAAAATAGAAAACGCGTATTTTTTCCGTTTCCGAGAGGCACGGCCGTGACTCTCGCTAAAGCACAACGTGCCTCTCGCGAAAGAAAAACCGTGACTTCCACGAAAGAAAAAAAAAAAGAAAACGTGTTTTTTTGCAAATTTTTTATTTTGATCGAAAAGCTAAAAAATACAGAGGGAAAACGAAAACATTGAAAAAACCCGGAAAAAAACCGTTTAAAAAGCCGAAAACGCATGTGAAAAAATAAAAAAACAAAATCCGAAGAAAGCGTCCAGAATGTAACACGTATCAAATGGCTGAGAGCGCGCCAAGTGACGTTGATCGTTACGAGGCTTCTAAAAAACGCTCGTTAACTAGTTGCTCCCTCGTCATGGTCGCGCGCTGCCGTAGCTGAAGTACTCGCGTAATCTGTACTGGGCCAACACAACCCACCACGTATCGCAGCTTGATCCCTGAGAGCCCATCTGTATCGCAATGGCATGTGCGTGTGCAGCACTTGGGGCATGAACACATATATGCGACATGACCTATTGACATGCCGCGTTCTATCTTATCATACGCTAGATTAATGTGTACAAATTTATATGCTATAGTAGAGGCTAAATGGGTCGTCACTGTTCCACACATCGTATTATTATTATTATTAGTCATATAAATAATCTTTTTTTTACTTATTCAAACATGACAAAATATTTTACATTACCTTTGTGTTTGCATGTAAATAATCTGTTCACATACTGCATTAAAGGTAAAATAATCATTTTAGATCAGACTTAACACCGTTACTAGCCAAAACGGACGAAAGTGTGAACAAAATAAAGTTTGGGTGTAAAAAGGAGAGAAAACAAAATTCTGGATCAAAAAGGGAACCAAACTTTAAAAAGCGCCAAATAAAGAATTCTCTCCAAGATTAAGAGTGAGCAATACGGCAATACCAGTAGATCGACTTGGTCCGTACGTTCCGCAGAAACTGCGTCGATCTCCAGACGTAGTCCATGCAATGACACAAGTGGCTGCGAGACCGCGAAGGTTCTTTATGAGTAGTAGCTGGTGACTGTTCACCAGCTAGTAGCGCTGCAAAATAATTTAACCCTAGCGCTGGAGGTGTCAGTTAAACCGCCGACAAATCATGCGTAGTCTGGGGCAACCACGACTGCATGTGCACCTGCTACATTGCACTGGCTAGTTGTGGCGCCGTGGTTCAGGGACGATGGCTATGATAGTAGAATCGTTGACATTGCAGAGAGAGAGAGAGAGTTGATGTGATTGTAATTAAACCTAAGTATGCTTGAATAATAATTAAGATGCTTGCAAGCTGTTGCTAGACAGTGGACGTTTTAACCAAACCATATAATTAGGAAATATTGCAACCCACTCTTTGGCGTGGTCCAGAACTTCATACCGACACTGAAACTTGCCGGTGAATTCACCTGTAGTATTTTATTTTTCAAAACGGATGCAAAAGATTTGCCTCATCTGTTAAAGTACAGGGGAATAGAGTTTTGTAGAGTTACACAAGGCCGAAGTACGGCATGACAATTACTCGCGCGATATAATTTTCTCTAATTGGTTAGCCCCTGCAGTAACCCATAGGTTGGCCTCATCTCTATCTCTACTACTAAAAAGAACGTAAGGTTCCCATTTCACATCTCTTTCGTCTAACCTTCCATATATACGTCCCATTTTTTTCTTATCCTCTTTGATTTTTTTCCTCCCATATTTGATTTTTCTCCCATCCATTCAATTGTCCTATATTTATTATCTTACCAAAATAAACACATATTTTGTTGGCAACTCATTAAATTCTTACCAAATAAGCGCTTAACAATAAAATCGCAGATAAATCATGGTGATTGCATACAAAGATTTGATAAGATTTTAGCGTATCAATATAAGAATATACATGGCTTCTCAAAAACATTAATACAATAATAGACGTGCAGTCAGGGGCTAATCTACTAGAATGTTTATACTCCCGTTGCAACGCACGGGCAATTTTCTAGTCTATAATAAGCTTGAGAAGGATTGACGGTGGCGTCCCTTTGTGGCGGAAGACTCTAGCGTTCCTTTCTGGACCCTTCTGACTAGCACCTTGAGGATTCCCTCCTCTCTTGGTGGGACAAGCGCACCAATTCGAGCATTCCAGATCGCCGAGCGATGGCCTCCCTTACCATGCTCGTATCCTGGACAATCTGTAGTATTTCTCAACAGCGTAAGTTAGTTGGAGAGACTCGTGTTGGCACTTATAGCATCTACAACTGGGCGCCTCAAACCCTTTTTATATGTTTGGACGACGGTCCGTTACTGACCGGTCAAAAGAAAAACCAGACCCAGGTGGGCTCCTATGTCAGCTCCAAATGCCCGGACTGATCAGCACTCTTCATATCCACGCCAAATATAGGGCAGATTCGGGAGGCCCGTTACGTTGGATTAGGCCCACACTGGCCCACCCGACCCCACATACATTCGTCCTTCTCCACTTGCCAGAACAAACCCTAGCCATTCCACTCCACTGTGATGCTCCCTTCCGGTGATCTCCGGCCTTCTCCGACATGACAGGCAGCGGACCTGAGTCCTCCTCACCCGATCTGCGAACCGGGACCTCATCCCAGTCGGGTCCAAGGAGGAGATGGTCGTTAGATTGCGCTCTGCCGCGCCCGCGAGGAGAACGCCCAAAAACGGTTGGACTTGATCCGGCGGGAATCCAAGGCGTTCGTCCAAATGGCGCTTGGATCAGGCACAAGACACGTCGCCACTGCCTCACTGAAGGCAGTGCGCTCCATCTAGCGTCCGAACACTGTAGAGGTGCAGCTCCTTCGTTGGCGCAACGACGAGAAGACCTTCTGTGGCCTGTCCACTGAGGCTATGGGGTAGCGTGCCTGCCGTGCGATGAAGAGGGTGTGGGGGACCGCGGCAGCCCTCGCGGTGGACGTCGGGAGGCGGAGTCGCACTCTCCAGCATCGATAGAGGAGGCTGGCAACCATAGGCACCACAACTACGTCGTGGTGGACGTGTCAACCTTCGACCACGACCACGACGGATCTATTGTCAACCCCACCTCGACCGCGACGGGCTCTGACAAGGAAGAGTAGGGCAAGGGGACGGCGGTGCTTGGAGTCCCATGAGCCAATGTGTGTCTCATGTCCTACTCCATCTCGCCGATGACCGCACCGACACTCCGAGGGGCGCGTCTAGCCGATGGACATGGGCATGACGGAGCCGGACGAGCTCCGCTTAACATTACATTTCACGTGCATGTAATTGTATATGGATTTGCAGATTCGTAATTGTTGAGGTATCAGGTTGTGAAAATGATAATTTAAGATATAATCGATCACTGTGCGCAAACGCATCCGGATGCGTTTGTAGCGTTTGAGGGGTCAAATTTGGTGTATCTGATTGTAGTATATGATCTTACCGTCTCAGAGTCACGATATAGGCCGTTTTAACCTTGGCACATAAACATTTTGACCACGGCCATCTATGAGAACATGTTATTTCAAATAATATGAAGAATCTCTCGCAGAATAAATAAATAATAGGAAAAATAAATTGCAAGAGTATATTCACTCTAGATATAAATAACAATATTGACCGAGGCTGCTGGTAACTTTCTCTATGTACATGTCTAACGTAAGCCCGAAACTATGGCGCTTGGTCGTTGACTGTCTTTGGATTTGCTGAGAATATTCTAGAAATGCAAACTACAAGAGGTACAATCAGTGGCAGAGCTTGACAGTAATCTCAGAGGGACCAAAACAAAAATATAAACAACTAAGAGGGAAAAGAATTGATTTTTTTAAATCTAAACCATGCATAGTAATTTTTCTTCATTGTATTGTCTTGGGCTTGGGGGGGGGGGGGGGGGGGGGGGGGGCATGGCCCCTCAACTACTAAGCTCCGCCACTGAGTATTCACATCGAACGAAGCACAATAACTTGATGGTCACGATTGAAAATACCGATGTAGTACCGAGCAGCAGTTGCTCCTCTTGTCGATAAGAGCATGGTTAAGCCAATAATCGGCTAAGAAAGCCAATAGCGGACTTGTATAATTGTAAGTATAAGAAAAATCTCTATTTCTAATGGAGCAGTTGATAGTCTCACTTTCAGGTTTTTTTTTGTCCCACCACTTTTGTCCGGGTTTTTTTTTCGTAGGTTAACCGTCGTAGATTTTTTTCGTCGCCTCCCCCACTTTATCGGTTTATTTTCACTTCACCCTCTCACACAACGAAAAAAACTAAACGGATCAGAACTTTTCGTACTGACACAAATTATTTAGTAATGTCTTTATGTAAAAGAATCAATCACAATCAATCTCTAAAGATCAAATCTGAATTAATTAATCTTCATAAAGTTTGTTTCCTTCCGAATCACGTCCATAACTTTCCTTCTTTGTTTGGGCAGAAACTGTTTGGTAGCAGAGATTAGGAAGCTTCCTATGAGTGTATTAATAGGACGTATTTTTTTTCTTGATGATTCGTTTCCATGCATGATGATAGTAAATTAGGCCAACATTCACCACTATTTATCAACGTCATCAATCGTATCCATTCCTACCAGTTTTAAGGGAATCTGCTCGCTATGTCTTTTTTAAGGGGATCCGCTCGCTAAGTCATCGTCGCATGTTATTTTCACAAACAATTCCCTTAAAAAAAGGCGTGGGTATTGGTAGTTGAACGCCCGCTAGGTTTTCCGCCTGTCCTATCCTCGCGCTGTGCCGCCGCCACCCGTCGAATTTCCAGCCGCCCAAGCCCGTTAACTTCGCCAGCCATCGGGTCGACTGCCCTCGCCCCAAACCCCCATCCCCGAGCACTAGCTATCGCCGCGTTGCCGCCCCAAGCTCCACGCCACCGGAAACGAATCAAGCGCTATCCCGACACCGCCGTCGCTGCCCCAGCACCTCCAGCCTTGCATGGACAGCTTCAATGTGCAGTCTCCCTTGCTGCCTCACCTTCTGCCAGCGCATGCAGCGGCGGGGTTGGACGCGTGCGTGCTTGCTAGCTTGCTCTCTGTCTTCTGAGGGGGTGAATGCAAAGCAGTCTATTAAGCCAGGCACTACTGCTGAGCTAAGTTGACAAAAAAATATTGGTAGTCATAGTTGTAGTTTAAGTAGTAGCGAGTTGTCTGATATGTATAAAGAGCCCGTTGCAACTGAGCCCGTTGCTAAATTGACAAAAAAGGTCGCCAGTGTCACTTGATATGTATGAGAATATTAAATATATTATTAACATGATTAATATTGAACTCTTAACCCTAATGTGGCCCCGTTGCAACGCACGGGCGTTCTTCTAGTATGTACTAATAGTTGACACCTTTTATAATTTTAAAAAGTTTCTTGAGCCTCGTGCTATAGCCGGCTCTTATTCTACAACTCGCTTTTCTCCTGTCTGCTCTTTCCTCTCCTTCAACTAAATAAAGATATGATATTTTAGTCCTTATAATTTCCTTAGGGCATCTTTAACGCGGTTCGCAAATTTTCTCCCGCATCTGTCCGCGGACAGAGGGGACCAGTCCGCGGACACGGATGCGAGAGGCGACCATCCAACGCCGCACGCATATATTTGGACAACAATGCGAACTAACCGGAAAAAATTAGTTCAAACACGATCGGATTTCATATAAACGTGACGAATTTCATTACATTTCGAACATACATCAACTAAGCGGTGCTTGTCTCACTCTGCGGGTATAATTAATACACCTAATCTATGATCGCCAATGCTTGTTCCCTGTCTCCTGCCATGAGCTCCGAGAACTAAAACTTCGCCTTCTCCAGTTTCGCCTCGGCGCTCTCCAACTCCGCCCCCGTTACCGCCGCCTCTGGAGACCTGGGAAGTGAAGTTGTCCGCCTCCACATCGCCGCCAAGCGGCTAATCGGCTGACGAGCTTGGCTTCAACGGGAGGGGAGGAGCGGTGGCGCCCTACCGTGCTCTACTCTTCCTCACTGTCGGCGGTGTCCGTTGATGTGCCGGCTTCGTGATCCTGGCGGCGGGACGCGACCTCGTTGGAGCCTACGTTGACCTCCACCATGTCTGCGTCCGGCGTGATCGCCTTGCCGGCTGCTCCTCCGTCTACTGGTGCTCGTGGAGGAGTTGGTGGTTGTAGGTGGCGTCAGCCTGCGCCTCCCGAAACTGCTCCTCCCGCACTATGTCCATGTAATGGGCACGGGCCTCACCAATGGTCATGGTGTAATGCACCGGCGAGGGTGGCGTGGAAAAGGTGGGTGGCGCCTCTCATCGTCAGGCGGCCAGCTAGACGATAGCAATGGCGGCCACCATCTCCTTCTTCTGCTCCGGTGTCAGCCCGTCCCAGATAGCTTTGGAGCGCGAGAAAGCCATGATGGGTGTGGTGTGGAGAGGAGAAAGGGATCGAAGGCGGATGACTGCGGCTATGGCCGGGGTAGCAGTTTCTATAGCAATGGTGGGCGGCAAAGATATGGACGGGTGGCACTCGAGTAGACGCCTCGCCAACCATGTGTCATTAATGTTAGTGGCATACGGACGAACGTCCGGCCGTCGTGTCATTTGAACGCGGAGCAGACACCTGCACCGAGAAGCGACGCCTTCTTGGCGGCGCGACGCTTTAGTGCCGGTGCCAGTGAGAGGCCACGTCCGCTCTGGCCAAGCATGAATGCAGCGCTGACGCTCTGAACTGGTGCTGACCATTTCGGGCGGGAAGCGCGCGCAAGGGAGAGGGCCGGGTGGGCCAGGGCGGTCAGACGCAAGCTTGAAGCGGTCCGGATGCCCGCAAAGCCCCCACATTTTTCTCCGATTTGCGAAAGAAAATGCACCCGGACCGCCCTACGGACCGGTACAAGCCCGCGTTAGAGGACGCAACATGCCCAGACATCATGGTCCGGAAGTATGCGGGTGTTTTGAGAGTGGGTTTTGGATATGCCCTTATGTTACCTTAGACTGGTCATAGTGGGAGTAACTTAGCTAATAACATTAGGCACCTCAAGACATATTCGCTTATGTGGCTAATGGATAATGAAGAGAGAGATGTATACGGACATAGTATGTTACTGTAACATAACGCATCCTAAGAAAAGATGAGTTTACATCTAAATAAATAAAGGCTTGCCGACACCTTACTTACTTTAATTTGTGATATTTATAGTGATGATTGAATTGTACTCCCTCCGTTTTAAAATAAATGACTCAACTTTATACTAATTTTAATTGATGCACTTATTTTAGGAAAGAGGGAGTATATTCGAAATATGGCACCCAACCGTAAAATCCTAGATCCGTCGTCACTGAATGTAGTTGCACCACTGCTGGGAACCAAAAGTCCTCTCTCCATCTCTCTCCCACACAGTCATTATGGACTTAATATATTTACTGCCATATCTGGCCTACATTTTGATTCGGAGAATTATCTTCTTCACCACTCTTTTCAAGGGTAGATAATGTAACGAAACTAACACGCCGACCACCATCCACCCTAGTTTGTTTAGCAGCTAGCTGGTGATCGGGATGAGTTGTTTCCAAACCAACAATGATCGATGTACTACGAAAGAAAGGAGATCACACAAAAAGTAAGTAGTACGCACTTGTGGATGTTGATAGACCAACAAGTTATCCCGCTAAAGGGCGCGAACTTTACATCAACCGTCGTATATTTCAATTGTCAGCCGGTAGCATTAGTCTGTTCACATTGCCGATTGCCAGTTTTATGTGGCAAGTCTTTTACCGTTGGCTGGGCAGCTGAGGTTGCTATAAGCCCACCCAAATTCGAGTCAAAAATGTCAATGAGGGTTGGCCTTTGAATTAATCTCAATTTTTTTAAAGGTTTGTATAGGCTCATCCGCGGTGTGCCCTTTGATATATTATAATAGAGCACCTTGCTGTGAGTACGAAGAGCCATCCTTGCTAATAATTGGGTGATTATCAACGAAGCGTGGTTATCATCTGCTTCCTAATCTGGTCGTTAGCATCATCTACATATCAGCTGATTTTTTTAAAGGTTTGTATAGGCTCATCCGCGGTGTGCTCTTTGATATACTCCCTCCGTTCCACAATATAGTGCCTATAGATTATTTCAAAAGTCAAACATTACAAACTTTGACCATATTTATGAAGAAAAATAGGTACATCTAGAATACCAAATACACATCATTGAATACATAGTAAGTTATATTTTTAGAATTTACATGTTTGGTATTGTAGGCGTAGAGAGTTTTATCTATGCACTTGATCAAAGTTGATAAAGTTTGACTTTCAAAAAAATTTATAGACACTACATTGTGAAATGAAGGGAGTATTATAATAGAGCACCTTGCTGTGAGTTCGAAGAGCCATCCTAGCTAATAATTGGGTGATTATATCAACGAAGCGTGGTTATCATCCGCTTCCTAATCTGGTCGTTAGCATCATCTACATATCAGCTGATTTGCTGCAGTAGCACCTACGAGAGGCTTCACGAGATCACTACCAAAAACACGGATACATCCCAAGGCATCTCCAAAACCAACCTTCAAACCATCCACAACCATCCGCTCGATGGTTCGGATCGTCCTTTTCCCCGCAAATCGAAAGCGGAAGGTATGCGGGCGTCCGAACTGTTGCCATGCCCATTTCTGACTATCCTGGCTCACCCAAAAACTCTTCCTCATCCGCGCCCTTTGCCGCCCAAAGCGGCCAGCGCCGTTCCAGAGCGTCAGTGTCGCATTTATGCCGGCTCAGAGCGGACGTGACTTATCATGTCGCTCCGACATTGAAGCGGCGCGCCGGCCAAGAGCGCCACCCGCGCAGCTTCCCGATACATGTGACTGCTCCGCGTTCAAACGACAGGTCGTTCATCTGCTTACCTACATTATGTGCAGATGCCAAGGAAGCTGCTCCGACGCCACCCGCCCGTCTACAGCGGATCTTCCTTAATAATAAAAAAATTCACGACACATTTGATTCAATTCGACTAATTTGGGATGAACATCTATACTTGGTTAAAAATATATAGCAATTAGTTGATAGTTGATTTGCCAGTGGCTGGATTAGTTGGCAGCGCCTACTTGTGGTTCCTGCCATGGCGACCGCCTCCACTGCCAGCATCGGTAGGGCCACGGCCGGCGGGGCCAGGTCCGGGTCAAGTGGGGATGCGGCAATGCGAGTGTGATGCCTGCAAAAACCGCCTCAGCAGCCGCGTCTCAGACCGGCCATGCTTCGTAGCGACGGCGGTGACATAGCGGGCCTCGAAGCCACGTAAGATGGCCTCGACACGATCCTCATGGGTTGGCCATTCTTCCACGGTGGCGGCAACGAAGGAGGTGGTGTGGTCTCGAATCCATCGCTCCCTCTTTATCTGATCCCTCGCAAGCTCGGGAAAGCCCACTTCCAGCTGATTCCAGAAGGGTTCCAAGACTTTCTGTGGTGATTTACAAAACATGTTTTGGATGACTATTGGAGGTTATTTTGGCGATCGGGCCATAAGACAGACTCTGGTAGAGTTGATCTAATGAAACCTAAAGTTGCACAAAATTTATTCCAAGCATGGATTGACTCCAAGTTCTAAAATTGTATCCATTATGTTGCCTAGATCCGGCATTGAATGATCATGTCCCTTTTATTTTCCTAGGATAATTTGATTTTCATTTCATCCTTTTCTGCCCTCTTTGTATCATACTTTCATTTATATTAATAAAAAATTATCATAGAATTGTTGTTCTATGGTTCAGGGCTTCAAGAAAACAATTCCAGACAGTAAAGATTGGCGTTCATCAGGGTGTAAACAACTACTTTTTTGCGATTAGTGTAACACACTACTCCTCCATCCACAAATATAAGATGTTTTGAATATTTCAATATGGACTACATATGGACTGAAATGAATGAACAAACACAGTAAAAACATATCTATATACATCCTATTCACAAAACAGTTAGCACATCTTATACTCGCTGAGCACATTGTTAACTCTACAATTGTGATGCGAAGTGGTAGTTCAAGCTTAACTGTGATGTGATGTGTCGAAATGCGCAGGGGCACGCGAGTGCGGGGCACTCAACTGCCAAGTCTTACCGCCCGCTTATTTTGCATCATGATTCGTGTAGTAGTTTAATCCCGCACGAAGGCACGGCAAAAAGGAAAATCCCTAAAAAAATAAGTTTCAATGATGAAATTTACGGTTTTTGCATCTAAAACTGTCAAGTTTTTACCAATTCAAAGATATAATTTCAAGCGATTTTTTTTCTATCGGTCATAGACATAAATAATTGTTTTTTATCATTCGCTTGTATTAGTTTCAACATTGAAACTTAACATATTTTTTCTCAAAGTCATCAAAATATATCAAAATGAATATTATTTGAAGCGCTGGTCACGAGAAACACTAATATGAAAACAAAACTTAATTTGAAATTTCATTTAAAAATATATAACTTTAAATATTAAAGGACGAAATAAAAGACGGGCACCAGCGACATGCATGCCCCACACTTGTGTGCCACAAATCCTCTCCATGTGAGCGTGCATGTTACGACGCTAATTCCACAGTGCACAATGGTACAAGCACTCTTCCAAGATTTTGGACATACAAATTCATGGAAAGCTGCTTTGTTAAATTTCCACGCACGCAACTTTCGTTCATTAGCAACAGATGACCTACCTTGAACGAAATCATAGTTGGCAGACTGGCGATACCGAGTTCGATTAAACGGCCCTTCTCAACCATGGCTTTAAACAGTAGCCCTAGTTGTAGATCTAAAAAATTAGAGACCTATTTATTAGAAACCTAGCTAGCTGGTTTGCTCTCTTGCAAGGAACGCCAAGGAGTACAGTGATACTCTGCACGTGTCTGGCAAACAGCAAACTTATCTTTCCGTCCTATGCATATGATGCCAACCGGCATTCATTACCATAGATTTTCGGTTAAGCGCTTAATTGAACTTTGTTTGTGAGAGACGCTTACAATGGGCCTTGCTAACAAGAGTCAGAAAAGGCTGATAGAACATCACATCAAGTTGTCCACGAATAATGAGATGATTTGCGACAGGGAGAAATAGACCGAAGGTTCGGTGCATGGAGTAAGAGATTACCAGGTTAATCAAATTTGAGACGCAGGAATAATTGCTCATTCAAATATTCATGCACTGTGCTTTCTTGGTGATGCACATCAGGGTTGGTATAATGCTCGCCAAGTCGGAGAAAGTTACAGGAGACTATTGAGAGTTTTTAAAAGAGAAAAGGACCCCGTGAAAGGAAATAGTTTTTCCTTCATTTTTTCATGTAAATATTTTTTTAATCTATATACGGTATGTTTTAAACACGGAATAATCAAAGATTTGCACATACACTCATCTCTAATCGCAAAAAAAAAATATACACTCATCTCTATGAGCGCACGTACGCATACCCTACCCCTATGAGATAACACAAGCGTAATGTCAGGACCAGTGCCAAGTCTAAAATTTGAGCCCTATAGGAATGGTTCCATCACAAGGAACCTAACCATCTGAGCTACGCACAGTTTGATTCCTATATATGGTTGTGTATGATACAACCGTACAACAGCTAAACATCTCCAACTCAAAAAAAAGGTAAAGACTCAATAGTCTCTTTAAAAGATGTGTCAATCGAGATAGAAGCTTTTATCCCGATTATTGAATTCATGTAGTTAAAACCTCTTGGCTCAAATATTATATTGAACTCATGATCTAACCAAATCATCCTGGGCCGATGCAGAGAGACGGGACATATATTTCAACACCAATGTCTATTAATCTTGGCATGCACTTGTCATACCGAAGAGTTTCAAAATAAGTTGAGCTAACTTGTCGCGAGCCTTTCTTTCGCGGGCACATGTGTACTCATCTTGAGATCAACTCATTTAATTATTCATCTCATTACTGCTCTTTGTGGTATTATTGAGATGCTTTCCTTTTGTTTGATCTCTTAGATGTTTGGTATCCCCCTCTCAGGCATGAGTAACCCCCCCCCCCCCTAGTCATGTGAGATGTAGGGGATTGGTGAGAGTCATTTGTGCCTTTCTACATGTCGTCATTTGTGATTATAGTCTATCCTTATTCAATAAGTTGTTTATCTATGGTGCATGTAATGCGTGTTGTCCAATTTAATAGCCCAGGGAACATGATTTGAAGACCTATACAGATAATACATATTGTTTAGTGAATCAGTGGCCTTCATGTGACAGAAATTGATATCTACGAGGAGCCGAGACAATATGAGATAACAGTGATCCATGAAACCTAATGCGTTGTTCAGTCTTATTACCTCAAATTGTGGAAATAACCATCTAATGGCAACGTCGAAGCAGGACTATAGGGGAGAACAAATTCGACATGGAGGAGTTCAACCACTAAAGGGTGATCCGCCTACCGAAAAAATAATCTATGCACTAGAATCACAATACAAGGTAACTAGTATTACCGTCGCACTGGAACACTTGATGTACACCATGATCTGAAGTTTCTCCGCGCCTAACCTCTCAATTGCAGACAATAACCGCTCACTTTCAGCCGCTTCACGTTATGTTATCTGCTTTAGAAAAGCTCTTTATTATTCTCGCTGCAACTATCAACTATTTCACCACTGTAGTATATTTGTTTCACGGAACAGTGATACCATCTACAAATTTTCAGACAATTACTTTGCACAACATTGGTCACAACTTATGTGTGAAGCACCACTCACAATAATCTCCTCCGCTCTTTGTTAAGATGATAACTATTGAGGTACTTACACGAAGTTGCTACGCTACCATGTGTGTATTCCAGGCCATCAAGGTGGCCAATGAGCAGTCACGCAAAGCATTTACAGAAAGGACGTGAGAATTAGGTTGTTCCTTAAACCACAGCGCATGGGTTGTTTGTTAGACAGCTTCCTCCACCCTATAGACTACAAAGGTTGCAGGCTCGGTTCCTTTTACAGCTTTTTGACATGTTTCTCTTCTTCTTTTGTCGTTTATTTTCCTCTTTTATTGCCATGGCTTTACTTTCATATTTTTTTTGTTTTGATGTGAATACGAGAGTTTAAAGTTAACATTAGCCGAAATAATATGCAAAAAAAAATCAGAAGTTCCATGAAACTTTTTTTAGTACAAGATCATGTTTTATGTTGGTGGGAGATATAAAATATATTAAAATACTCAATATAAATGTCCATATGTGTGACATAAAATGATCATTTCATATTTAAAAATCTCCATATATACAAAAAAAATCGTGTATTACAAAAAGTTTGCATAAATGTGCGGATAAATGTTCCTATAGCATGGACAAAAATGTTTGTATATTCCCTAAAACAAACTTAGTCAATAACATGATGAAAAGAAGTGAAAATACAAAAGATAAAAAAGTGAAAAATGAAAGAAAGAAGAAGAAAAGGAAAGGAAAGAAAACGGGCATGTGCTGGCACAATTGGTATGATTACGGGGTAATGACTCCTCGAAGAGCCGCAGTGAGTAATGCAAAACCATATTTGCCTCACGATGCGACGGTTTGTCGACTAATCGCACAGGAAACTAGCGACTGAGCAGGACATGGGCCAAGCCAATTAGCTATATTTGTTTATAGCTTAGGGTACGTTCCAGCTCCGGTTTTTCCAATTTTAGGAACCTTCTAGGAGATTTCGTCCCGTTTTGATCTGGTTTTTTGTTGTTTCTTTTTCATGATTTCTTTGGGATTTTGTTTTTATAATTTATTTGGAATTTTGAAAAATGTTCAAGTTTCGAAATTTGTTCATAAATTCAAAAAATGCTCATTTTAAAAAATTGCGTTTCAAAATTTTGGAAATAAAAAAGTGTTCACTTTTTCAAAAAAAATGTTTGGGATTTAAAAACGCTCAATTTTTTTAAAAATGTTCGCAATTTAAAACAATATTCGCAAATTTCATAAAATATTTTGACTTTTGAAAAATCTTCAAAAAGTGTTTGCTTTCTCAATAATTGTTTAAAGAAATGGTCGGATCTATCACTGCGCACTGCCCATCAATCACAAACGCTCAACGCTGTTTACGTCGCACTGTGTCGGTGCCTGCAAATCTGTCGGCCCAGTCGGGGCACCCATGTGTCCTTGTTTAGCGGCTTCGGCGTCAGATGGCTCGCAGCGCTCGCAGTGTTTTTTTCTTTTTACGGGGCAAACGATTATATTACTTAAACTAGTTCAGTATTACAAAGGGAAATGATTAAAATCACCCGACGGATCACGCTCTTTTCGTCCGCCGTCTCGTGCACACGACACATGTCAGTGGGCTAGCACGTCTTCACCTTCCCGAAACAACTACCAGATCCAATCGTTCTTCATGATAAGCCCATCTTTCTCTTACATCTCTTCTTCATCCAGACGAGGTACTACAGCCGCGTCACCGTCGAACACCCCAGCTGCATCGCCGCGGACGCCGGCGAGCACGCGCTCCGCCGTCGCGGTCGCCGGCCGCCTCCACCACCACCATCTTTCCTCCTTCCTCTTCTCGATTGATGGCACCCGCTCCTACTGCTATTTGGTAATGAAGAAGATGACCTCCGCTGGCCACCGTCCATGTCAAGGCCGCCGTCCACTTCTGCAACATCACTTCTGTTGTAAAAAATAAGTCCGCAACATGAACTCTGTTGCAAAAAATCAGCAACAAGAACTCTGTTGCAAAAAAAACCGCAGCAAGACGTTTGTTGAAAAAAAAATCCGCAACGAAACCTCTGTTGCAAAAAAAATCCGCAACAAGACCTTTGTTGAAAAAATATTCCGCAACAAGAGCTCTGTTACGAATGTTTCTACAACAACCTCTTTGTTGCAAAGCAGTGAAAAGACGTTTGCCCGCTAAATTTGTGTCAGATTCGACGGCTCGCGAGGCGGCGGATCTTTTTAAAAGATCCACCGGCCGACGCGTAGCAGCCTCCTATTACAAACCGTTTATGATAGAATCTTGAGCTCATCAAGGCATCTACCTAGCCAAACTGCAGTTCGTCCTTCCATACGTCCATACCTTGCCATGAGGTGGTTGGCAGTGATTTGGCAACAGGGAATCTTCATGAGTGATATCACCTGATGGGACGCCTTTAAGTGTTTCACCACCTCCACGATGTAGCTCAAGCAGTCAAGCTTGAGCCATCGCGTTCCTTATTCGACACCATGCGCACGCACCCGTAGTGTTAGCGTGCAAGCCACGACCCACTTGGCTTGGTCGCTCGCTTCGCTGCCAACTCGCGGGAATATTGGATCCCCTGGTCGCCGATTGACCCTTGACCATGACTGTTTGACGGTTGACCAGCAGAGTTGTTTTTTTTTGCGGGGTCAGCAGAGTTGTTGTTGACTTCTCTAAATAAAAGTTCATTAAGTTTACAAAATTTTGGTAAATTTTAAAAAGCTCCAAAATTGAAAATAGTTTGTAGATTTGAAATGTTTAGCGGATTAGAAAACAATTTCAAAAAACTCATGCATTTGGAAAAATTTCACAAATTTTGGAAAAAAAGCTCATGAATTTTATTTTATTTTTACAAATTTCCAGACTTTCTCAAAATTGTAATAAATTCATAAAATTGAGAAAAAAACATATATTTGCAAAAAGTTCACAAATTTGAAATATCACAAATTTTGAAAAATGATCATGAATTTGAAAAAATGCAAATTTTATAATATTTCGAAATTGAAAAAAATCGTGAATTAAAAAATCGAAATCAAAAAGGTCCACGCATATGGAGAAAAAAAGAAAAATTAAAAAAAAGGCAAAAGAAGAAAAAGCGAGCCAAAATCTAGAAACAAAAAAAATATAAAAACCGGAAGCTTCTTAAAATCGGCGGGAATGCTCACAGAAACGTGCAGTGCGTGGATAGGCTGGCGCACTAAATCTAGGTTGAAGGTTCACGGGTGTGTACTGCGTACGAGTTTGCGTACTAAATCGGCAAATGATTTCACAAATTTTGGAAAAAGCTAATGAATTTGCAAATATTATTTATGTATTTCTTTTAAGAAAGGGAAAATGAAAAAAATTAAAAATGGAAATGGAAATGGCAAAAAAGGGAAACAGAAACAGTGGAGGAAAAGAAATTAGAAAGGAAACACGAAAGAGGAACACTGGGCCGGCCCGCCGAGAGGAACCTTCAGCGAAGGTTTGTCTATTTGCCGCAGACGCGCGGCACTGCGTACGAGTTTGCGTTAATCCTATTTGCATATTTTAAAATATTATTTGCCGACAGAAATTTTATTTGGGATGTTCACGGGGGTGTGCGCTGCACACGGGGAGCCCCTAGTCGGCGCTGCAAGCGCCGGTTGATGCTAACAGCGCTCGCAGGGGGAGCTAGCGGGTCGGCCCAATTGAGAGAAAAAACTGTAAAAAAAAATTACTACTTCCTCTGTCTCAAAATATCTAGTGTCAAAAACGTTCTTATATTATAAAATGAAGGGAGTACTATATATATAGAGAAACTGGAAATCGAACCCTTCGCCTTAGCTAGAGCACCCTAACGACGGAACAACTAGACCGAGAAGCCAAGCTTGTCAACTATCAGGAACGAGATGTATTTCACCCTTTCTCAAGCCAAGTACTGTATACCCAGAATTAATTATTTGAAAAAGTAATTCACAAAAAACCACGAATTCCGAAAAAGGTTCAAAAATTAGAAAAGGTTCGTGAAAAATGGGAAATTTCATCAATTTGAAAAAAAACGTTCACCTATTTGGAAAAAATCATCCATTTTGAAAAAAGTTCACAAATTTGAAAAAAAAAATCACTATTTTTTGAAAAAAATATTTTTGAAGAAAAGTTCATCGAATTTTGAAATAGTTCATGGATTTTGAAAAAAAATCATTGAATTGAGAAAAATTCATCAAATTTGAAAAAGTTCATCCAAATTCAAAAAAATCATGGATTACCAAAAAAGTTCATCAATTTGAAAAAAGTTCATCAAATTAGAAAAAAAATTCATCATTTTTTTCTAAAAATCATTGGTTTGAAGAAACCATTCACGTATTTACAAACTATTCATCAAAGTTGTAAGAAGAAAAAAACGAAAAGCAAACAAATAGAAAAAAGGAAAAGAAACGAATAAAAGAGGGGCGGCGCTAGGCGTCGGCCGACGGACGCGTTATAATGATCCGCCGGTTGGACAACCGTTGGATCAAAGCGCTATCAGCCGTTTGATGTAACCACCTCGCGCCGGCTGACCCCTCTTTAATTCCTGCAACAACGGCTCTGTTTCATAAACAGACTCCCCTGTCCATCGTCCCCGATAGAGTTGCGCCTAGAATGATGCCGCCCCCAACCACCATAAAAAATCAGCTGCCGCCGGCACACGGGGCAAGTAATTCTTGTTCCCTTTGTCGTATTCCTGCAATAAGATCATTGTTGCAAAAATTGCAAGAATATCTCCGGCATCTTCACTAATTCCTGCAACAAGATCCGTGTTGCAAAAATTGCAACAACATCTTGAAGGAAATATGCCCTAGAGGCAATAATAAAGTTGTTATTTATTTCCTTATATCATGATAAATGTTTATTATTCATGCTAGAATTGTATTAACCGGAAACATAATGCATGTGTGAATACATAGACAAACTTAGTGTCACTAGTATGCCTCTACTTGACTAGCTCGTTAATCAAAGATGGTTATGTTTCCTAACCATGAACAAAGTGTTGTTATTTGATTAACGAGGTCACATCATTAGTTGAATGATCTGATTGACATGACCCATTCCATTAGCTTAGCACCCGATCGTTTAGTATGTTGCTATTGCTTTCTTCATGACTTATACATGTTCCTATGACTATGAGATTATGCAACTCCCGTTTACCGGAGGAACACTTTGTGTGCTACCAAACGTCACAACGTAACTGGGTGATTATAAAGGAGCTCTACAGGTGTCTCCAATGGTAGATGTTGGGTTGGCGTATTTCGAGAATAGGATTTGTCACTCCGATTGTCGGAGAGGTATCTCTGGGCCTTCTCGGTAATGCACATCACATAAGCCTTGCAAGCATTGCAACTAATGAGTTAGTTGCGGGATGATGTATTACAGAACGAGTAAAGAGACTTGCCGGTAACGAGATTGAACTAGGTATTGGATACCGACGATCGAATCTCGGGCAAGTAACATACCGATGACAAAGGGAACAACGTATGTTGTTATGCGGTCTGACCGATAAAGATATTCGTAGAATATGTAGGAGCCAATATGGGCATCCAGGTCCCGCTATTGGTTATTGACCGGAGATGTGTCTCAGTCATGTCTGCATTGTTCTCGAACCGTAGGGTCCGCACGCTTAACGTTACGATGACAGTTATTATGAGTTTATGCATTTTGATGTACCGAAGTTAGTTCGGAGTCCCGGATGTGATCACGGACATGACGAGGAGTCTCGAAATGGTCGAGACATAAAGATTGATATATTGGAAGCCTATGTTTGGATATCGGAAGTGTTTCGGGTGAAATCGAGATTTTACCGGAGTACCGGGAGGTTACCGGAACCCCCCGGGAGCTATATGGGCCTTAGCGGGCTTTAGTGGAAAGGAGAAAGGGGCAGCCCAAGGTGGGCCGCGCGCCTCCCCCCTCCCCTAGTCCTATTAGGACAAGGAGAGGTGGCCGGCCCCCCTCTCTCTCTTTCCCCCTCGGGGAATCCTATTCCAACTAGGATTGGGGGGGGGGAGTCCTACTCCCGGTAGGAGTAGGACTCCTCCTGCGCCCTCCTCCTGGCCGGCCGCCCCCTCCCCCTTGGATCCTTTATATACGGGGGCAGGGAGGCACCTCTAGACACACAAGTTGATCCTTGAGATCGTTCCTTAGCCGTGTGCGGTGCCCCCTGCCACCATATTCCACCTCGATCATATTGTAGCGGTGCTTAGGTGAAGCCCTGAGACGGTAGAACATCAAGATCGTCACCACGCCGTCGTGCTGACGGAACTCCTCTCCGACGCTTTGCTGGATCGGAGCCCGGGGATCGTCATCAAACTGTACGTGAGCTAAGAACTCGGAGGTGCCGGAGTAACGGTGCTTGGATCGGTCGGATCGGGAAGACGTACGACTACTTCCTCTACGTTGCGTCAACGCTTCCACAGTCGGTCTGCGTGGGTACGTAGACAACACTCTCCCCTCTCGTTGCTATGCATCACCATGATCTTGCGTGTGCGTAGGAAATTTTTTGAAATTACTGCGTTCCCCAACACATCTCCGGCCTCATCTATGCATTCCTGCAACAAGACCATTGTTGCAAAAAAAATTATATGTATTCCTTGTTCAAAAAATTACATCATCTGCGACCTCTTTTCCGTATTCCTGCAACAAGACCTTTGTTGCGAAAATTCCACCTGAAGCACTTGTAGTATCATGTAGTAAATTTCATCCAAACCTCGACGATGAGTAACACACGCATGTAGCATCCAGGGCCTAGTCTACAACGCCGGAGCCTTGAAGTAGGCATGCAATGGATCTGGTCAACAAGGCATGTCCTATGCATGAGGCTTGTCCCCGATGCAGCAGCATAGTATGGAGGAGAGGGGAGATGAGAGAGATTGATGAGCAGCACCGGCTCAAGGAGAGAGTGGGGGGAGATGGGAGCAGACGGGGTGGACGAAAGGAGAAGAAAATGATCCCGCCGAGAAGCTTCAGGAATGAGAGGCGTGAACATTGGCTTGAGGATAAGAACAAGCTGGTCCCATGAGGGCACGCGTCGCAAGCGTGAGGAAGCGGATGGACGATGAAAGATCAGACGTTTGAAGCTAATCATTTTCCATAAAGGAGGGGAAAAGATAAATGTTACCAGATCCCACTCATGGTGTGGTGGTTGGACCTAGTTTTTTTTATGCGAACGCCTCATGACATTTTAATAAATTTGGGGTAAAGTAACATCATGGAGTACAAGAGGTAAAAGAAAAGCAGGCGTTACATCTACCCGGTCCTCAC
Source organism: Triticum aestivum (assembly GCF_018294505.1). Lineage (NCBI taxonomy): Eukaryota > Viridiplantae > Streptophyta > Magnoliopsida > Poales > Poaceae > Triticum > Triticum aestivum. The sequence continues at coordinate 547,767,978 of NC_057812.1, read as the reverse complement.
AAATTTTAGAATCATAGCATCTTCTAGCAAGAAAATGGGCTACTCCATTGGCTTCTCTTGGACAGTGTTTGAAGTTGATCCCGGAATGTTATGCGCTAAAAGAAAGCAATCAGCTAGTATCGCCGAGTGAGGGCTCCATATTTCCGAATCTTCATTGCATGCTTGCACTAACTCGAGACTATCAGACTCTATTTGTACATTACGCCAGCCCAGTTTGTCTACCAGTTTTAATCCACCCCTCAGTGCAATTGCTTCGGCCGCTTGCGGACTAATTGTGTTGTCAATCAGTTCTGAAATCCCAGCCACAGCTTCTACCCTGGAATTACGCAGAATCGCCGCTGCCGCACCACTGCCATCCTCGTAAAAAGACGCATTTGTGTTAAGTTTATATGTACCTGGTGCTGGTCTCTGCCAATGCTCAGTAGTAGTCTGTTTGGGCGCTCGGTTAGCATGATTCATAGAGATCACCTGAATGGCAAAAGTTGTACTTGGTGCGAGTTTAATTCTTTCTCCTTTAACTACCTCACGACGCTCCCACCAAATATACCAGGCCGCCACCGCAATCGTTTCCTGCAGCCCCAACTGACCGAGAACAGGTGATTTCTTCACCGGGAATCTGAGAAGTTCCTCCATCACCACTGAACCCGAACGGTCAGTGTTAAGAGCCCTCAATATTATGTCATATGATCCCAAGGATTTCCAGACCTGCTTTGCACGCTCACATGTAAAAGCTAGATGTCAAATATCTTCTGCCCCCTGGTGGCAAATAGGGCATGCAGGCGAGACCTTGAAGTGTCTATTCCTCAATATTCCCACTCCTGATATAATGTCGTGTAGAGCTCGTCGTACAAAAAAATTCATCTTACTAGGAATGTGCAGCTTCCATAGTATATCCCAAACCGAATTCTTTCTTGACGTTTCACTCGGATTTTTCCTTAGCATGGCTCCGAACTGGTGCTCCCAGTCTATGTAGTATGCCGATCTCACGGTGAAACTATAGGAATTTGTAGCATGCCACGCCACAAAGTCCTTCGGTAGCTGTCCTGACAATGGAATTCCTAGGATTCATTCTGCATCCACTCCAAAGAAAGCTGATCTTATTAGTTGTTTGTCCCAATCTCCTGTGTCCGGGTCCATGAGTTCATCAACAGTATTTAGTAAAATGTTACCTCTAGGTGTGATGATCTTCCTTGAGGGGCTCTGTGGGATCCAATGATCATTCCAAACATTGATCCTAGCACCAGACCCAACTCTCCATATATGACCTCTTTTAAAGGTTTGAAGACCAGCCACTATGCTTTGCCAAGTGAAAGATGCTCCCTTCTTGGGCCCAGCATTCAGCAAGTTCCCACCTGGATAGTACTTTGCTCTAAGTACTTGTGCACATAATGTCTCGGGATGGGTTATCAATCTACAACTCTGCTTTGCCATCATGGAAAGGTTGAAAGCATGTAGGTCTCTAAATTACATGCCACCCTTAGATTTTGGTAGACACATCCTCCACCATGCAAACCAATGCATGCGTTTTTTCTCCTCAGTGTCTCCCCACCAAAAGGCTGACATTGCATTAGTAATCTCCTTACACACCTTTTTTGGAATTTTAAAAACTGCCATAGCAAAGACTGGAATGGATTGGATTATTGCTTTCAACAAAATCTCCTTACCACCCATAGACAGAATCTTTTCTTTCCACCCTTTCAGATGGTCAATGATTCTTTCAACAAGGTACTCAAAGATTTCACTTTTATCTAACCCCACCATAGAAGGGAGGCCCAAGTATTTTTCAGAAATAGCATTTGTCATGATAATTAGCTCATTGCAAATCTCCGCTTTCAACTCAACTGCAACATTGGGACTGAAGAAGATACTACTCTTCCCCACGCTCACCATCTGCCCTGAACTAACACAATATTCCTCCAACACATGTCTCAATGAGGTTGCATTAACCAAATTCGCTTTCATAAGGATAAGGGAATCATCAGCAAATAGTAAATGAGAAACTGATGGTGCATTTCTGCACACCCGAACACCTTCAATGCCACGAACCTCCTCTTTTTGAGCCAAAGCACTAGATAAACCCTCTGCACAGATCAAGAATAAATAAGGTGATAGTGGATCCCCTTCTCTGAGTCCCCTGCCAGGGATAAAACACTCAGTCTCTTGATCATTAAATCCGATTTTATATTTAACTGAGTTAACACAAGCCATTAAAAGGTCAACAAACTCGGAATGAAAACCCAACTGTAGCATTATCTTTTCAAGAAACTTCCACTCCACCCTATCATAAGCTTTGTGCATGTCTAGCTTCATAGCACAATAACCAACCTTCCCTTTCTTTCTGTTCTTTATTGTATGCAAACTTTCATAGGCCAGAAGAATATTATCAGTGATGAGTATGCCTGGTACAAAAGCACTCTGAACTGGAGAGATAATATCATCAAGATGGATTTTTAATCAGAATGCTATCATCTTGGATATTATTTTGTAAAGAACATTGCAAAGACTAATTGGTCTATATTGGGTAATCTGCTCGGGTTCATCTACCTTGGGGATAAGTACAATTACTGTATCGTTCCACCCTTCTGGAATAACTTTATCATTGATAGCTTTAAGTACTTATGCAGTCAGAGCATCGCCAATAATATGCCAACATTTTTTGAAGAAAATTGCATGGAGGCCATCCGTACCTGGTGCCTTCATGTCGCCAATTGAGAAAAGAGCCTTCTTAACCTCCTCGGCTGAGTATGGCTTCATAAGCTCATCATTCATAGCCGAAGACACACATGGCAGCACCTTATTAATAAGGTTCGGGTCCGGCTCTTCAACTTCTGTAGTGAAAAAACCCGCAAAGTAATCAGATATGAGTGGGTTTAAATATGCAGTACCCTCACGCCAAACTCCTTAGTTATCTTTCAACCATTTTATCCGATTTCTCAACCTGCGGGCAGAGGCAAAGTTGTGAAAATATGAAGTGTTTTTGTCACCGTATTTCAACCATTGAATTCTGCTCCTCTGGGCCCAGTACATCTCCTCTTGTTCTAGGAGTTTCTCAATTTCTTAGGCAAGTTCCTTGTGACGAGCAACATTTGCTGGCGATAATACATCCTTACTGACTAACTCCATCTCTCTCTATACTCGTTTCAACTTTTTTGAGGAGTTCCGGAGCACTGTTTTATCCCATAGGTGAAGAGCTTTATGCACATGTGCTACCTTCCCCGCCAGACCATCATTTTGAATTTCCTGCCCAAGGCCATGCCAGGCCTCTTCCACAACCTACCTAAAATTGGCCTCCTTTAGCCACCGAGCCTCAAACCGGAGCACTGCCGGCCCAGTATGTTCATGAGCCACTTCCTCTGCCAAATTGATCAGGAGTGGTCGATGATCAGACTTGTGGTAGTCCATATGCTCAACCCTTGCTGCAAGAAACATGGAATTCCATGCATCATTTGAAACCGCTCGGTCGAGCCTCTCTCTTATCATTCCTCTATGGCGGGTAAACTTGTCACCAAAGTAGCCTAGGTCCGATAGATTGCACTCATCTAGGGCGTCCCTGAATGCCGCCATGTACTAAGCTGGTCGGGGATTACCCCCTTCTTTTTCAAAGGAGAACATTATATCATTAAGATCATCAGCCACCATCCATGGCATATCACATACCGCTCTGAGCTCTCTAAGACGCTGCTAGGTCTTGTGTTTATCTGCCCACTTTGGTTCTCCATAGTGACCCATGAATCTCCAAAAATTCTCAGCTCCACTTCCCACAAAAACATCTATGAAGTTATTGTTCATGTCCCTTAGAGAGATTATTACCTCCTTCTTCCAAGACAACAATAAACCACCTGTTTATCTGTAAGCGGGAGGTCTCTCTTGTTCGAACAGCAAGCGACGTTGTTACTGCGAAATAAGATACCGAAAAAGACACAATAATGGGTTTTCTGCAAACCGGGCCCTGCAGGCTGCAGCGCTAAATAGGATCCGCCCTGTATACGAGTTTGCATAATCCTATTTGCCGCGCGTCTGCGGCAAATTGACAAACCTTTGCTGAAGGTTCCTCTCGGCGGGTCGGCCCAGTGTTCTCTTTCGCTTTTTTGTTTCTTATTTCTTTTCTTCCACTGTTTTTGTTTCCCATTTTTGCTTTTTCTATTTTTCATTTTTTTCTCATTTTCTTAAACAAAATACATAAATAAATGTCCATCTATCTTATTTTGTTTTTTCTTATAATGAACTTTTAACAAAATTCACCCTGTATTGTAAAAATGCTCAACTTACAATATAAAAATCTTCAATATGTATTTTAAAAATGTGCATCATGTAATATTTCATCCTATAATTTAAAAATATTGAATATGAATTTTAGAAATGTTTCATCGTGTATTATTATAATGTCCATTCTATATTATAAATATGTTTGATATTTTTTTTAATGTTCATCATGTATTATAAACTTTTCTTTGTATATTAAAATTTTTTCCAATATTATAAGGTGTACGATAAAAATCTTCATATATATTATAAAGATGTTCAATATGTATTTGAAATTTTTTCATCATGTATTATAAAAATAATAATCATATATTTTAAAAGTTTATAAATTTAAAAAGATTAATGTATTTTGAAAAAAATTCATAAATTTCAGAAAAAACCGCAAATTCAGTAAAAATCCCCGAATCCCGAACAATTTTAGAGAAAAAATTGAACAGTTTCTGAATTTTGTAAACATTTTTTGAAATGTCAAACAATTTCTGAAAATCTAGAACATTTTTTTGGAAATCAAGAACTGTGTTTGGTAAATTAAAATGCTATAAAAAATGTTTGATGGGCCTGTCCTACTTCACTGGTTTCAGCAAGGCCGCGACTATTTGCCGCGCACGAGTGGCGACTAGAGGCTCTAGGACTTTGCCTTTAACGAGTATTCGGCCTCCCTGCATGCATTGCTAAACTAACCAGCCAATCAACTAGTACACGCACAGTACGATCTTCCTAAAATTCCTGCGTGTATGACCTTCACATAAAATCATTAAAGATCCAAAATAAATTAGACGTGAGCTCCGTAGAAATAATAATAATAATAATAATAATAATAATAATAATAATAATAATAATAATAATAATAATAATAATAATAATAATAATAATGATGATGATGATGATGATGATAATAACAATACTAATACTAATGATAATAATAATAATAATAATAATAATAATAATAATAATCATGATGATGATGATGATGATGATGATGATGAAAAACAAAACTCATCGAACAACGAGTAGCGGTGATAAGGGCATCTCCAACATCGACTCTCAAACCGCGTACATCCAGACTTCACGTTCGTACCTCGAAAACCATTCAATGTGATTCTGCATCAGGAGATACTTTTTCCCGCAAACCACACACAAAAAGGGTGGTGAGGTCTTTGCGGGCGTCCCGCCGCTGACACGCCCACTTCTGACTACCTTGGCCCACCAAAAACTCTCATCCCGTGTCCGGATGCGTTCCCGCCTGGTGCCAACTATCCTCATTCATGCCGCTGTAGAGCGGCTGCTCCGCATTGGCGCCGGTCCAGAGTAGACGCGACCTCTCACTGGCGCCGACATTGAAGGGTGCGCCAGCCAAGGGTGCTACCCGTACAGCGTCCTGATTGTCTGCGCTTGTTCAATGCTTGAGAGACGTATGAAGTAGGGGACCAGGCGAATATCTACCATGCCCATTCAATGCCCGTCCGTCTGTATGCCACCATTAAGCAGGCTCGCCGGTCTATGAATCAACTCCGTAGCCACACATTGACGCATTCAGATGCTTCGCCTCATCGGAATCCGCTATTTAAAGACAGGAACACCCAGCTAAACTCCACACCACAACACATCTGCTCCACATCCTCCTCCCTTGCACCACATCGACCATGAACGCGAGTGGGAATGCTTCTGTGGGAGAGCATGTCGACAGAGATGGATCGTGAGATTGCCGCCCTTGTGGCACCTGGCAGGGCCGCCATGGCAGGCGGATCGAGGTCGGCTTGCCGACCGGCTTCCCCGAGGTTATTAGAGATACGACAGGTAAATCAATACGAGAAGAACAAAAACAAGCAAGAGACACGAGATTTAACATGGAACGCCCCCCCCCCCCCCAACACGAGGGGGAAGAAACCACAGGCGCCAGCCAGGAAATCTTCACTATGTCAGGGAGGTTATAGACGTCGGGGATTTACAACTGATCAACGTATCTCGTGTGGTGGCTTACAAAGGATATATATAACACAGGTGATCCTAGGTCAACACTGATCCATACCGCTAGGGGTGAAGCCCCCCTGCACCCATCCCCCAAGGTGTCCCTGTCGGGGGCGGCCCACCTGGGTAGGATTATCATGAGTGCTAATCTTGCATACTTTCAGTTTACCTTGCTCAACAATGTATCACATGTAATGGTATTTGACATCAATGTGCTTTGTTCTTTCATGGAACATCTGGTCCTTAGTGAGGTATATGGCACTCTGACTCACTTCGCTCCACTTTGGCCCAAGCCTACCCGCGACGGGCCTCGCTCCCTTCGCTCGTCAGGAGTTAGCCTTTCTCTTTATACTTGAATTTGGATCAAAACGTAAGAGGTCCCCGACGACGACCCCACAATGGAGACGATGACCATGGAGCAAGCGCAGACGCACTACGGTGAAGCCATGGCGGATGAGAAGCAGCCTGCGCCGACTCCTATGTCGGAATTCTGATAGGCGCGGGAGGAGCAAAGGTACAATCTGCTCCTCCTCGAGTAGCACCGGCTGGCGGAGGGCCAAATCTACGGCGAGCGTGCAAGAGAGGAGATCGTGGCTGCCCTGGCTGCGGTGAACCCGAATTTCGTTGCGGAGTAACACATGCTCTAAGAGCCGCGCGTGCTCGACGCGCAACTCTCAACGCAGTTGAAAGATCGTGCATGTCGCCTAGAGGGGGATGAATAGGCATTTTAAAATCATTACGGTTTAGGCTTGAACAAATGTGGAATAAACCTAGCGGTTAATTTGTCAAGCACAAAACCTAAAACAACTAGGCTCACCTATGTGCACCAACAACTTATGCTAAACAAGATAAGCAACTATGTGATAGCAAGAGATATGACAAGAAACAATATGGCTATCACAAAGTAAAGTGCATAAGTAAAGAGCTCGGGTAAGAGATAACCGAGGCACGCGGAGACGACGATGTATCCTGAAGTTCACACCCTTGCGGATGCTAATCTCCGTTTGGACCGGTGTGGAGGCACAATGCTCCCCAAGAAGCCACTAGGGCCACCGTAATCTCCTCACGCCCTCGCACAATGCAAGATGCCGTGATTCCACTAAGGGACCCTTGAGGGCGGTCACCGAACCCGTACAAATGGCAACCCTTACGGGCGGTCACCGAACCCATACACTTTGGCAACCCTTGGGGGCGGTCACCGGTACCCGTCAAATTGCTCGGGGCAATCTCCGCAGCCTAATTGGAGACCTTGATGCTTGCCCGAAGCTTTACACCACAATGATTGAGCTCCGAGCACCACCAACCGTCTAGGGTGTCCAAGCATCCAAGAGGAACAAGATCAAGGGTACCAAGCACCCAAGAGTAATAAGCTTCTCAACTTGTAACTTCCACGTATCACCGTGGGGAACTCAAACCGATGCACCAAATGCAATGGCAAGGGCACACGGAGTGCCCAAGTCCTTCTCTCTCAAATCCCACCGGAGCAACTAATGCTAGGAAGGAAAATGAGAGGAAGAACAAGAAGGAGAACACCAAGAACTCCAAGATCTAGATCCAAGGGGTTCCCCTCACATAGAGGAGAAAGTGATTGGTGGAAATGTGGATCTAGATCTCCTCTCTCTTTTCCCTCAAAAACTAGCAAGAATCCATGGAGGGATTGGGAGTTAGCAAGCTCGAAGAAGGTCAACAATGGGGGAAGAACACGAGCTCAAAGGATAAGGTTTATTGGGGAAGAAGACCCCCTTTTATAGGTGGGGGAAAATCCAACCGTTATGCTCACAGCCCGCACAGAGCGGTACTACCGCTCGTCCTCATGGTACTACCGCTAGGGGTAGCGGTACTACTGCTTGCGAGCGGTACTAAAAAATTACATCCTTGCCTACCACCGCTAGACTTATGACGAGTTTTTGGTCCGGAGCGGAAGTAGCCACGGAAGTAGCCGCGGTAGTGCCGCTCCAAGCGGTAGTACCGCTCCCATGGGCGGTAGTACCGCTGCAGCCTTCTTAAGGACACCAAAACTGACACAACTTCTGCAAACGGACTCTGAATTCAACGAAACCAAGTTTGTTGAAAAGCTAGTGACAAGGGCTAACACAATATTGATAGAAATAACAATAAGAAGCAAATTATAAAAGGCCCGTAAGAAAATGGTGAGAACCCTTTCTCGAATAAGACCAGTAAAACCTCCAACACCGAAAACGCAATAGAAGAAGCATACGAAATCCGTTTTTGATGTACTAGAGCTTGACACGAAGATAACCACAAGCTCTAAAACCTCAAAATAAAATACGAATAATAATAAAGAAAGATGATGCAAGTATGCAATGGTTTGAGCTCTCGACAAACGATACCATCACGCTACTCACTTGAGAGCCCCCCTTGATAGTACGGCTATCGATCCTATAACCCGGTCTCCAAACTATCACCATGAGATCGGTAAATTATAAAACCTATCAAGGGCAAACCTTTGACTTGCATGAAGTCCACTTGAGCTAGAGGATGATGATCTTGACTCCCTCAAGTTGGACCACCTTTCTTGATTGTGTTGGGTCGATGAAGACTAGATGATTGCTCCCCCATACTTCACTATGGGTGAGCCACTCTTCGACACATCTTCACAAGTCCATTGACACCACAATGGATGGCAAGCATCAAGCACTTGATCTCTTCGTGATGCTCCACTTGAACTTGCACACGGAATTCTTGATGACGATCACCACTTGATGCCATCCTCTCCATTGGTTGAGCGATATCTTCCTCTTGACGCAAGCCCATGAACACGTACCTAATCCCACATAGAACTCTCACATAGACCATGGGTTAGTACACAAAGCATAATGGACAATGCTTACCATACCATGAGATCACTTGATCCCACTCGGTGTATCTTCTACGCTTTGTGTGATGATCAACTTGAATCACTCTCTGTACTTAGTCTTGATCAACCTTGACTCTTTCCAACTCTATGACCAATCTTTGGATATTTCCTTAATACCACCTTGGTCAACTCATAAACTCCTTGAAACCAACACATGTACTTCAAGAAATGCCCATGGACAAATATAACTCAATGCAACCATTAGTCCATAGAGAATGTCATCAATTACCAAAACCACACGTGGGGGCACCGCATGTCCTTTCAATCTCCCCTATTTTGGTAATTTTTGACAATCAATTTCAAGAGAGTTTATATAAGGAATTATGCATCACTATGTAATGCAACAACCAATGATGCAGGAGAATGAGATGCAAATGCTTAGGAACAAAACCAAAGCAAGGAGAAGACTCTGAAAAACCTTCTCCACAAAACTCTCTGAAACGAAGACTCTGAAAACCTTCTCCATAAAACTCTCTGAAACTTCTCCCCCATTGGCATCGATTGCCAAAATGGGCGAAAAGCTTAGAAGGCCAATATAAAAAGTGTCCCTCCATAAATTGTGTATTTCTCAACAAGATAGTGGAATGCCATACACATATCCAAAGGTAAATACTTGGAGGAACACAAACTATATTGAGGCACAAAGATTGCTAAAGAATGATATGCCATAAGGACATAACAAAGAGAGACACAAGCAATCAAGCAATCAAAAGATACCAATTGAAGCAAGCAATCAAAGGATATCAATAGAACCAACTAGACCAAAGATCCTACGAGCCACATGAATAAAGGATATTATGATATGAGCAAAGGAGTGTTCTAAAGAAACTAGAGAAGCTCCCCATGATTTGTGCACACATAAGAATATTTGTATTTGGATACAGAGTGCACAAAATAGGATCATATATAGCTCCCCCAAAATCAATAGAAACTTACAACAAGTGCAAGTGAGCATATAGGAAACAAAGCCTAGTACTTGCAACAAACACATGGTTGAGCAACAAGTAAAAGAGACAACTTAAGAATGGGCTCAACCAAAATGATGTGTGTGAGTCAAGGCAATGCAATTGAGAAGACTAATGTACGGATGAGCATTAAGCATCAATAAAGTCTTGAAAGAATGAGGCACACGGTGCAAGGCCTATCATTCCCACACACAACTAGCAAATTGGTTCACAAGCTTACTAATAAGAATATATATAACCTATGCTTGTGACAACCCGTGGTGAAGATAGAAGATGAAAGCCTCATCAAGACGAGGGATACCAATTAAGATGGCAAAAGCCTCGTAAAGATAAGCATGAGGAAAATAATCTTCACCACACAAGAGTGCATCAAGATGCAACGATAGAAGACACGCACTCAAGGCAAAAGCTTTCACGGAGCCACCAAATAAGAAAGACAAGGTGGACGTGAAAGAAAGGATATCAACTAGATATGCAACTTCTCTCAAGTTTATAAGATTCTAGGTAGACGAAATCATGATGATATATATCTACAAAGAAGGATGTACACCCGAAATAGTTACAACACGAGGAACAAGATATCCAAAGGGAGGTCATACATATACTAATAAGATATTTGCTTGGAAGCATAGCACATGGCTAGATATGGTCTTATTGTATATAAATGAATTCCTAGCATACAACCATCAAACACATCATAACTAGCAACATGAGATCATCGTTGAGATGCTTTGAGAAAGGAAACAAGTATCACAAGATGGAATGAATATCATGCCAAGATGCAACCTACACAAGGTTGAATGCAAGAAAAGAATGCATGAATAGATACTTGTTACCGAGATATCATTGGAAGGATGTAGAATAAACCAATTGAAGGTAGTAGATAGTAGTTCATTGAGCATCCTAGCTTGACTCCAATAAGCACATGGTGACACCACCTTCCTTGTAAGTGAGCCGAGCATCCAATGCATCTCCAATTGTTCCTAGAACAACAACACAAACAAAATGGTACCCAAACTCATTGGGACCAAAGAGTTAGAAACACCAATATACATAGGACAAACTCCACATAAATATGTGCATATAGAGAAGGAAACGAATTTCATGCACATCTCATCCAATTTGAGACTTGGTGGAGTTTCCCTATATGTTGGGTCAAAGAAAGAAGGCATGCCACAGAGACTACATGAAGTAAATATGCATGCTCAAGACCTTCAAGAACCGATGCCAAATGACAAAGAAAAACCAAGTGAAGCAAAGATACAAAATAAATAAAACATCACTTGGAGGATATCCATAAAAGATACATCAAGGAATGAGATATCCATTGATACACTCAAAATAAAAGATATCAAACTCCCAAAAAAGAGGATGGTTCCAAACAAACCAAGCTCTCTACAAAGTTTCATGATGGCACAAAGTACCAAAACGAAAACGGCTTGCCTTCCACCAACACACACTTGATAAGGATCGCAAGATGAGTGTTTTATAGAAAATAGGATAGCTCCGCCAAGACTAGTGCATTATAGAAAAATTGCATTTGAATACAAAATGCACAAGGTGGGATCACCACTTTCACTATATCTAGAAAACACTAGACAAGATCAAGAAATAAACAAGATCCACAAGTGGTATGGAAGACAAAGGGAGTTGATACATTCCTTGGCAAGAGAAAAGGCAAATAAAAGCAAAAGCCAATGTAAAGATGATCAATAAATTCTACCACACAAGTGAGTACCAATTGTCAAAAGACAAGAAGTAAATGGAAATAATTCCCGGTGGTAGATAGCAAGGATATCCGACATCATATTCACACCAAACAAAAAGCAAATTGTAACTTGTAGAGCTAACATGCCACCTAGGAACAAGATAATTTACAATATCATCTCTAGGTGACAATATCTCAAATGTACACATTTTCTAGGCCAGTAATATACACATATCATATTACTCCCCCATAATGTGATACCAGTTAAGGATAAAACAAGAGGCAAATAAAAGGATCCAACAAGAGATAATTAATGGACTATTTAGAATTTGAATTTCTCATGAGAAGACATACCACATAGCGACTAGATAATCTTGAAATATCAATACTAGATGGTATTACTCATGTACACACATTTATAGGATTGTGAGGTGCACGAAGCACATCACTCCCCCGTAATGGGATATTCCATTAATCTCTCACAAGAGCCAACTAAGAAATAAACAAGATGCAAAAGACTCAATGCATGACACACACATACATGATGTGCAAACCAACGCGCACATACTTGATTGCTCAAGATAATCAAGTTGGAAGCACAACATATACAAACACATGCAAGGAACGAAACCAAACATGCAAAGGGGCAAGTATCTATCAATGTAAACACTTTAAGCACGAGTTACCGCAAGGAGGAACATTGGATATAAGATAGAAACTTGATAATCTGAATGACTTGGCTTGAGACAATAATAATGATGAAGTCTACTTAATTCTTCATAATGTAGCCAAGTCTCCAGTGACCTCCAAGAACACCTATTGATCAAGTATGAGCTAGTTGGTCCCCAACCAAGTTGGGTCCTAAGAGGTTAGTCACAATAGGCTTGGCTACCCAAATGGTTCTTTTCTTGACACCACTTTGAGTACCAACAACTTTGGCAAACACATTGCCAACATTATCCTTCCCAAGAGAATAGATATCATCAATAATAATTGGGTTGGATAAGTTACCACTAGAGCATGAAGAGGCGAGGTGACCTTTCTCGCGACATAGGTAGCAACGTCTACTCTTCACTTTCTTCTCACTTGATTTCTCAACTTGAGAAGTATAAGCTTGAGTTTTGTTGAGAAGAGGCTTTTCTTCAACTTGAGGTTGAGCATGAGAATGAACTTGTGGCCGCTTCCCTTGTTGCTTGTCACTAATGGGCTTCTTCTTCAATGGGCAAGATCTAACATGATGCCCTTCTACTTTGCACTTGAAGCAAACAATCTTGGCCGGATTCTTGACTTGTTCTTGGCCCTTATTTTTGTTCACCTTGGACTTCTTGTTGTTGTTGGAGTTGAATCCAAGTCCACCTTTGCCATTGCAGAATTTTTGCACACTCAAGATATTGTTGAATGTGAATTTCCCTTCCTGACTCTTTTCCAAGTCTTTCTTCAAAGAAGTGACTTGGGCCTTGAGCTCTTTGATTTCCTCTACATGGTTAGTCTCAACACAAGTACTAGAGGAAGTATAAGCTTCATCATTAGAGCAACAAGGCAAGGAAAGCAATTCATCACAAGATGTACCAACATTGTGAGTAGATGAATTACAAGGACTAGCACATGGCAACATAGCATTTTGATTAGAAGTAGTGCTAGTATCCACATGAGGCTCACTAGATGTTACCTTAGCAATCATGGCCTCATGAGCTATCTTTAGCACATTATGGGATACTAGAATATCATCATGAGAGCTTGAGAGCTTTTCATGGCTTTCTTCCAATTTCTCATAATTGCTAGATAGCAACTCAAGTTGAGGCTGAAGCTCAACATTCTCCTTCAAAATGGATGCTTCACAAGTAATAGAGTTAGTAGCACAAGCATAATCAATAATAGCAAGAGGAGAAGGCAACTTTACAAGCTCTTTTGAATAAGAAGCTTTAAGTTGTGTATGAGACTCGATGAGTTTAATGAGCTCACCCTTGATGACCCTTGAGCCATTTTTGAGGTGCTCAAAATCCTCAAGGAGTATAGCATGAGCAACTTCAAGCTTAGCATTTTTAGTTTCAAAAACATTGGCCACCTCAAGAGCTCTATCATGAGATTCCTTCACTCCAGATAATTCTAGAGCAAAAGTCTCCTCAAGAGATTCCTTGGTGGTTTGTTCAAGTTCAAGAGCTTGAGAGAGGTCCGCAATCTCATTAGCGTAATCACGCTCGTGACCTTCCATTTTATCAATGGTGACCTCATGCTCCTCAAGACGAGATTCCAACTCATCAATATATTTCTTGCCCTCAATGGCAATGGACATGATTTCCATGAAGTTGGAACGAGCAATTTTATTTTTATGAAGAGCTTTAAAAACCATTTCCCCCTTAATTTTTAAGGAGGCAACATTATCATTCTCTTCATCATTATCCTTATCATCATTAGCATTAACATCATTATCAAGAGACACACTGGGTTTCAAAGTAGGAGATACCTTTGAAGCCTTAGCCATAAGGCATAAAGCAATAGATGATGATGTAGGATCCCTTGAAGCACCATTTAAGGCCACATCTTGTTCCATGGAGTGTTGAGTTTCCTCTACATCGTTAGCACAACAACTCGAGGAAATAGATACATTTTTATCGTGGCAACAAGACATAGCAAGTATATCATCATGAGATTTGAGCAAGCAATTTTTATATGATATGCAAGGGCTATCAACACAAGCATGTGAAACATGTAAGGTGCTTGAAGTGTCATAGTCCAAAGAAAGACCATTGCAATAAGATAATGATGAAGGATCACCAAGAACAAGCACACTATCATCATTGCAATAACCAACACTACTCACCATAGCATTACCTTGTGACAATTCACATGTAGGTGAAGTAGAAGAAGTTGAGAAGGCAACACGTCCGGAGGTGGAGGGAGAACAATCATCCCCAAAAATCTTGGACACACCATATTTATCTTGAAGCTTTGTCCACAACTCATGAGCATCCCGGAACGACATGAGTTGAAATATAACTACATTGCTCAAAGCATCAAAACGCACATTAGAAGCTTGAGCATTGAGATAAGAGTTTTTCTCATCCTCTAAAGATAATATTTGGGGATCCTTTGGAGGAGAAAAACCCATATCTACAATTCGCTCTAAATTTGGGTCCATGACCCTAAAGAGATTAAGCATGCGAATTACCCAAACATCAAAATTTGTGCCATTGAAACTAAGAGTGTCAGAGAATCCTAATCCCCTAGTCGACATCTTTACTCTCTAGGCGATAAAGCCTAATAAAGAAAGACGAGGCTCTGATACCAATTGAAAGATCCTGGATGTCGCCTAGAGGGGGGTGAATAGGCGTTTTAAAATAATTACAGTTTAGGATTAAACAAATGCGGAATAAACCTAGCGGTTAATTTGTCAAGCACAAAACCTAAAACAACTAGGCTCACCTATGTGCACCAACAACTTATGCTAAGCAAGATAAGCAACTATGAGATAGCAAGAGATATGACAAGCAACAATATGGCTATCACAAAGTAAAGTGCATAAGTAAAGAGCTCGCATAAGAGATAACCGAGGCACGCGAAGACGATGATGTATCCCGAAGTTCACACCCTTGCGGCTGCTAATCTTCGTTTGGAGTGGTGTGGAGGCACAATGCTCCCCAAGAAGCCACTAGGGCCACCGTAATCTCCTCACGCCCTCGCACAATGCAAGATTCCGTGATTCCACTAAGGGACCCATGAGGGCGGTCACCGAACCCGTACAAATGGCAACCCTTACGGGCGGTCACCGAACCCATACACTTTGGCAACCCTTGGGGGCGGTCACCGGTACCCGTCAAATTGCTCGGGGCAATCTCCGCAGCCTAATTGGAGACCTTGATGCTTGCCCGAAGCTTTACACCATAATGATTGAGCTCCAAACACCACCAACCGTCTAGGGTGCCCAAGCACCCAAGAGGAACAAGATCAAGGGTACCAAGCACCCAAGAGTAGTAAGCTTCTCAACTTGTAACTTCCACGTGTCACCGTGGAGAACTCAAATCGATGCACCAAATGCAATGGCAAGGGCACACGGAGTGCCCAAGTCCTTCTCTCTCAAATCCCACCGAAGCAACTAATGCTAGGGAGGAAAATGAGAGGAAGAACAAGGAGAACACCAAGAACTCCAAGATCTAGATCCAAGGGGTTCCCCTCACATAGAGGAGAAAGTGATTGGTGGAAATGTGGATCTAGATTTCCTCTCTCTTTTCCCTCAAAAACTAGCAAGAATTCATGAAGGGATTGAGAGTTAGTAAGCTCGAAGAAGATCAACAGTGGGGGAAGAACACGAGCTCAAAGGATAAGGTTCATTGGAGAAGAAGACCCCCTTTTATAGGTGGGGGAAAATCCAACCGTTATGCTCACAACCCGCACAAAGCGGTACTACCGCTCGTCCTCACGGTACTACCACTAGGGGTAGTGGTACTACTGCTTGCGAGCGGTACAAAAAAATTACATCCGTGCCTACCACCGCTGGACTTATGACGAGTTTTTGGTCCGGAGCGGAAGTAGCCACGGAAGTATCCCCGGTAGTACCGCTCCAAGCGGTAGTACCTCTCCCATGGGTGGTAGTACCGTTGCAGCCTTCTTAAGGACACCAAAAATGACACAACTTCTGCAAACGGACTCCGAATTCAACGAAACCAAGTTTGTTGGAAAGCTAGCGACAAGGGCTAACACAATCTTGATATAAATAACAATAAGAATCAAATTAGAAAAGGCCCATAAGAAAATGGTGAGAACCCTTCCTCAAATAAGACCGGTAAAACCTCCAACACCGGAAACGCAATAGAAGAAGCATATGAAATCCGTTTTCGATGTACTAGAGCTTGTCACGAAGAAAACCACAAGCTCTAAAACCTCAAAATAAAATAAAAATAAGAATAAAGAAAGATGATGCAAGGATGCAATGATTTGAGCTCTGGACAAACGATACGATCACGCTACTCACTTGAGAGCCCCCCTTGATAGTACGGCTATCGATCCTATAACCCGGTCTCCAAACTATCACCATGAGACCGATAAAATATAAAACCTATCAAGGGCAAACTTTTGCCTTGCATGAAGTCCACTTGAGCTAGATGATGATGATCTTGACCCCCTCAAGTTGGGCCACCTTTCTTGATTGTGTTGGGTCGATGAAGACTAGATGATTGTTCCCCCATACTCCACTATGGGTGAGCCACTCTTCGGCACATCTTCACAAGTCCATTGACACCACAATGGACGGCAAGCATCAAGCACTTGATCTCTTTGTGATGCTTCACTTGAACTTGCGCACGGAATTCTTGATGACGATCACCACTTGATGTCAGTGATATCTTCCTCTTGACGCAAGCCCATGAACACGTACCTAACCCCACATAGAACTCTCACATAGACCATGGATTAGTACACAAAGCATAATGGACAATGCTTACCATACCATGAGATCATTTGATCCCACTCGGTGTATCTTCTACACTTTGTGTGATGATCAACTTGAATCACTCTCTGTACTTAGTCTTGATCAACCTTGACTCTTTCCAACTCTATGACCAATCTTTGGATAATTCCTTAATACCACCTTGGTCAACTCATAAACTCCTTGAAACTAACACATGTACTTCAAGAAATGCCTATGGACAAATCCTTCAAATATAACTCAATGCAACCATTAGTCCATAGAGAATGTCATCAATTACCAAAACCACACATGGGGGCACCGCATGTCCTTTCAGCAGTGTCGGCACAGCCAGCCGCAGACACGGCCGCACAAAGCGTTGGCAGCGCTGGCGGTTGAGGATGAGAACGTCCCCTGTTGCGCCTCCTACGTGTCGCCGTCTAACTTTCGGGGGCGCATATGGCAGGTGGATAGTGCCGGACTGTGCACGTCCATCATCGACGTTACGTTCACTGGCACCGACGATGGACAGGTCGCGGACTCCTCCAAGGATGACTGGGGCATGGGAGGCAGCAAGGCATTGTGTCCAATGTGGGCTGGTCCCTTCCCATGTTCTACTCTTTCTCGGCGGAATCCACACCTCCACTTCACGGGTCTTGAAACCCGTCGTCGTTCATGGAGATGACAGATGGAGGACGTGGTCGCCGATGCAGAATTCAAAGAAAGTGGATGAGGGCCGCCACGTAGGATAGATTTAGGGTCAGGTCGTTTTTTTTCTAAATGTTTGAAATGTAATGAAAAATGTTCGAAAGTAATTAATTTCGTCCGGTTTATGTCAAAAACGGTCGTGTTTGCACAAATTTCGTCTAGCTAGCTTGAAATGTATGTGGGTAGCGTTGAATGGCCACCTCCCGCATCCGTGTCTGCGGATTGGACCATTGTTCACAGACCGGCGGATCGGATTTCAGTCACAAGCGCTCTATTCGCTGTTGCAGTGCAGCTACCCTGTTACATGGTTTTTGAATTTCAGCACTTTCCTTTTACAATAAGGGGCTCTCTGGATTGAAGGATTTTCATAGAAATATTGGAGGATTTCAATTCATAGGATTTTTTCCTAAGGAAGACCTTTGGATCAAAGGAGCGACATCTCCAAAATTCCAATGGGCTGCATTCCCGCACCTCAATCCTATAGGAATTTCAACATCCACTCTAACCTTTTTTCGACACCGATTCATGTAGAATTGAGGCACTTTTTCTGTGGTTTTTTCTGGAGTTTTTCTGTGTTCCATCCAAGTGACCATTCTGTTTTGCACATGCAATTCTGTCAAATTCATGTGTTTTTTGAATTCCTTTATTTTCTAATGATGTGATCCAAAGAAGCCATAAAGAGTACCCAGCATAGACGGAACAAAAGTCACGGTTAAGCGCGAGCACGAACCCAAAAGCCACATCTGGAGTGAGAAGACGACAAAAGATGGTTCGAGATATGATGAAAACGGGCATCGTCGTCCTTCCAAATTTAGGATAAGCCGTTGCAGAAGCTTCCCAACACTTCACTCTCCAAAAGAATTCTTGTCTTGTCCAGCACAGAGCAAAGCAAAGCAGACCCGCCTTTTGCAACGACGTGTTCTAGAAGGCCTATCTCAACGTCCCGGCTGAACAGAACAAACAGAAAAACGGCACCCATTGGTCGGTGCAAAACAGCTCCGGAATCCTCTCACCGGCGATCGACATCTCGTCTCGCGGCAGACAAAATCGAAAACATTGTTCATTGCAACGATCTTTCTGGGCTCGTTTAACCATCATTTTCTTACACGGGTGCAATGCAAGCTCGAGTCATGGCGCGAAAAGGCGCAGCCCTCGCAGACGCGCATTGATGCGTTATATGCACACATATACTACCTCTATGTACACTATTCATGGTTCTGTACACACGCTTAGGTGATCAGATCAGATCTCTAGGAAGCAGGCGGCCTGCACGTGCCCGGAGAACTCCGGCGGCGCCGGGGCGCGCGCCCAGGACGCGGCCTTGCCGTTGCCGGCCTCGTCGCGCAGCATGTACACGGTCTGGTCGCCTCCGTGGCAGCCTGAGCCGATCACCACGACGCGGCCGCCGGGGATGGCGGAGACGGTCGACGCCGTGCGGGCGTCCCCCGGCACGGACGCCACCGTGCGCCACCCCGCCGAGGCGCCGCCGTCGCGCGCCACGAGGTTCCCTTCGCGGAGCATGTACATGCACTCGGCTCCGGGCGCCACGCAGCAGGTTCTCGGGCACGCGCCGTCCTCGAGCAGGCCCTCCTGGACGGTGTCCCAGGCCGCCGTCGCCGGGTCGAAGGCCTCGGCGGAGCCGGCGAAGCGGCCCTGCGCCTGCGTCGGGTACCCGCCGACGACCAGGAACCTGCCGCCGACGCAGAGCCCGCGCGGCTCGTCGCGCTCCTCCGCCATGTCCGGGAGCGCGGCCCACGCGTCGGCGTCCGGGTCGTACGCGAGCGCCGACCGGAGCGCGTTCTTCTCCTCGTCGTGCCCGCCGGCGACGTACACGGCCCCGCCGACGGCCGCGGTGGCGAAGAAGGACCGGCGCGGGCCCGGCATGGGCGCCCCGCGGCGCCACGCGCCGGTCAGGAAGTCGTACACGTACACCGAGTCCGTCGGCGCCCACGACTCCGGGTCCCACCCGCCGACGACCACCAGCCGCTTCCTCCCCTGCGGGCCGTCCACCGCGGCGACCTGGCAGAACAGGGGCAGGCTCCCGGTCGGGCCGGGCAGCACCGGGAGCGGAGCCCACCGCCCCGCCACCGGGTCCAGCAGCACCATCCTGTAGTTGTTCGCGGGTCCGCCGTTGGCCGCCGACGCCGACGCGTGCTTCTGCGCCGGGCCAGGCTCGACGCGCTCGGGCTGCGCCTGGACCATGGCGAGCACCGGGCGCGCCAGCCCCTCGGCGCGGCGCAGGCGGCCGTAGTCCGGCGACTCGACCTCCTCCTTCCACTGCCGCGAGATGCGGCGCACGGCGGGCAGCTGGTCGAAGCCCACCCTGATGAGGCACTCCCTCGCCACCTCCTCCGGCAACCCCGGAATCAGGTCGCCCATCGCTGACGCCGCAAATGAACCGAGCAAGAAACGAGTGAGAGGAGAGCTTGCTTGATTTGTTCTGCGTGCTGATGTTCTTTCTTGTGTGCGGCGAGTGGCGGGAGTGGCGCGCCGTATTTATACGGGGTGTTGGGGGCGGAGCAGAGGAAACAGAGGAATCGATGGGTTTCTGAATTAAGTGGGGGTGTGCGTGTGGGCCCGGGGCGGTTTGGAGCTTATCGTGGCGTGCTTGCGCGGGGGCGGATTCTTCCAGATCTTTTAGCGGCGTCGCGGTCCGCGAGAGGGACGACAGTGTCGTGGTGCAGTAGGCGATCTGTATGTGGTATGGCGGCGGTGCAAGGGAAGGGATAAGATGGATTTTCTCAAGGTTTATCACTTGCTATCCGAACTGTACCATACGCCTAGCGGAAGCTCTTTTTTTTGGTAAGGTTGCAATCTCGTATCTGGGCCAGATTTGCGTCTTCCCAAGCAAAGTACCACAGGAGAAGTGGAGATGATAGGAAGCGTGCGGTGTGCGCATGGATATGCCCAGACTGACACTGGAGTGCTGATTTTTAGGAGTGGTGTGAAGCAAATTCCAAATCCAATTGGCGTCTCCTTCGAAAAAGAGAAGGGAAGCCGCTGCCGAGCCCGTCTACGGATGGATCTCAAAAGCCGTGGTGGCGCCGGGAAACCAATGCGCAAGGCCCACGTTGGCCTAAAAAAAATCCGTGCGCTGGTGCATGATTACCATGTCGGCTTCGTCCTGCTCCGAACGGATAGATTATTCGTCCGAGTCAGCCGCAGCTCACGGTTCTTCTTCTTCTATTCGGCAGCAGCAGTTTCCGCCGGAGCCCACCGCAGCTGATTGAGTACTCCACGGCATCGGCCCACGTGTGCGGTCCGGATGAGATAGACATGGAGTTTAATTTAATTAAAACGCTCACACTTGAGGTGACGCGTGGCCTTGGTGTCAAGGAAATAGTACTCCAGCGATTTGGCTCTCTCTTTTTTTTTTTTGACCTCGCCGGCATGTGTCGGAAGCTGCACAGTTCACAGGTCGGAGCGCCGCGCCGTACGTCCGTCGTCGTCACGAGAGCTGCAGGCCCGCGCCACACGTCCGAAGCCGCATGGTTTTCCATAAGGGTTCCACTACTATCAGAGAGAGATGAGAACATCTCTAGCTAAAGCTGAACTGAAAAAAGAAAAGCCGCATGCTTTTCGGCCGAAATTCCCTGTTTTTCGCTAAAAAAATTAGTAGTAATCTTGTGTCGTGCTTGTAAATTTTGAACTACGTACATACCAATGGCGTTTTCTCTTCCTCAACTTCGCCGCTTCCTGAGGAGAATCCCCCGTTCGAAACGCTGACAGAGGGTAGTACAGTACTAGAACAAAGAACGAAGGAAACTCAGTTGCTAACAAATAATGTCCCGTACGCTTGCACTTGCTTCGGTTGGGAATACCTTTCACCTTTACCATGAGGAACACTCCGTAAAAACGAGCCACAAGTGGAGTGGACGCATCACATCGTAAATCCGGAGCCAATTATGGAGAAAACAACGGGTAGCGCACAGGGGGACGGAACGGCCCGGCCTGTCGGCCTCGGTATAACGCAGTGAACGGCCCGCTCTGCCCGTTGCGATCCGTAATCCTATCTCCTCCCCGGGGGGCCCCACGCCACATGCTGAGCGCCTGAGCCCCTCCTCCCGCGTCGCCATCAGCCGTGCCATCGTCGCATCCCCGGTTCCCCCGCCCCGCCGCGGCGCCGCCGCATCGCCGGCCTTATCCGGTTATCCCCGGAGAACGGCCCCGCGTCTCCTTTACGCTTGCCTCTGAACTGATAGGGCTGGTCATCGTCCGCCCGGTGACGCGAGGGGGCGGAAGCCGGAAGGCACAAATCCGTCGAGAGCGCCGACGCGACTGTGTGCGTCGCTGTCAGTCCCGGTGCCCGTTGGCAGCGGCAAGTCGGTCATGCTTTACGCGCGCATCATGCGATGCCTCGTCGGCTCGCCGTCCGTCGCCTTATCAGGACTGCTGGATGCCTGGATTGGGGTGTGGTCATGCTGAAATGGAAGGTCCTATTGTTTTGTCTCTAGCAAAACACTGCATCCATCACCGGGCTTATCGCCCGCAGGGCACACGGCGCCGCTGCCTGCTTGTACGTAGGGAACATCTGCCCTGGCCCACGGAAAGTAGCCAGCCACCAAGAAAATACATGAAGTTGACGACCATCTGGGTTACATAAATATACCAACATAAATATGGAAAGGCGCCCGTCGAAATGATGGTGGGTACACACTGTTTACCAGAACAGATAGCGAGTTAATTAAGGGCTGAAAACGAAATGACGGGTAACTTCCCGTCGCCAGGCAGCTCGTCAGTCTCCCCATACGTCAGTTGTACCAGATATTCCCGTCGCCAGGCAGCTCGTCAGTCTCCCCATACGTCAGTTGTACCAGATACATGTACACGTTTGTTAGAATCTGCTGGCCGGACAATGTTTTTTCAGTCCCAGTGTTCTTCCGGTGGGATTCAGTGTTTTCTCAGGCACGTCATAGGGTATGACGTACTACCCAGTGGCACTGCAGAAGTAAAACCCTGAACCTGAATCTATGTGCTTCAGCTCCATCAAATAAACCGCTGCATCAAATGCTGATAATCAAACTCTGTTTTTCAGACAATGCACTCCAGGCAAATTTATTGGCTCAATGGATAGCCGTATGTATGTTTGTAATTTCCTATTACATCATTGGAAGGATAAAGGGTGTTGTGGTCACAGCATTCTGGGCTGCTACAGAAGATCACACATTCAACTCAGCATCGGCAGCTAATGGTTCGAAAACTGATTCGACCTCATCCATGTTTACGTCTTCCAGAGTTGCTGGACTCCATTTTGGATTCTGCAAGTGACGAGACGATTCAACGGAATGATTAGGGGTATAATACTGATCCCTTAGGTTAAATGAACCACTATCACATTAGATTTTAGATAACCCTCCCCAGCATGAATAGGTAAATGACGTCACACCATGAGTAAAATGCACAAAATGTATGCATTTAATGTGTGCCGCTGTGCCTTATACTCCCTTCAGGTTAAATGAACCACTATCACATTAGATTTTAGATAACCTTCCCCGGCATGAGTATGTAAATGACGTCACACCATGAGTAAAATGCACAAAACGTATGCATTTAATGTGTGCTGCTATGCCTTATACTCCCTCCCTCCAGAATTACTTATTGCTCAAATGGGTATATCTACTATTAAAAATACGTCTAGATACATCCATTTGGGCGACAATTAATTTTGGATGGAGGTAGTATTTTGGTTGCTAGCTTGAACATGAGCTCTCTACCTAATCTTGCAAGATAAACAGACAACAGTCCAAAGTGCATTATAGTTTAATGTAAAATAGACTTTTGCCCAATTTTGCAAGACATAGATGACACCAGGATCTAATATTTTATTATTTCTGATTTAATGTTTCAAAAAGTTCAGACTATCTCAAAGCTTAAATAGTAGAACAAGATTAGGTACTCTCTCTGTCCGAAAAAGCTTGTCCCTCAAATGGATGTATCTAGCACTAACTTGGTGCTAGATACATCCAATTGAGGGACAAGCTTGGGACAAGCTTTTTCGGACGGAGGGAGTACAAGTTATCCTACATTATCTGATTCAAGACAAATTTCAATCTATATGTGGAGAGAGCAGCCATTGCAGTTCCTACTTTAAAATATTGCCATTGCACAACAGACCAGGGGTCTACGGCTATCTGTATGCCGAAAAAAGGGAAAAGGACAGACCCAGTGCTAGAAACTCCCACCAGGTGGGGTCTGGGCAAGGATTGCATGAGGCAAGCCTTACCCCTGCACAGTGCAATGCAGAGAGGCTGAGTCGAAACCAAGACCTCTTGGCACAAGTGGGCAGAAGGCTGCTTCGAAACCAAGACCTCTTGGCACAAGTGGACAGTACTTCACCACTGCCCAGGCCTGTCCTTCTCTATCTGTGCCCAATGATTATAAAAATGCAGTCACGATTCAGGTGATTTATATAGTTAAGTCAAATCAGTGAACTGGGTCATATTTGGAGAGGAACAAGCTATGGGCAGAACGCATTTTTAGGCCCTATAATAAGCATAGGCCATATTTCCAAGGGAGGCTTAAGCCACGCTTTGGCAAGCCTTTTTCTCCCTGCCAAAAGCCATAAGTAGTCAGAACAGACTTACTCACATAGGTTATGACACAAGGCCACCTTGGCTCAGTCTTTGCTTCGGTGGGCTTTTGCAGAAGGGAGGTTGATAAAGGCATATAAAACCACTGGATGTTCATGGTATGAACCCATCTTTGCTAATGGTATAAAAACCATGTATGGGCATGGGCCAGCATGGCCCTATGGTTTTTTGCGGTTAGCCAAAAACAGGCTTATGCATAAGCAACAGCTGAGCCAAAATCAGGGGAAGTAGCTCCTGGCCTTACAAGCTGAACAAGTCTTAGCTGGCTAATTTGTCTTGTTTGTGGAAACTGGCATGCGGAGTAAAGCATACTTGAGTGCTCATAATGCCAGTACAACCCATCAGGTAGGTTTAAGCTTATGTCAAGTTTGAACTTAGGATTTGTAGAACTTATGGTCTAAAAGTTGATAGTGGAAAGGAAAACGTTCTAACTGGTTGGACCCCCTATAGGCTTACAGCATAGATCATAGGTGGAGGCCCATGAAACACATGTAGCACACACAACAACATGTGTCTCTGCCTCTAGTGAAAATAAAAACCCTTTTGGACAGAACAATTTAAAATTTTGAGATTGAAAAATAAAACCATATGACTTGCCTGGTCCTTGTCAACTAAGACAGCGCGTACGCCTTCAGCAAAATCACTTCGAACCGATGATCTTAAGGCAATGCGGTACTCCAATTTCATAACACCAGCCAACTGAATGTGCCAAGCAACAGAATAATAAGAAAAACTTAAGGAAATAGAAATGTTCAATGGTACAGGATACAGGAGACTACCTTAGATAGATAATTTTCATTGTTCCCATATGACGATGCAACTCGAGAGAAATGTTTCTGTGTTAAACAAAGAGAAAACGGAGCACCTTTCTTAAGTCCTGCTAAAGCATCATTGGCCCATTCTGACACTGCAGCCAACAAAATAAAGAACAATTTACCCATATGCATTCATTCTTCTCTAGTCAGTACTGCAGTAGACTTGGTTCTTATATAGAACAGGCCATTCAAATAAAAGTAGTTAGCACTGTTTTCACTATATCAGAAAGGGGACGGTTAACAGAAGATTACCTGTGGCATCACCACTTTGACTACGCTTCTTTAGCTCTTCCACAGATTCAGTAGCTGATTTATCAGGACCAAAAGAAGAAACGATATCCGGTAAAAGCTTTTCTAATTGGGGCACCGACTCAAGTTCCTTCTTGTACCCAGTCAGGAGTGACTCAACATCTTTGTGAGGATCAGCAGTGCTGCAACAAGACAAAGAGAACCACATATGTCAAGATACTACTAAAATAGTATAGAAATATTGCAAGCACTTGCTATGTCATAAATCTAAGATATTATTCCCTCCATTCACAAATATAAGATGTTCTAACTTTTTTTATAAATCGGATGTATATAGACACACTTTAGTGTGTTTGTTTACTCATTTCAGTCTGTACGTAGTTCATATTGAAATATCCAAAACATCATATATTTGTGAACGGAGGGAGTAATACATAGTAGAGAACTATAAAATATAGATAGTTACTATAGTTGCATATTAATGTGTTCAGTATGTTTTGGCCAAGTAAGTTAGATACATACAAGTTAGCACTCAGGAGGGATTCCTTGAGTGAACCCAAGTCCCCGGAAGGTACATAATGGGTTCCGAGACCTATGAACAGAGCATCAGCAGGTGAAGATATTCTTTTTCCTGTCATCCCAAGGTAAGCTCCTGAAAGAAGATTTATTATTTATTTTTGCGAAGAGAAAGGAGCAGATGTTAGTGAAAAGGATAAAGTAAATAAGGACGCTATATGATTTATACACACTTTATCCATCTGGGAACAGAGAAAGCCACAGCAATCTCACAGTATTAGTGCAAAGAACAACTCAGGATAGCATAAGTAAAGATCTGGCATACAGCCCATTCACCATAACTGAACAATAGTTGCATAAGTAGCATGAAAGATTCAGAGTTCAGAACTGTTCAGCACGTTCCAGAATACAGAAAAAAGAGAACTTGTATTAAATATTCAAATGATTATGCTCCACCAAAAATGATCATCCAGACACCCACACAACAGAAATTGAGATAAAAGGGATAGCAAAAATAAGATAACAGAGAAACACAACAAGGTGTGGACATCAAGACACATAGGAGTGTATGATGTAGGGAGGGAGGGTATGGTTCTGACTACTGTACAACTAGCTAGCGATGCAATACATGCCATCAAGTTGGAAACATGATGGTTATACGGTCATAGAGAAATTACTAGCAGAAGATACCACCTACAAATTGATAAACTAGAGGGAGGAAGGGAGGATACAGAAGCATACCGACTGCACCCCCTCCTGGCGCTTTTGCACCGATGTAAGCAAAGCCAACATCTGGGAACAAGCCAATACCATTTTCCGGCATGGCCAGGAGTGTTCTCTGTAATAGTAGCACATTGAAAAGCATGATCACAGTCTTTATAATGCAGAAGTTGAAAGTAGACCTCATTAATAAAGAGAAAATTGAGTTGCAAACAATTGCCTCCGTAATAATGCGGTAGCGGCCATGTCCAGACAATCCAATTCCAAACCCCATGGTTACACCATCCATCAAGCATATATAAGGTTTTGCATACTCATGTATCTTGCAAATCAAAGAGTACTCAGCTGTGAAGACCTGAGAAGGAACACTGTATCTCTTAGTGATGCAAATGATAAAAATATACATTCAGCTATTTTCATTTACCAATGCAACGCAGAAGAGACACACCAAGGAGCACAGGCTAAGGTTAGTACATGCAGAATTATGTGTATTGACTATTAAACATTACTTTATACAGGGAGACACAACAAGGAGCAGCTAGGCATACAAAATCTTAGCAGTTAGCACTGCACAATATTTCCATTTAGCAAATACCAATGCTACAAAAAGTAAACACAGCAAGGAGCACAAGGTACTAGTAAGACAAGCAGATTTGTGTCTATTAAACATTAGTTATTCAACAATAACATATAGAGGGTGCTTCTCAGCAGTGTACCAGTTACAAAATCAGCTAAGAATTACAAAGTCTTAGTACTATGAATAAATAGATGTATTGTACGATTCTAGAGAACTGATCCTGGTTATATTGGTATTGTAATGTTAGACGGAGAGTGGGTGAAAGAAGCAGGTAGTGTTACAAGAATAGATAGTGAGTAGTGACTTGTGGGTGATATATAAACCCTCTTTAAAAATGTACATTCCATAACTTCGGAGATAACAAAAAGCATAAATATCAGTACAGGAAAACTATAGCTCGTTATATTCTTTCATTTTCCATGTGATTGGAATCAATCAATAGAATGCTTGTAACTCAGATTTGTCTTTTTCCTTTTCATGCTATGAAAATCAACCAATGGAATGGCAATATCTCATTTTTTACTGTTGACGTGATATACCACATCGGTTTCTAGTCTTTTGTATCCCAGAAATGGGGTAACCATTAGAGTTGATATTTTGTTTGGAATTGTCCTCATGGACACTATATATCAATCCTTCCAACTCAACAGGGCATTGAATTCATATGTTCCGTTATATGGCAGCATTAGTGGTTCACAGTCAATAATTAAGTAAATGTTATGTTTAGATGCATCAATGAGTGAAATATTGAATTATAATTCAGAGTGTTGCAGAATCATTTGAATTATTACATTAGTTCGAAGTTGGCTGCGAAATTCAGGTTTTTCAATTGTTCCTTCAGATTGGAGTACAATTTCAACTATGTATTTTATAACAATGCAACTCATTTCTCGGACACAAACAAGGTCTTATTGCTAGACCTCTATTATCTCTGGCATAGTGCAATCAATAGCAAGTCTCTTCACATCCCCACCTGCAGATTACACTAAGCAGCAGTCACTATCTGTGCAAATTTGAGAAATGCTATAACAACAACATACTGATGCCGCATACATTTTTGAACAAAAAATAATGATAAAAGAACCATCAGTTCTAAAAGTGAAAGACCTTTTGCACAAGTGATGTGCTCTTGTCCTTTTGAATTTCCGCTGCAACACCCTTAATATCCATCCCTGCATTGGCCATGAATCGTATTTGAAAACATATCCAATGCTCCGGAGACAAAAAGGCAATACAGCATGTTCAATGTCCAAGGCATATCTTATTCACCACGTAGAAAGGGGGGACAAAATGGAGGGAAAAAATACCAGCTGAGAATGCGCGGGGAGAACTGCTTTCCACAAGAATGCACTTCACATTTGGATTTGTTTCCCATTCATCAAGAAATGCCTTGTACCTAAGGTCCATTTCTGCACACATTTGAGGTAACAACTATGTGAGTGGAGCTCAATAAGGTATCAAACAAACATTCTATGGGGGAGGGGGGAGATGTAAATGGGGTAGGCCCATTACATGCCGCACAAGGCAGTTAGTTCGTGTAAAAGATAACATTTACTTAATGACAAAACACCTCTAGGAAGCCATTTATATTGTAACAGGGGAGTAGTAAATTGCCCATCGCAGCAGTTCAATAGACACGTGTTGCACCAAACCATCCCAATTTGGACATCAGGTTCACACGGCAGGAACCATATTTTTCGTAGGACTTCAAGAGATGTTGTAAGATTAGAATCCCTCTAATCAATATTATCAATCATATGCCCCTGGTGTTCATGTTTCCTGGTTCCATCGCTTGGCAAATAGAGGACACCTCCCGCTTGAACCAAGCATGTACGCCCGCCATCAACGGCGACACAGTCACTGTGCAGCAAGAAACGAGGCACATGTGTGACCTCTTTGTGTGGGCCTACGACGTGGCATGCCAGCTTCGAGTGGCCAGCCAGATCAATGGGCTCACATGATTGCCCAAAATATACACACGCTGCCATACTGTCACGTGTCATGTGAAATGAATGGCAACATCTGGCGTTGTCAGTGTAGGCGGAGTATTTAGCAGCGAATTAATTTCAGTTGATGTCTAGTCACTCGCTATACTTCGGATGTACAGGCCGAACTGAAATCCCGCGCAGTACACTAGGTAAGCACTACTTTAAAAAAAACTACACTGAACGCAGCGCGACGCGAATTTCACTTAATCATCCGCAACCTAGCAAAATAGGGAGGATCGGGCGAGTAAATCAAGGTATTCCTGCCCAAATCACGCCGCAAGGCACGCCGGCGCAACCGGTCAGGAGAAAGAGGAGGAGGGCGATCCGCACCGAGGTTCATGGCGTTGAGGGCCTTGGGGCGGTCGAGGGTGATGACGGCGACGCCGTTGGGGAAGACGCGGCCCTTCACGAACTCCTCCGCGGCGGCGGCGGCCATGGCGACGAAGCGGCGGCCGAGGCGGAGGGGGGCGAGGCTAGGGCTCGGGGCTAGGGTTTGGGAGGAGGAGAAGAAGGCAGCGGTGGAGATCGGGATGCGAGAGAGCAGAGCTCGCATAGCGACGTGACTGAAGGTGAAGTGCTGGGCGACAGGTGGACACGACGATAAGTGGTTTGCTCAAAATGCCGTGACGGCGATGGAGATGAAGGGGTGAACTGGCACATTTTCTTTTTTAGAATCCAGTACAATGTGAGCATCTCTGTTCGGCCGCAGCGGATTTCGGCCCTCGACACGTAAAACCACACGAAGCAATTGACCACGATTTTGATAAATAAAATTTGAAAATTCCAAAAATTCAAATACAGTTTTGACGAACATAGTTTTCGTGCCACAACCCAAAAAACATTGCATTCGTCATCACTCATCCATCATCATTACAAGATGAAAATCTTCACTGACACCATTTCCACCACCACTTGCCGAACCACCATGCCCACCGAACCTTGGCACCACATAGCCTTTTCCGTAGATGGAGATCTAGTGACTTGTCTTCAGCAAACTGGCCCCCAACCATCTGCCGTTGAAACCACATCCAAGGGACAGCAGTGAAGGGAAGCAAAAAAAGACTCACACTTATGTCCAGGCACCCATCCAGCACGGATTTGTGGCGGGGAAAACAAGGACAAGGGCGGCTTTGGTGCGAAGAGACGGCTCGGAGCAGCCGAGCGCCGTCGCCTCGGAGGATAGGCAGCGCCGCGCGGCTGTGAGGGCCGGGGAGGTGTGCCCCGACAGGCCGGGAAGCTGCTGCTGCAAGCGCCGTGCGGGCCGGGGAGGAGGTCCGCCGCAGATCGAGGAGGAGCGCCGCCCGCGCGGGCCAGGGAGGAGCGCCGCCGTAGATCAGCTGCGCCGGCCGACCTCCTTGCTCACGTCGCTCGGACCCGCCCGCCCCTCCCCGGCGTCGGCCCTCTAGCTACCAGGTGAGTGAGGCGACCCTACCCCAATCCCATCTCCTCCCACCGGCAATCCCCCGACGATGTGGTTCTTCTGGAGCACCACCGGTGGTGTAGATAGTGGATTTGAGTGGATTCCCTTAAATTGAACTGTACTAAGAATTTTTCCATTGAAATTCAGTACTGTGCTTGTTGTCTCTTAATAGAAGATCTGAAGAAAACTATACAGTGAAAGCATGGAAATATTGTTTGATGCTTCTCTGCAATGACAAGTAGTTTTTGAATTATACTGATGGAAATTGACATGTACCGTGTATTGTTTTGAATTTCAATGACAAGTACCATGAAAGCATGGAAATTGACATTGGCAAGTAACAAATCTAAAGTATGTATTGATGGAAATTTACAAGTAGCAATGTGAAGTAGCTTTTAAATTTCACTGATGGAAATTTACAAGTAGCAATGTGAAGTAGTTTTTAAATTTCACTGATGGAATTTGACATGTACTGTGCACAACAACCAAATCATGTATATGTACTGTGAATAACAGCCTTTTTTTGCATATGAGCTTGTCTTGTTGCATTGTTTAGTCACCGGACCGGTCCGCCATTAATTGTACGTGTCTTTTTGGTTTTTGGCAGAATTTGGCTCGATAAGTTTCTCAAGGGGAAGCACAAATCAACTAAAGCTACCGCACCAACAAAAAAAAGGAGCAAAGGTATGTTGCAATGGGTACATCATATGTTTTATTGTTCATTTGTAAACTAATTACTATACTTTTCATTGGCAGCAACAAAAGAAAAAGAAAGGGGAAGCTCCAAATAAAAAGAATGGTGTGCAGCCTCAAGTACAAGTGAAGAGGTATGAAAACAACAAAGGAACAGATTTGGAGCTTCAAGAATGGAATGACATCATCAGTTTCACCCAGCAGGTCTTGTCGGCTACACCTTGTGATGATGCTGGTATGTTCTAGCATGCAAGTTCGTTAGATCGTATTTTGGACATGGTTAACTATAGTATTTTGGGGCTAACCATAGTATTTTGTGGCTTAATTGTACAAGTCAAATGGCCAATTTCTACCCTTGGATCATTGTTTCAGTAGTACCACTTGGTTCCGAAATTGTACAAGAACTTATGAATTTCAATGACAAGTGGCTTGTTGTCTGTTAAGACATCTGAAGAAAGGTGTGTTGTATGGAAGGATGGCAATATTGCTTACTATTGCTCTTCAATTTTCTGCAAAAAAATGTAGCTTATCTATGCTAATTTCTGAACAGTAGTCACATATTGTTTATTTCTGCTAAGCTTTGTTAATTTCTGTACTATGTGGGAGTAGTACACTAGGTGAAAAAAAACTGTAGATTATCTTTGCTAATTTCTGTAGTGTAGATTATCTCTGCTTATTTCTGTACTAGCACAAGAGAGTAACATATTCTCTCTTCTAAGTAGATTCATTCTCTGCAAAAAAAACTGTAGTTTATTTCTACAAAAATGGTAGCTTATCTCTACTAACTTTTTGATTCATTCTTTGCAAAAAAAGAACTGTAGCTTATCTCTGCAAAAAAACATGTTCTCTTATCTCTACCATATTCTTTTATTCAGTACATATATAAGTTGTTAGTACTATTACATTTGTATTGTTAGCTGACTGAAAACTGTTGATTGTACTATCTAGTGACTGAACGGCCAAGGCTGAAGCATTTTCTTTGTTAAGCTATGTTGGATGGATGCCCAGGTGTAGTGTGGATGCCTTTTTTGCTTTGGGTCACTGTTGTCCGTTAGATGTTGTTTGGAGGGCTGATAAGAGGGAGTCAGTTACAACGTGACTTGCTAGAGGCAAGTCACTGGATCTCAGTCCCTTTTCAGGGTAGCCTTCTCCTCTCCAAGACCTTCAACCTTGCTATGTCATACCATTCTTTGGTGAACCCATCCATGTCATTTCGATTCATCATCATTATCTTGTTCTCCTCTTGAAGGAGCTTGGCCATGGATTTGTTCTCCTCGACCATGGCTCTTCTCCTCAATGACGGCCTTGTGCATGGTCTTTTACTTGAGTAGTTGCCACTTCTCTTGCTTTTCTTGAGCCTTCTTCTCGGCCAACTCCTTCTTTACCTCCAATGTCTTGATCACCAATGCCTCATTGGACTTTAACCATGTGATCTAGCTTGTCCCGCAAGCTTGATGCTTCCACTTCCCTCTTGATCTTCTCCTTGGTCTTCTTGTTTTCATCGGGATTGTTCTTATTTCTTGGGTCATTATCATCATCATCATCATCCATCCTGGTGAGTGCACCTCTCTTCGGTGGAGATTCTTTCTCAATCAACTTCCACTTCTCGCTATCGAAGAAATTTCTAACAATGCTCTAGTTGAAATGACTTGCCACCGAAAGCTTCCATGTCCTTTGAAGGTAATATGCCCTAGAGGCAATAATGAAGTTGTTATTTATATTTCCTTATATCATGGTAAATGTTTATCATTCATGTTAGAATTGTATTAACCGAAAACTTAGTACATGTGTGAATACATAGACAAACAGAGTGTCCCTAGTATGCCTCTACTTGACTAGCTCGTTAATCAAAGATGGTTAAAGTTTCCTGACCATAGACATGTGTTATCATTTGATAAACGGGATCACATCATTACATAATGATGTGATGGACAAGACCCATCCGTTAGCTTAGCATTATGATCGTCTAGTTTCATTGCTATTGCTTTCTTCATGACTTATACATATTCCTCTGACTATGAGATTATGCAACTTCGAAATATCTGAGGACACCTTGTGTGCTATCAAACATCACAACGTAACTGGGTGATTGTAAAGATGCTCTACAGGTGTATCCGAAGGTGTTTATTGAGTTGGCATAGATCGAGATTAGGATTTGTCACTCCGTGTATCGGAGAGGTAACTCTGGGCCCTCTCAGTAATGCACATCACTATAGGCCTTACAAGCAATGTTACTAATGAGTTAGTTGCGGGATGATGCATTACGGAACGAGTAAAGAGACTTGTCGGTAACGAGATTGAACTAGGTATGATGATACCGACGATCGAATCTCGGGCAAGTAACATATCGATGACAAAGTGAATGACGTATGTTGTTATGCGGTTTGACCGATTAAGATCTTTGTAGAATATGTATGATCCAATATGAGCATCTAGGTTCCGCTGTTGGTTATTGACCGGAGATGCGTCTCGGTCATGTCTACATAGTTCTCGAACCCGTAGGGTCCGCACGCTTAACGTTCGATGACGATTTATATTATGAGTTATGTGTTTTTGATGACCGAAGTTTGTTCGGAGTCTCGGATGAGATCACGGACATGATGAGGAGTCTCGAAATGGTCGAGAGGTAAAGATTGATATATTGGAAGGTTATATACGGACACCGGAATGGTTCTGAAGAAGATCGGGGATTTTTCGAAGTACCAGGAGGTTACCGGAACCCCCCGGGAAAGTTATCGGGCCTAATGGGCCATAGTGGAGGAGAGGAGGCATGCCATAGGAGGTGGGGCGCGCCCCCTTGCCCCAATCCGAATTGGACAAGGGGAGGGGGCGCGGCCCCCCTCTTTCCTTCTCCCTCTCCCTCCTTTCCCCTTTCCCCTCTCCGTTGGAAGGAAAGGGGGGCCGAATCCTACTAGGTTTGGAGTCCTAGTAGGACTCCCCCCTTGGTGCGCCTCCCCCTTGGCTGGCCTCCTCCTCCCCCCTCCTTTATATACGTGGGCAGAGGGCATCCTAAAGGTACAACTGAAAGTATCGAGAAGAGGTGTCTAGAGGGGGGTGATTAGACACTAAGTGCCAAAAGTTGCAGTTTTTAATTTCTTTAAGTTGAAGTGGAGTTTTGGCACAAGTTTAGAAACACAATACATATCAAGCAAGCATGCAAAGAGTATATGAGCAGCGGAAAGTAAAGCATGCAACTTGCAAGAATGTAAAAGGATGGGATTGGAGTGTGCAAACGCAATTTGGAGACACGGAGATTTTTGAGACGTGGTTCCGATAGGTGGTGCTATCGTACATCCACGTTGATGGAGACTTCAACCCACGGAGGGTAATGGCTGCGCGAGTCCACGGAGGGCTCCACCCACGAAGGGTCCACGAAGAAGCAACCTTGTCTATCCCACCATGGCCATCACCCACGAAGGACTTGCCTCACTAGCGGTAGATCTTCACGAAGTAGGCGATCTCCATGCCCTTACAAGCTCCTTGGTTCAACTCCACAATCTTGTCGGAGGCTCCCAAGTGACACCTAGCCAATCTAGGAGACACCACTCTCCAAGAAGTAACAAATGGTGTTGTCGGTGTCAAAACCGGTGGATCTCGGGTAGGGGGTCCCGAACTGTGCGTCTAAGGCAGATGGTAACAGGAGGCAGGGGACACGATGTTTACCCAGGTTCAGGCCCTCTTGATGGAGGTAATACCCTATGTCCTGCTTGATTGTTCTTGATGATATGAGTATTACAAGAGTTGATCTACCACGAGATCAAAGAGGCTAAACCCTAGAAGCTAGCCTATGGTATGATTGTATGTTGTCCTACGGACTAAACCCTCCTGTTTATATAGACACCGGAGGGGGCTAGGGTTACACAAGGTCGATTACAAAGGAGGAGATATACATATCCGTATTGCCTAGCTTGCCTTCCATGCCAAGTAGAGTCCTATCCGGACACGAGGTGAAGTCTTCAACCTCCTATCTTCATAGTCCAACAGTCCGTCCAAAGGATATAGTCTGGCTGTCCGGAGACCCCCTAATCCAGGACTCCCTCAGTAGCCCCTGAACCAGGCTTCAATGACGATAAGTCCGGCGTGCAGTATTGTCTTCGGCATTGCAAGGCGGGTTCCTCCTCCGAACACTCCATAGAAGATTCTGAAGACCAGAATAGTGTCCGGCTCTGCAAAACAAGTTCCACATACTACCGCAGAGAGAATAATATTTGCACAAACCTAATCTGCTGACGCGTTCTGACAGCATGATGTTATGTCATGGCTCGGTCATTATTCGAACCATTTTTCTCAACCAGCACCGCACATAACATGGGGCGGTTTTCTCGACACGTCTTGTCAAAGCAGAGATCGTGTCCCCCTTATTACGGGATTCTCATCAATACGGACATGGGTAACCCAACCGCGCCATCAATTACAGCGCCTGGGGAATAAGCGGTTTTACTAGGCAGGTGGGGAGACGCATCGCCTCTTCCGCCCTTATAAAGGGACAAGGATTCACTCTTTTCACCCACGCCTTCTTCCTCCTTGCTTACCCATTCCCGCACACTCGAGCTTGATACATCTCCAACGTATCTATAATTTTTGATTGCTCCATGCTATATTATCTTCTGTTTTGGATGTTTATGGGCTTTATTATACACTTTTATATCATTTTTGGGACTAACCTATTAACCCAGAGCCCAGTGCCAGTTTCTATTTCTACCTTGTTTTAGGGTTTCGAAGAAAAGGAAAATCAAACGGAGTCCAATTGACCTGAAACTTCACGGAACTCATTTTTGGAAGGAAAGAAGCCCAGCAGACTTGAAGTGCACGTAAGGGAAGCTTCAAGGAGGCCACGAGGTAGGGGGGCGCGCCCACCCCCCTGGGCGCGCCTTCCACCCTTGTGGGCCCCTCGTGGCCCCTTGACGTACTTCTTTCGCCTATATATCTCCATATACCCTAAAAACATCCGGGAGCACAATAGATCGGGAGTTCCGCCGCCAGAAGCCTCCGTAGCCATTGAAAGCCAATCTAGACCCGTTCCGGCACCCTGCCGGAGGGGGCAATCCCTCTTCGGTGGCCATCTTCATCATCCCGGTGCTCTCCATGACGACGAGGGAGTAGTTCTCCCTCGGGGCTGAGGGTATGTACCAGTAACTATGTGTTTGATCTCTCTATCTCTCATGCTCTTGAGGTGATACGATCTTGATGTATCGCGAGCTTTGCTATTATAGTTGGATCTTATGTTTCTCCTCCCCCTCTACTCTCTTGTAATGGATTGAGTTTCCCCTTTGAAGTTATCTTATCGGATTGAGTCTTTAAAGATTTGAGAACACTTGATGTATGTCTTGCCGTGTGTATCTGTGGTGACAATGGGATATCACGTGATTCACTTGATGTATGTTTTGGTGATCAACTTGCGGGTTCTGCCCATGAACCTATGCATAGGGGTTGGCACACATTTTCGTCGTGATTCTCCGGTAGAACTTTGGGGCACTCTTTGAGGTCCTTTGTGTTGGTTGAATAGATGAATATGAGATTGTGTGACGCATATCGTATAATCATACCCACGGATACTTGAGGTGACATTGGAGTATCTGGGTGACATTAGGGTTTTGGTAGATGTGTGTCTTAAGGTGTTATTCTAGTACGAACTCTAGGGCTGTTTGTGACACTTATAGGAATAGCCCAACGGATTGATTGGAAAGAATAACTTTGAGGTGGTTTCGTACCCTACCATAATCTCTTCGTTTGTTCTCCGCTATTAGTGACTTTGGAGTGACTCTTTGTTGCATGTTGAGGGATAGTTATGTGATCCAATTATGTTAGTATTGTTTAGGGAACTTGCACTAGCGAAAGTATGAACCCTAGCCCTTGTTTTAACGCATTGCAATACCGTTTACGCTCACTTTTATCATTAGTTACCTTGCTGTTTTTATATTTTCAGATCACAAAAACCTATATCTACTATCCATATACCACTTGTATCACCATCTCTTCGCCGAACTAGTGCACCTATACAATTTACCATTGTATTGGGTGTGTTGGGGACACAAGAGACTCTTTGTTATTTGGTTGCAGGGTTGCTTGAGAGAGACCATCTTCATCCTACGCCTCCTACGGATTGATAAACCTTAGGTCATCCACTTGAGGGAAATTTGCTACTGTCCTACAAACCTCCGCACTTGGAGGCCCAACAACGTCTACAAGAAGAAGGTTGTGTAGTAGACATCAGAGCTCTAGCGCCCAAGCTCGCGTTCCTCTTCTCAAACCAATCCAGGCATGTCCGGAGCAGGAGGCAAGTAGATGGTCTCCTCCATCACGGAGGAGAACATCAAAAAGTTACGGGAAGCCGGATATCTGGCCGCGGATATCGCGCACAGGCTGCCAAATGCGGGGCAGATCATCCCAACACACGAACCCCATGAGAGGGTAGTTTTTCTTACCCATTTTGTCCGTGGACTGGGATTTCCCCTCCACCCGTTTGTCCACGGGCTCATGTTCTACTATGGGCTGGATTTTCATGATCTGGCCCCCAATTTCATCCTCAACATCTTGGTGTTTATCGTCGTGTGCGAGGCCTTCCTCCGCATCAGGCCCCACTTCGGCCTATTGCTGAAAACCTTCAATGTTAAACCGAAGGTGGTGGGTGGCTAGCAAGCAGAGTGTGGAGGTGCCATGGTGGGCAAGCTGCCTAATGTCACCTGGATCGAGGGTACCTATGTAGATACCATAAAGGGGTGGCAATCGGGGTGGTTCTACATCACCGAGCCGCGCGACTCCAACTGGGTGGTGGCCCCCAAATTTCGATCCGGAATCCCCATGCGGCTCACCTCCTGGAAAGAGAAGGGCCTGTCCTGGGGTTCTTCGGTAGAGTTGACCGGACTCCAGACCTGTATCCGGAACATGACGAGCAAGAAAATCAAGCTCGTCAACGTGGTCCAGGTCATGCTCTTCCGCCGGATCCTCCCGTGTCAACGACGGGCATTCGATTTGTGGGAGTTCGACTCGGCCAAGCACCAGACGCTGCGAGAGCTCTATGACACGATGCACGAGGACGTCTGGAGGGTGCTGTTCAAGGGCGTCGAGATTCCTCCTTCCTTCACTGAGGACCACGGACTCAGCGCAAAACGCCACGCCAATCCGGTAAGTTTTTATATCTCTCAGGGTATTCATTTGCCCCGGTTTAGTCATATGCAGGATCTAAGCTTCTATGCCATTAATAGGACTGGATAAAGACAGCGGAGCAGCTTGATTGCCCAACCCCCCTGCCCGAAGATCCTGCAGGCGCTCTCCTAACGGAGATGCTGACTCCGGCACCTTACAAGGTGCCGGTGAAGAAGACCAAGAAGAAGGCCGAGGGGACCCGAAAGGGTCTCCGACGCAAGGTTGTATCGGACTCATCGTCTGATGACTCCGACGCGCACTCCTCCCACGAAGACGAGGAGGAGGAAGAGGAAAGTTCTCCCCCCCAGCCGGGGGAGACAAGAAAAGGAAGGCTGACCCAACCGGGGAGGCCGAAGGGTCCAAGAAGGGAAGGACCCTCCCTCCGGACTGCCCCACGACGGCCACCGACTGCGGGGACGAGTGGTTACCCAGGGTCAAGCCCCTGGAGAAATCGTAAGTGTCCGGGCGCCATAGTACTTAATGGTATGCTTTATTACATTGCCTCTCCTCATGCCAAACATGATTATGCAGTCCATCCCGAGCTCGTCTCGACGTATCCTCGTCGAGCGGCTCTCTGGACTCGTCGGATATGAACAACGATTCTCTCCTGACCGCTACCACCCCTCGCCCTACGGACAACGCCGAGGTGTTGTCTCAAAAGGCACCGAGCCAAGGGGAGGTGGTCCTGGGGGCGCCTTGAGGCGACTTCCCGGACCCTGGGTACCAAGGGAGCGAGGCTCCTACGGGCTCCGAGTTCGGCCCTCAGCCGAACACTGCGCCGGAACCTTCGATGGTTCCGGACTCCGGCAGGCGGTCCCCCATTAAGGGTGGCCAACCATCCGTGCCGGTGTCCTCTGTCCAACCAGAGGCACCGGACAACTTGCTGGAAGCGCTTCACAGCGCTTCCATCGATGAAGAGCACCACACTATCAT
The DNA here is from genome assembly GCF_018294505.1 of Triticum aestivum. Taxonomy (NCBI): domain Eukaryota; kingdom Viridiplantae; phylum Streptophyta; class Magnoliopsida; order Poales; family Poaceae; genus Triticum; species Triticum aestivum. The sequence continues at coordinate 547,728,440 of NC_057812.1, read as the reverse complement.
GAGTGCGGTGGTCAAGAAGGTCCAGTCCACCAAAAATGGACTGACCGAAGCTTGCGCCAGCCTCCTAATAGGATTTGAGGTAAGCAATCAAAATATAAGAAAATATTACCACATAGATAGTAGCCCCTGATGCTCTGTTCGGCATTCGCAAAGAAAAGGCGAATGGAGGATCAAATTATAACTCGGGAGTCTAATTAGAGTATGTCTATGTGTATGTGCAGGCTTCACTGCTGGCCGCTGCCGCACGTACTGCGGAGGTCTCTGTGCTGAAGCAGGACCTAAAGCGGTCCGAGGACGAGCTCGGCCTTACCAAGAGGCAGCTTGAAGAGAGCAAAGGTAAGAAATACCCTGTCTATATAGTTAAAAAGAAATTTAGTTATAAAATAATAGGATCATCATGGGTTTGCCAGGGGCCACGACCAAAGTGACGACCCTGAGGAAAGCGCTGTCCGAGGCCAAAGACAAAGTGGCCAAGGAGCGTATCGAGCGGGAGAAGCAAGAAGCCCGAGTAGGCGAGGTGCAACAAGAGCTCGAGGCTCTCGCAAAAAAGCACGAGTCCTTGGAGCTTGACTCTAAGACGCGAGAGTCCGAGCTCGCGCAGGCGCTTGAAAGCGTCCGGAGCGCCAAGGCCAAAGCACACAAGGCCCTCTAGGAGATTGACGCGGTGAAGAAGATAGCAACGGGTAAGGCATTCATTATGCAAAGCAAGCACGTGAAGGAGACTTTCCTTTTTCTTACCCAAGTTCGGAGCTCTCCAGGAGCGTTTGCAGATCTTCCCCGCAGTGTACTGGATGCCGCGGAGTTTTACCGGGCTGAGGAGGGGAGCTCGACAGAGAAGTTGTTCTGGTCTCAGTATACTGGGACCGAACACCCGTGCCCTTGAGCGACCAGCTGAAGCAGTTGGTCGAGCTTCACAAGGCGGCCGAACAGGCCATGAAGGGCCTTATAATCCAGATGTGGCCTAGCGAGCCCCTATTCGGTAGCTACTTCGGTCTGGTGAGGCGGCTTGTGGAAGCCTGCCCATGGCTTGAAGTCATCAAGCGATCTGTCTGCATCGAGGGTGCACGCAGGGCTTTTGCCTGGGCGAAGGTACACTGGGCGAAGCTGGACGCCGTGAGGCTGGTGAAGGAGGGGCCGCCGGAGGGCAACGAGCATCGCTGCCCCAAGAATTATTATGAGAGTGTCCTGAAGGGTTCCCGCCTAGTGGCAGATGAGTGTGCCAAGGATGTAATTTTGGAATGAACATGCTCATGTGATCCTGTAATATGAAACGAGTTCATTTGCATCATGCGACGCTTTCTTAATTTAAAATATTACCTTCTGTGCGGCCGTTTATAAAATCTGAGAGTTGGCCAGTCGTCGGCTTCTGCCCCCATGTAACTAGTACTGGGGTGTTCGGGATAAACCTGAGCACTCTTTACCCCATTTTTGGGTTCTTCAAGGGAGGTGTTCAGCTCAACGAACCAGGCAATCGGACTATAATGCTTTATCACTCTCACTTAGCCATAGAAGTCTATAATTTTAAATTTTGGCGAAGCCCCTGGTATTCGGAGGGCCGAATTTGGGGCGCTATACACGCCTAAGCCGGACAAGGCCGACTCTTCGCCCGAAGCAGAAAAAGTCTTTAAGGACTTGAGACCTCTCGAACAACGACCAGTCTCTCGCTTTATCATGACAGTCAGTTTTCGGCTTTCTCTACTGAGGTGCTCGTCCGGAAGAAGCAGGACACAATCGCAGTAGTTCTCCCACCGCTACCTTAGCTGATATAGCGGAACATAAGGTACCAAAGCATGGGAGCTAGGCAACCCAACATTTGACCAAAGACATGATTCGGAGCTGATGGATATAATGCTATAAGTTCGGGGTGCCGCACTGTCGAAAGTGTTCGGACTTCTTGCGCCGTATTATGGGGTAAACGGGAGCCCCTGGCGTACTGACCGTACCCGGACATACGGGTGTGGATTGTCGTAAATGGACATATAAGTGAGAGAAAAAGGGAAAAACTTAAATAATGCAATGACAGATTAATGATATGCATTGTTATTTAAATAATACGTCGAAGCGTACTGGTACAAGTAGTGCAATAAGGAGAAAGTAGGACAATTCGGAATGTCCCAGGGCGAGCTACGCATAGATAGTAAAAACGGGTATATCAATTATTATTAGAGACCACCTGAGGATTCCCGTGTTCATCTTAGCTTCTTGCCGCCTTGGTTGTTGCTTCCGAAATGTGTCTGGCAATCGTACTGCCGGAAAGGGCTTCCAGAGAGTTAGGCCCTGAAATAAAAAAGGAATGATAAAGGTATACAACCCCTAGGGTGGTTAAGCCACATTGCGGGGCGTGTCCTGACCATGCCCCCGCCTATGTCCATGGTATTTTCAGTGTGTAGTTATGTACGCGCGACACGGATTTTGTCGCTTGATTGGGACTGGGACGGGGGCCGAATTGCTAGGCGAGCTCTGATCGTGCCAGGCGATCTTGTTGCAGCTTGTTCCAGACTCGCTTGAAGGTGTCCGGGGGCTGTGACGCCGAATAAGTGGTCTGCCTGAACAGGCTGCTTTGTGCTTATGCTGTAAGGGCCGCAATGTGCTCTTTCGTATGGAGCGAGCGTTCTGTGTTTCCATTTACCGTTATGACCCCGCGAGGTCCTAACATCTTGAGCTTGAGGTATGCGTAATGCGGCACTGCATTGAATTTTGCAAATGTTGTCCATTCGAGCAGTGCGTGATAGCCACTGCGAAATGGGACAATATCGAAGATTAACTCTTCACTTCGGAAGTTGTCCGGTGATTCGAAGACTACTTCGAGTGTGATTGAGCCTGTGTAATGAGCTTCTACACCTGGGATGACGCCCTTAAAGGTGGTTTTGCTGGGTTTGATCCTCGAGGGATCGATACCCATTTTTCCATCGTATCTTGATAGAGCAGGTTCAGGCTGTTGCCGCCGTCCATAAGGACTCGAGTGAGGTGAAATCCGTCAATGATGGGGTCTAGGACCAGTGCGGCGGATCTGCCATGACGGATGCTAGTGGGGTGGTCCCTACGATCGAAGGTTATCAGGCGAGCAGACCATGGGTTGAACTTTGGGGGGACGGGCTCCATCGCATAAACGTCCCTTAGTGCACGCTTCCGCTCCCTCTTGGGAATGTGGGTTGCGTATATCATGTTCATCGTCTTCACTCGTGGGAGAAACCCCTTCTGTCCTCCTACGTTCGGCGGCCGGGGCTCCTCCTCGTCATTGCTATGCAGCCCCTTGTCCTTGTTTTCGGTATTTAACTTGCCGGCCTACTTGAACACCCAGCATTCTCTGTTGGTGTGATTGGCTGGCTTGTCGGGGGTGCCGTGGATTTGACACGAGCGATCCAGTATGCGATCCAGACTGGACAGAGCCGGAGTATTTCTTTTAAATGGCTTTTTCCGCTGACCGGATCTAGAGCCTCTGAATCCGGCATTGACTGCCGTATCTTCGGTGTTATAGCTGTTATTGTGGCGCTTTGGTATGTTACGACGCTGCCTACCGTTAACATCTTTGGTATCTGAGGTGTCCGGATTCCTCGATGTGTTGTTGCCACTGAAAAAATAGCGCGCTATAGCATCTCTAATAGCACGCTATAGCGTATTGAGAATTGTCTCGCTAAATATATCGGTGTACAACATCTCGCTAATAGCACGTTATAGCGTGATATAGCACGCTAATAGCATATTTTGAGGTCGCCGCTATTTGCTGTAGCGTGCTATTTTTTTCATTGGTTGTTGCTGCAAGCCAGCCAACTGTCCTCGCCCGCACAAAAGCGGGTCATGAGTGTTGTGAGAGCAGCCATAGATTTTGGCTTCTCTTGGCCGAGGTGGCGGGCGAGCCACTCGTCACGGATGTTATGCTTGAATGCCGCTAGGGCCTCTGCGTCCGGACAGTCTACAATTTGATTTTTCTTAGTCAGAAACCGTGTCTAGAATTGTCTGGCCGATTCCCCTGGCTGCTGGGTTATGTGGCTCAAGTCATCAGCATCCGGTGGCCGCACATAAGTGCCCTGGAAGTTGTCAAGAAATGCGTCTTCCAGATCCTCCCAACTGCCGACGGAATCCGCTGGCAAGCTATTCAGCCAATGCTGAGCTGGTCCTTTGAGTTTTAGTGGGAGGTACTTGATGGCATGTAGATCATCACCGCGAGCCATGTGGATGTGAAGGAGGAAATCATCAATCCATACAGCGGGATCTGTTGTGCCATCGTATGATTCGATATTTACGGGTTTGAAATCCTCCGGGAATTCATGATTCATAACTTCATCAGTGAAGCATAGGGGGTGTGCGGCGCCTCTGTGCCGGGCTATATCTCGATGCAGTTCGTATGAGTCTTGTCTGCTGTATTCGGCCCGACCGGATTTACTCTTGGTGTATCCGACACGACGATCATCATCCCATGTTGGCGCGCGTGCCCGTGTCCCGTATATTGACCTTGCGATTTTTGCCTTACTTTCCAATATGTCTCGCAGGTCCTCTGTGTTGCCCCGGGCCTTAGTATTTTTGATTGAGTGGCGATGGGGTGCGGGCTAAACTTCAGGCTGAAACGCCTCTCTGGCTCGGCCGCATAGTGGCCAGTCAGCCGCATCATGCACTGGTGAATGAGGTTTCAATGCTTCCTCCTCGAGGTGAGGTAGCAGCCTGCGTTTTGGGTAACTCTTGGACGGGCGCTCGAGTTCATGCTCCTCGGCCGCAATGACTTCGGTCCACCTGTCTGCTAGCAAGTCTTGATCAGCTTGAAGCTGTTGCTGCTTTTTCTTCAGGCTATTTGCCGTGGCCATAAGCCGGCGCTTGAAGCGCTCTTGCTCGACGGGGTCCTCAGGCACGATAAATTCGTCATCGCCGAGGCTCGCCTCGTCTTCGGAGAGAGGCATGTAATTGTCCTCCTCCGGTTCTCCATCTGCTGCCTACTCTGGAGGGCTAGCTTGTTCGTCCTCCAGCTCTACATCATGCTGGAGGGGATTGTTGTTGTCTTTGGCACTATCCGGAGTGTTATTATCTCCTGTGCCAGTATCACTACTCTTGCTGTGGCGGGACTTAGAGCGGCGCCGCTGACGTCGGCGCTTGGGTTGCTTCTTGGAGGGGTCATCCTCCGCTGTCTCGTCGCCATTGCCTTCTTTGGGGTGTCCACCATGTATATATATCATATGATGAGGTGGCGGTCCAACGCCCTGAGGGCGGTGGTTCCTGTTCGTCTCTGGCTTCGTCGTCCATACCGTCGAAGTCTTCGGAGTTGAAGTCGAGCATGTCGGTTAAGTTGTCGACAGTGGCTACTAAGTGGGTGGTGGGTGGGCAGCGAATTTCTTCGTCGTCCGCATCCCATTCTAGCCGGACATAGTTCGGCCAAGGTTCTCCTGACAGGGAGAGAGACCTTAATGAATTTAGCACATCGCCGAAGGGCGAGTGCTGAAAGATATCCGCGGAGGTGAACTCCATGATCGGTGCCCAGTCGGATTCGACAGGCATGGATGTGATTGGCTCGGAGTCCGTGGCCGGAGATGAACCCAGTGGTTCGGCGATATGGCTCTTGTAAGGGGTGAAGTCAGTATCTAGCTCTATCGCCACTGAGAGGGCGGCCTCCATGGCGGGGTCTATCCCTCCGCTCTCGGACGGCGCGATTTGCTCCGGATTAACGACCGGAGTGGTTGCGGATGCGATCTCCCGAACACTGTCCGACGGCAGAGTTACGTCATGCTCGTCATGACTGTGTGGTATACCCGACATGGGCTCGAATCCGTCGAAGATCAAGTCTCCGCGGATGTCGGTGGTGTAGTTTAAGTTTCCGAACCTGACCTGATGGCCAAGGGCGTAGCTCTCGATCTGCTCCAGATGACCAAGCGAATTGGCCCGCAGTGAGAAGCCGCCGAATACGAAGATCTGTCCGGGGAGGAAAGCCTCACCCTGGACCACATTGCTAGCGATGATCGAAGGAGCCATCAAGACTTATGGTGACGACACAGTGGAACTCTCAATGAAAGCACCAATGTCGGTGTCAAAACCGGCGGATCTCGGGTAGGGGGTCCTAAACTATGCGTCTAAGGCGGATGGTAACAGGAGGCAGGGGACACGATGTTTACCCAGGTTCGAGCCCTCTTGATGGAGGTAATACCCTATGTCCTGCTTGATTGTTCTTGATGATATGAGTATTACAAGAGTTGATCTACCACGAAATCAAAGAGGCTAAACCCTAGAAGCTAGCCTATGGTATGATTGTATGTTGTCCTACGGACTAAACCCTTCGGTTTATATAGACACCGGAGGGGGCTAGGGTTACACAAGGTCGGTTACAAAGGAGGAGATATACATATCCGTATTGCCTAGCTTGCCTTCCACGCCAAGTAGAGTCCTATCCGGACACGGGACAAAGTCTTCAATCTCGTATCTTCATAGTCCAACAGTCCGGCAAAAGGATATAGTCCGACTGTCCAGATACCCCCTAATCCAGGACTCCCCCAGGTGTGTTGATGATGAACTCCTTGCTCTTGTGCTTCAAATGATAGTCTCCCCAACACTCAACTCTCTCTCACAGGATATGGATTTGGTGGAAAGAAGATTTGAGTGGAAAGCAACTTGGGGAAGGCTAGAGATCAAGATTCATATGGTAGGAATGGAATATCTTGGCCTCAACACAAGTGTAGGTGGTTCTCTCTCAGAAAATGTATGTTGAAAGTGTAGGCACGTTCTAATGGCTCTCTCTACGAATGAAGAGGAGGTGGAGGGGTATATATATAGCCTCCACACAAAATCTAATCGTTACACACAACTTGCCAATCTCGGTGGGACCGAATTGATAAACTCGGTCGAACCGATTTAGCAAATCTAGTGACCGTTAGGATTTCCGGTGGGACCGACATGCAACTCGGTAGGACCGATATGGTTAGGGTTAGGGCATAACATAATCTCGGTGAGACCGATTACACAAACTCGGTGAGATCGATTTTGGTAATAAGCTAACCAGAGAGTTGGTCAGGTAAACTCGATGGGACCGACTCGCTCATTTCGGTGAGACCAAAAAGTTACGAAAAGGAAACAGAGAGTTTACATTGCAATCTCGGTAGGACCGATTACGCAAACTCGGTGAGACCGATTTTGGTAATAGATCCATACAGAGAGATTGCAATCCCATCTCGGTGAGACCGAGATCCCTATCGATGAGACCGATTTGCCTAGGGTTTGTGGCAGTGGCTATGACATGTGAACTCGGTGGCGCCGGATAGAAAGAATCGGTGGGGCCGAGTTTGACTTTTGGTTTAGGTCATATGTGGATGTGAGAAACTAGTTGATGGCTTTGGAGCATATTACTAAGCACTTTGAGCAAGAGCCTCATTAAGCAACACCTCATCCCTCCTTGATAGTATTGGCTTTTCCTATAGACTCAATGTGATCTTGGATCACTAAAATAGAAAATGTAGAGTCTTGAGCTTGGATCTTGAGCCAATCCTTTTGTCCTTAGCATCTTGAAGGGGTTCCACATTCTCTAGTCCATGTCACTTCATTGTTGAACTTATCTGAAACATACTAGGTAAAAGTGTTAGTCCAACAAGAGATATGTTGACATTAATTACCAAAACCACCTAGGGAGCACTTGTGCTTTCAATCTTCCCCTTTTTGGTAATTGATTACAACATACATCAAAGCTTTAGATAAAGATATAGAGAATAGTAAGTAAAGCTTTGGAAAGACATGTAACATGCATAGGCTCCCCCTACATGTATGCAATCATGTGAATATGGAATATAGGAGCATGTGAATGCATAAACATGACAGAGTAGGCAATGTGTTACATGTATCTTGGCTATATGCATCAGAGCAAATGATGTGAATAAGAGAAATGTACCTTCATGCTCATGAGTCCTTGCTGCAAACAATATGTACATTAGCAAGAATTTCTCATACACATGACTGTGATGCATATACTTACCTTGTGATCTTGAGTTGGCTCAGGATGGGATGAACCTGCGTAAACAAGGTTAGATAACACAGATGCACCTACTGGCCAGAGCAAACAAAAGAAACCACAAGAGTACCAAGACTGGGATGACATGTAGAGTGAGTACTAAGTACCACATTGGATATATACATGTCCCCAAAGGTAAAGATGTGCAATAAATTCAAGGATTTCCTTCCCTTAGATGTCTTGCTCCCCCTGAATCTAGCATGGGATGCTGGGAGAAGATAGGGAACAGAAAATCAAAGCAAAATCAGAGCTCAAAGGAAATAAACAGAGCTAATGCAAACAAGCAAATATGATCATGTAGTTGAACTTGTGTAGGTTGCTCAAGGTTGATGTAGCTCATCAAGAGTTGGGAGCACCACTTGGAGTTTGAGTTCATCTACTTACATGGGTTAGTTTTTGCAAGGAAGAGCACTTGTGTATCCAAAATGACAATCATGAAACTCAACATAAATTTTTTCAAAGGATATGTTTGAATGGTTGCGTGCTTCCTTATCTTCATCCACCATTGTGTAGAGACTTGGTGATATAGAAACTGCTCAAGATGTGAGTGAGTTGCAATCTCATAGATTTAGATTCATCCAAGTACCTACACGGGTTAGATAACATGCAAGGTGCAAATATATCCAAGACATAAGATAGTCAACATAAGAGAACTATCAAGGAATAGTCATAGGCTCATGCCTTGCATGTATCAAATGGAGTTCCTACTCCAAGTTTGAAGCATCAATGATGTTCAATTCACCTCTTAACCTGCAAAACACTTTCTCATCAAGTGGTTTCGTGAATATATCAGCTAACTGCTTTTCGGTGCAAACATGCTTAAGATTAATGCCCCCTTTGGCAACATGATCTCGAATGAAATGATGACAAACTTCAATATGCTTAGTTCGAGAATGTTGCACGGGATTGTGAGAAATCTTAATAGCACTTCCATTGTCACAAAGTAATGGAACATGTTTCACAGATATCCCGTAATCTTTAAGAGTTTGGGTAATCCAAAGTAATTGAGCACAACATGATCCAGCGGCAATGTATTCCGCTTCGGCGGTGGATAAGGATACCGAGTTTTGTTTCTTGGAAGACCAAGACACAAGAGATCTACCAAGAAATTGACAAGTACCTGAAGTGGACTTTCTATCAACCTTGTCACTGGCATAGTCCGAGTCGGAGTAACCAACAAGATTAAAGGAGGCCCTCTTTGGATACCAAATGCCAAAATTTGGTGTATGGATTAAGTATCTCACTATCCTTTTCACGGCCTTAAGATGACATTCTTTAGGAGCGGCTTGATATCATGCACACATGCACACAATTAGCATAGTATCGGGACGTGAAGCACATAGATATAACAATGAACCAATCATAGAGCGATAAACCTTTTGATCAACTGGTTCACCATCTTTGATTAAATCAAGATGTCCACTAGTAGGCATGGGTGTAGTCATACCTTTGCATTCTTGCATATTGAACTTCTTGAATAAGTCCTTGGTGTACTCGTTTGAGAGACAAAGGTACCTTCCTTAGTTTGCTTGATTTGCAAACCAAGAAAGAATTTGAGTTCACTCATCATCGACATCTCAAACTTCTCCGACATTAGCTTTCCAGACTTTTCACTAAAATGAGGGTTAGTTGATCCAAATATAATATCATCGACATAAATTTGGCACACAAACAGTTCTCCATTAACCCTTTTAGTAAAAAGAGTAGAATCTATTTTTCCAATTTCAAAGCCTTTTTCAATAAGGAACTTGGTCAAGCATTTATACCATGCTCTAGGAGCTTGTTTAAGACCATAAAGAGCTTTGTGAAGTTTGTAAACATGATTAGGTTTCTTAGGATTGACAAATCCGGGAGGTTGCTTAACATAAACTTCCTCCTCTATTTCACCATTTAGAAAAGCACTTTTAATGTCCATTTGGTACAAGGTGATATCATGATGATTAGCATAGGCAAGTAAGATGCGAATGGACTCAAGTCTAGCAACGGGGGCATATGTCTCACCATAGTCCATACCTTCGACTTGAGTGTAGCCTTGGGCGACGAGACGTGCTTTGTTGCGAACTACTTGTCCATCTTCATCTTGCTTGTTGCGAAACACCCATTTGGTACCGATGATGTTGTGGTTGTTGTCGGGCTTCTCAACTAATGTCCAAACTTGATTTCTCTCAAAGTTGTGTAGCTCTTCATGCATGGCATTTATCCAATCCGGATCTTCCAAAGCTTCTTCAACCTTCATAGGTTCAATGCTAGAGATGAATGAATAGTGTTCACAAAAGTTAGCTAATTGAGTTTTTGAGCGAGTGATTCTCCCGGTTTGGATATCATTGTAGATTTTCTCGACGTGATGGTCTTTAGCAATTCTTGCTCGAACTCATGAAAGCTTTTGCTTGGATCTTGGTTGAACATCTTCTTCATCTTGTTCTTCTTCTTGGCCTTCTTCGTTGTTGACGTTGTCGTTCTCTTGTCGTGGTGGAGAAGGAGGTTGTTGGCGTTCATCTTGGTGCACTTCCTCGTTTTCTTCATCTTGGTGTGTCCCACTTGTGGATGCTTCCGTATCAACTCTTGGTTCACCTTGTCGTGAGGTAGAAGCTTCCACTTGGATGGACGAGGTACTCTCCTTCACCTCCGTTGGACGAATCTTGCCAATAGACAAGTCTTGGATTGCTTCCGAAGGGTCTTTGTCTCCTACATCAATTGGCAATTGCTCTACTTGCGAGCCGTTAGATTCATCAAACTTCACATCTACCGTCTCTTCAACCTTTCGGGTGAAATTATTGTAGACACGGTATGTGTGAGAGTTTGAGCCATAACCAAGTAGGAAACCTTCATGAGACTTAGGAGCAAATTTAGAACGACGATGCTTATCAAGAATGTAGCACTTTGAGCCGAATACTCGAAAGTATCCAACTTGTGGTTTGTTACCGGTGAGGAGCTCGTATGCCGTCTTGCCGAGTAGCTTGTGAAGATACAAGCGATTTGTTGCATGACAAGCTATCTCAACCGCTTTCGCCCAAAAGTGCTTTGGCGTCTTGTACTCATCAAGCATCGTTCTCGCCATTTCGATGAGTGTCCGGTTCTTACTCTCAACAACTCCATTCTGTTGAGATGTGTACGTAGCCGAGAACTCATGTGAAATCCCTTCTTCATCAAGAAAGGTGTCCACATTTGCGTTCTTGAACTCCGTTCCGTTGTCACTGCGAACCTTCTTGATTTTCACTTCAAATTGATTGTGGGCCTTCCTAGCGAAGTTTTTGAAAATCTTTTGGACCTGCGATTTATCATCGAGAAAGAACACCCACGTAAATCTTGAAAAAATCATCAACTATAACTAGACCAAAGGAATTTCCACCAAGACTTTTGTAAGCGTTAGGACCAAAAAGATCCATGTGAAGTAGCTCGAGTGGCCTCCTTGTGATCATGATGTTCTTCACGGGATGCCTTCCTCCAACCTGTTTACTTGCTTGACAAGCGCTGCAAAGTCTATCCTTATCAAATATGACATCGTTAATGCCAAGGATATGATTTCCTTTAATAAGCTTGTCAAGGTTTCGCATACCAACATGACCTAATCGTCTATGCCATAACCAACCTTTAGAGGATTTAGCAATTAAGCAAGTTCTAGGTTGAGACTTTTTAGTGAAATCAACAATGTAAAGATCACCTCTGCGTATACCGGTAAAGACTATTTTATGATTATCTCTACGAAACACTTGGCAATCTACTTCAGTAAATAGGACATTGAAACCGAAATCAGCAAGTCTAGATACTGAAAGTAAATTGTAGCCAAGAGATTCAACGAGCATGACATTTTGTATGGAGCTATCATGTGATATGGCCACCTTACCGAGGCCAACCACCTTACCCTTTGAGTTGTCACCGAAAGTGACATACTTTCGAGGACCATCGTTTTCAGCAAGCTCACGAAACATGTCTTTATCTCCGGTCATGTGATCGGTACATCCACTATCAAGAACCCATTCCTTTCCTCCTACCATATATCCCTGAAGATTTGCCATAAGACCAAAGTGTCTCATTGCATCATCAAGATCAAAATCACTATGATCATCCTCGTCATAGTATCCATGTTCAACATCATCATGTGGTGGATCAAATCCTAGAGAGGGTGATTCGTTAGAGTGAGTTTGACAATGATCTTATTTATGAATTTTAATAGCTTTGGAAATAATACCACTAATAATTCCAACACCTCCTTTGGCACGCATAAGGTTTGTAAGCTCAAATAGACGATCACCAAACATAGTATCGTTGGAATTCATCTTACTTAAGGCAATAGACTTATGGAGAATTTCATCTAGATTTTTCAAGGAATAATTTGGAAAGAGTTCCTCAAGAAATTTCCATATCGTGTAGGCACACTTAAGAGTAGGCAAACATCCAATCAAGTTTCTAGGCAAGCCTCTAGTGATAAGATTAATAGTTCTAAGATTGCGAATCATGTCAATTGACTCATCAAGGGTAGGATGCATGGGATCAACATGAGGTGCACAAGGGATAGCAATATACTTGTTCAAATGATATTCAGTGAAAATCACAAGCATCTCATTTTTTCACTCATGAAAATACTCTCCATCAAGTATAGGCACTATATGTCTAAGACTTCCCAAAGTAGACTCATCTATCTTCCTCCAATGGTGTTTAAACCAAAGCAATGGAGACCAAAGCTCTGATACCAATTGAAAGGATCGAGAAGAGGTGTCTAGAGGGGGGGTGATTAGACACTAAGTACCAAAATTTGCAGTTTTTAATTTCTTTAAGTTGAAGTGGAGTTTTGGCACAAGTTTAACAAACACAATACATATCAAGCAAGCATGCAAAGAGTATATGAGCAGCGAAAAGTAAAGCATGCAACTTGCAAGAATGTAAAAGGATGGGATTGGAGTGTGCAAACGCAATTTGGAGACACGGAGATTTTTGAGACGTGGTTCCGATAGGTGGTGCTATCGTACATCCACGTTGATGGAGACTTCAACCCACGAAGGGTAACGGCTGCGCAAGTCCACGGAGGGCTCCACCCACGAAGGGTCCACGAATAAGCAACCTTTTCTATTCCACCATGGCCATCACCCACGAAGGACTTGCCTCACTAGCGGTAGATCTTCACGAAGTAGGCGATCTCCTTGCCCTTACAAACTCCTTGGTTCAACTCCACAATCTTGTCGGAGGCTCCCAAGTGACACCTAGCCAATCTAGGAGACACCACTCTCCAAGAAGTAACAAATGGTGTGTTGATGATGAACTCCTTGCTCTTGTGCTTCAAATGATAGTCTCCCCAACACTCAACTCTCTCTCACAGGATATGGATTTGGTGGAAAGAAGATTTGAGTGGAAAGCAACTTGGGAAGGCTAGAGATCAAGATTCATATGGTAGGAATGGAATATCTTGGCCTCAACACAAGTGTAGGTGGTTCTCTCTCAGAAAATGTATGTTGGAAGTGTAGGCACGTTCTAATGGCTCTCTCTACGAATGAAGAGGAGGTGGAGGGGTATATATATAGCCTCCACACAAAATCTAACCGTTACAAACAACTTGCCAATCTCGGTGGGACCGAATTGATAAACTCGGTCGGACCGATTCAGCAAATCTAGTGACCGTTAGGATTTCGGTGGGACCGACATGCAACTCGGTAGGACCGATATGGTTAGGGTTAGGGCATAACGTAATCTCGGTGAGACCGATTACACAAACTCGGTGAGACCGATTTTGGTAATAAGCTAACCAGAGAGTTGGTCAGGTAAACTCGGTGGGACCGACTCGCTCATTTCGGTGAGACCGAAAAGTTACGAAAAGGAAACAGAGAGTTTACATTGCAATCTCGGTAGGACCGACGCAAACTCGGTGAGACCGATTTTGGCAATAGATTCATACAGTGAGATTGCAATCCCATCTCGGTGAGACCGGGATCCCTATCGGTGAGACCAATTTGCTTAGGGTTTGTGGCAGTGGCTATGACATCTAAACTCGGTGGCGCCGGATAGAAAGAATCGGTGGGGCCGAGTTTGACTTTTGGTTTAGGTCATATGTGGATGTGAGAAAGTAGTTGAGGGCTTTGGAGCATATTACTAAGCACTTTGAGCAAGAGCCTCATTAAGCAACACCTCATCCCTCCTTGATAGTATTGGCTTTTCCTATAGACTCAATGTGATCTTGGGTCACTAAAATAGAAAATGTAGAATCTTGAGCTTGGATCTTGAGCCAATCCTTTTGTCCTTAGCATCTTGAAGGGGTTCCACATCCTCTAGTCCATGCCACTTCATTATTGAACTTATCTGAAACATACTAGGTAAAAGTGTTAGTCCAACAAGAGATATGTTGACATTAATTACCAAAACCACCTAGGGAGCACTTGTGCTTTGAACAACATCAATTGTCTTAGCCGTGTGCGGTGCCCCCCTCCATAGTTTACCACCTCGGTCATATTGTCATAGTGCTTAGGCAAAGCCCTGCGCGGATCACATCATCAACACCATCACCACACCGTCGTGCTGACGAAACTCTCACTCGACCCTCTACTAGATCAAGAGCTCGAGGGACGTCGTCGTGTTGAACGTGTGCTGAACATGGAGGTGTCGTACGTTCGGTACTTAGATCGGTTGGATCGTGAAGACGTTCGACTACATCAATCGTGTTACTAAACGCTACCACTTTCAGTCTACGAGGGTACGTGGGCACATTCTCCCATCTTGTTGCTATGCTTCTCCTAGATAGATCTTGTGTGATCTTAGGATTTTTATGAATTACTACGTTGCCCAACAGTGGCATCCGAGCCAGGTCTATGCGTAGATGATATATGCATGAGTAGAACACAATGAGTGTGGGCGATAATAGTCATTCTACTTACCACCAAAGTCTTACTTTGATTCGGCAGTATTGTTGGATGAAGCGGCCCAGACCGACATTACATGACTGTGTTCATGAGACTGCTTCTACTGATGTGCTTCGCACATAGGTGGCTGGCGGGTGTCTGTTTCTCCAACTTTATTTGAATCGAGTTTGACTACGACCGGTCCTTGTTGAAGGTTAAAACAACACACTTTAGTTGAATCATTGTGGTTTTGATGCGTAGGTAAGAATGGTTCTTGCTAGAAGCCCGTAGCAGCCACGTAAAACTTGCAACAACAAAGTAGAGGACGTCTAACTTGTTTTTGAAAGGCATGTTGTGATGTGATATGGTCAAGACGTGATGAGGTATAAATTGTTGTATGAGATGATCATGTTTTGTAAAAGTTATCGGCAACTGGCAGGAGCCTTATGGTTGTCGCTTTATTGTATGAAATGCAATCGCCATGTAATTGCTTTACTTTATCACTAAGCGGTAGCGATACTCGTAGAAGCAATAGTTGGTGAGACGACAACGATGCTACGATGGAGATCAAGGTGTCAAGCCAGTGACGATGGAGATCATGACGGTGCTTTGGAGATGGAGATCAAAGGCACAAGATGATGATGCACATATCATGTCATATATTTTGATTTCATGTGATGTTTATCCTTTATGCATCTTATTTTTCTTAGTACGGCGGTAGCATTATAAGATGACCCTCACTAAATTTCAAGGTATAAGTGTTCTCCCTGAGTATGCACCGTTGCTACAGTTCATTGTGCCGAGACACCACGTGATGATCGGGTGTGATAAGCTCTACGTTCACGTACAACGGGTGCAAGCCAGTTTTGCACATGCTGAATACTCGGGTTAAACTTAACGAGCCTAGCATATGCAGATATGGTCTCGGAACACCGAGACCGAAAGGTCGAACGTGAATCATATAGTAGATATGATCAACATAGTGATGTTCACCATTGAAAACTACTCCATCTCACATGATGATCGGACATGGTTTAGTTGATATGGATCACGTGATCAATTAGATGACTAGAGGGATGTCTATTTAAGTGGGAGTTCTTTAGTAATATGATTAATTGAACTTTAATTTACCATGAACTTAGTACCTGATACTTTTTGCATATCTATGTTATTGTAGATCAATGGCCCGTGCTACCGTTCCCTTGAATTTTAATGCGTTCCTAGAGAAAGCTAATTTGAAAGATGATGGTAGCAACTACATGGATTGGGTCCGTAACTTGAGGATTATCCTCATTGCCGCACAGAAGAATTACGTCCTGGAAGCACCGCTAGGTGCAAGACCCGCTGCAGGATCAACTCCGGACGTTATGAACATCTGGCAGAACAAAGATGATGACTACTCGATAGTTCAGTGTGCCATGCTTTACGGCTTAGAATCGGGACTTCAAAGACGTTTTGAACGTCATGGAGCATATGAGATGTTCCAGGAGTTGAAGTTAATATTTCATGCAAATGCCCGAGTTGAGAGATATGAAGTCTCCAACAAGTTCTACAGCTGCAAAATGGAGGAGAATAGTTCTGTCAGTGAACACATACTCAGAATGTCTGGGTACCATAACGACTTGTCTCAGCTGGGAGTTAATCTTCCCAATGATAGTGTCATTGACAGAGTTCTTCAATCACTGCCACCAAGCTATAAAGGTTTCGTGATGAACTATAATATGCAAGGGATGGAAAAGACAATTGCCGAGCTCTTCGTGATGCTAAAGGTTGTGGAGGTAGAAACCAAGAAGGAGCGTCAAGTGTTGATGGTGAACAAGACCACTAGTTTCAAGAAAAAGGAAAAAGGGAAGAAGGGGAACTTTAAGAATAACAGCAAGCCAGTTGCTGATCAAGGGAAGAAGCCCAAGTCTGGACCTAAGCCTGGAACTGAGTGCTTCTATTACAAAGGGACTGGTCACTGGAAGTATTTGGCAGATAAGAAGGATGGCAAAGTGAAAGGTATATTTGATATACATGTTATTGATGTGTACCTTACTAATGCTCGCAGTAGCGCCTGAGTATTTGATACTGGTTCTGTTGCTCATATTTGCAACTCAAAACAGGGGCTACAGATTAAATGAAGATTGGCTAAGGACGAGGTGACGATGCGCGTGGGAAATGGTTCCAAAGTCAATGTGATCGCCATCGGCACGCTACCTCTACATCTACCGTGGGGATTAGTTTTAGACCTGAATAATTGTTATTTGGTGCCAGCTTTGAGCATGAACATTATATCTGGATCTTGTTTAATGCGAGATGGTTATTCATTTAAATTAGAGAATAATGGTTGTTCTATTTATATGAGTAATATCTTTTTATGGTCATGCACCCTTGATGAGTGGTCTATTTTTGTTCAATCTTGATTGTAGTGATGCACATATTCATAATATTGAAGCCAAAAGATGCAAATTTAATAATGATAGTGCAACTTATTTGTGGCACTGCAGTTTAGGTCATATTTGTGTAAAGCACATGAAGAAACTCCATGCTGATGGACTTTTGGAATCACTTAATTATGGATCACTTGATGCTTGCGAACCATGCCTCATGGGCAAGATGACTAAAATTCCGTTCTTCGGAACAATGGAGCGAGCAACTGACTTGTTGGAAATAACACATACTGATGTATGCGGTCCAACGAGTGTTGAGGCTCGCAGCGGGTCGTTATTTTTTGACCTTCATAGATGATTTGAGCAGATATGGGTATATCTACTTAATGAAACATAAGTCTAAAACATTTGAAAAGTTCAAAGAATTTCAGAGTGAAGTGAAAAACCATCATAACAAGAAAATAAAGTTTCTACGATCTGATCATGGAGGTGAATATTTGAGTTATGAGTTTGGTCTTCATTTGAAACAATGTGGAATAGTTTCACAACTCATGCCACCTGGAACACCACAGCGTAATGGTGTGTCCGAACATCGCAACCGTACTTTATTAGATATGGTGCAATCTATGATGTCTCTTACTGATTTATCGCTATCATTTTGGGGTTATGCTTTAGAGACGGCTGCATTCACGTTAAATAGGGCACCATCTAAATCCGTTGAGACGACACCATATGAACTATGGTTTAGCAAGAAACCTAAGCTGTCATTTCTTAAAGTTTGGGTCCGCGATGCTTATGTGAAAAAGCTTCAACCTGATAAGCTCAAACCCAAATCGGAGAAATGTGTCTTCATAGGATACCCAAAGGAGACTGTTGGGTACACCTTCTATCATAGATCCAAAGGCAAGATATTCATTACTAAGAATGGATCATTTCTAGAGAAGGAGTTTCTCTCGAAAGAAGTGAGTGGGAGGAAAGTAGAACTTGATGAGGTAATTGTACCTTCTCCCGAATTGGAAAGTAGTTCACCACAGAAATCAGTTTCAGTGATTCCTACACCAATTAGTGAGGAAGCTAATGATGATGATCATGAAACTTCAGATCAAGTTACTACCGAACCTCGTAGGTCAACTAGAGTACGATCCGCACCAGAGTGCTATGGTAATCCTGTTCGGGAGGTCATGTTACTAGACCATGATGAACTTATGAACTATGAGGAAGCGATGATGAGCCCAGATTCTGTGAAATGGCTTGAGGCCATGAAATCTGAGATGGGATCCATGTTTGAGAACAAAGTATGGACTTTGGTTGACCTGCCTGATGATCGGCAAGTAATAGAGAATAAATGGATCTTCAAGAAGAAGACTGACGCTGACAGTAATGCTACTGTCTACAAAGCTCGACTTGTTGCAAAAGGTTTTCGACAAGTTCAAGGAGTTGACTACGATGAGACCTTCTCACCCGTAGCGATGCCTAAGTCTATCCGAATCATGTTAGCAATTGCCGCATTTTATGATTATGAAATTTGGCAAATGGATGTCAAAACTGCATTCCATAATGGGTATCTTAAAGAAGAGTTGTATATGATGCAACCAAAAGGTTTTGTCGATCCTAAAGGTGCTAACAAAGTGTGCAAGCTACATCGATCCATTTATGGACTGGTGCAAGCCTCTCGGAGTTGGAATATACGCTTTGATAGTGTGATCAAAGCATATTGTTTTATACAGACTTTTGGAGAAGCATGTATTTACAAGAAAGTGAGTGGGAGCTCTATAGCATTTCTAATATTATATGTGGATGACATATTGTTGATTGGAAATAATATAGAATTTCTGGATAGCATAAAAGGATACTTGAATAAGAATTTTTCAATGAAAGACCTCGGTGAAGCTGCTTATATATTGGGCATCAAGATCTATAGAGATAGATCAAGATGCTTAATTCGACTTTCACAAAGCACATACCTTGATAAAGTTTTGAAGAAGTTTAAAATGGATCAATCAAAGAAAGGGTTCTTGCCTGTGTTACAAGGTGTGAAGTTGAGTCTGACTCAATGCCCGGCCACTGCAGAAGATAGAGAGAAAATGAAGGTCATTCCCTATGCCTCAGCCATAGGTTCTATCATGCATGCAATGCTGTGTACCAGATCTGATGTGTGCTTTGCTATAAGTTTAGCAGGGAGGTACCAAAGTAATACAAGAGTGGATCACTGGACAACGGTCAAGAACATCCTGAAATACCTGAAAAGGACTAAGGATATGTTTCTCGTTTATGGAGGTGACAAAGAGCTTGTCGTAAATGGTTACGTCGATGCAAGTTTTGACACTGATCCATATGACTCTAAGTCACAAACTGGATACGTATTCGTATTGAATGGTGGAGCTGTAAGTTGGTGCAGTTCCAAGAAGAGCATCATGGAAGGATCTACGTGTGAAGCGGAGTACATAGCTGCTTCGGAAGCAGCAAATGAAGGAGTCTGGATGAAGGAGTTCATATCCGATCTAGGTGTAATACCTAGTGCATCTGGTCCAATGAAAATCTTTTGTGACAATACTATTGCCTTGGCAAAGGAATCCAGATTTCACAAGAGAACCAAACACATCAAGAGACGCTTCAATTCCATGCGCGATCAAGTCAAGGAGGGAGACATAGAGATTTGCAAGATACATACGGATCTGAATGTTGCAGACCCGTTGACTAAGCCTCTCTCACGAGCAAAACATGATCAGCACCAAGACTCCATGGGTGTTAGAATTATTACTATGTAATATAGATTATTGACTCTAGTGCAAGTGGGAGACTACAGGAAATATGCCCTAGAGGCAATAATAAAGTTGTTATTTATAGTTCCTTATATCATGATAAATGTTTATTATTCATGCTAGAATTGTATTAACCGGAAACTTAGTACATGTGTGAATACATAGACAAATAGAGTGTCCCTAGTATGCCTCTACTTGACTAGCTTGTTAATCAAAGATGGTTAAAGTTTCCTGACCATAGACATGTGTTGTCATTTGATAAAGGGGATCACATCATTAGAGAATGATGTGATGGACAAGACCCATCTGTTAGCTTAGCATTATGATCGTCTTGTTTTATTGCTATTGCTTTCTTCATGACTTATACATATTCCTCTGACTATGAGATTATGCAACTCCCGAATACCGGAGGAACACCTTGTGTGCTATCAAACATCACAAGGTAACTGGGTGATTATAAAGATTCTCTACAGGCATCTCCGAAGGTGTTTGTTGAGTTGGCATAGATCGAGATTAGGATTTGTCACTCCGTGTATCAGAGAGGTAACTCTGGGCCCTCTCAGTAATGCGCATCACTATAAGCCTTGCAAGCAATGTGACTAATGAGTTAGTTGCGGTATGATGCATTACGGAATGAGTAAAGATACTTGTCGGTAATGAGATTGAACTAGGTATGATGATACCGATGATTGAATCTCGGGCAAGTAACATACTGATGATAAAGTGAATGATGTATGTTGTTATGCGTTTGATCGATAAAGATCTTCGTAGAATATGTAGGATCCAATATGAGCATCCAGGTTCCGTTATTGGTTATTGACCAGAGATGTGTCTCGATCATGTCTACATAGTTCTCGAACCTGTAGGGTCTGCACGCTTAACGTTCGATGACGATTTGTATTATGAGTTATGTGTTTTTGATGATTGAAGTTTGTTCAGAGTCCCAGATGAGATCACAGACATGACGAGGAGTCTCGAAATGGTCGAGAGGTCAAGATTGTTATATTGGAAGGTTATATACGGACACTGGAATGGTTCCGAAAAAGATCGGGGATTTTTCGGAGTACCGGGAGGTTACCGGAACCCCCCCGGGAAAGTTATTGGGCCTAATGGGCCTTAGTTGAGGAGAGGAGGCAGGCCACAGGAGGTGGGGCACGCCCCCTTGCCCCAATCGAAATTGGACAAGGGGAAGGGGCGTGACCCCCCTCTTTCATTCCCCCTCTCCCTCCTTTCCCCTTTCCCCCTCTCCGTTGGAAGGAAGGGGGGGCGAATCCTACTAGGTTTGGAGTCCTAGTAGGACTCCCCCCCTTGTCCGGCCTTCTCCTCCCCCCTCCTTTATATACGTGGGCAGAGGGCACCCCAAAGGTACAACATCAATTGTCTTAGCCGTGTGCGGTGCCCCCTCCACAGTTTACCACCTCGGTCATATTGTCGTAGTGCTTAGGCGAAGCCCTGCGCGGATCACATCATCAACACCGTCACCACATGGTCGTGTTAACGAAAATCTCCCTCGACCCTCTACTAGATCAAGAGCTCGAGGGACATCATCGTGTTGAACGTGTGCTGAACACGAAGGTGTTGTACGTTCGGTACTTGGATCGGTTGGATCATGAAGAAGTTCGACTACATCAACCGCGTTACTAAACGCTTCCGCTTTCGGTCTACGAGGGTACGTGGACACACTCTCCTGTCTCGTGGCTATGCTTCTCCTAGATAGATCTTGCGTGATCGTAAGATTTTTTTTGAATTACTACGTTCCCTAACATCCCTGTACCTTTCTTGCAAAATTTTGTCCTACAAAATGAAAACAATGTCAAATTATGCAACCACTCCGACGGCTACAAATGATTTGCACAACTTGGGACGTGAAAACAAACTCACATAATCGGATTCAACGATACCACTTGGAGGTGCACTGCAGATTTGCTCCAAGCAAGCAGCCCAACGGCTACAAATCGGCTTGATCACGTCCCAACGACTTTGGAGTGACCTAAAGGTGTGTGACGTCCTATTAGGATACTTTGCCATCATGCGGAAGAACTGATCCTGTATCCTTTGCCAATACCGCTTGGCGGTTTGGTCAGTTCTGGTGCACGCATCAAGAGACACCGATTCCCAAGCCTTGACCAAGATTTGATCTTCCAATTGCGTGTAGTTCTTCGATCTTGCCCCCACTTTTTCTTGCGCTTGGTCGAACACCCCCTCGTCAACCTCCTCCACCTCATATTCTTCCTCACTGTGACCGTGCACGCCACCATCCACCTCATTGTAACCGTAATCACCGATCGGGGCTTGATCGATGTCGACGGTGTTGTCGTCTAACAAGTGCATAGACTCGACAGTCGCATCATGCAAGCCAACGCTATAATTTCGCTCAACAAGTCACGAACAAGCGCAATGGCAAATAGTGAAACAACTAGAAGAAATCAAAGTATCATACCTTGCGTCCATTTCGTCGAACACCTCGAGGGCAGTGGCAGCAGCGTCGGCGGCGGGCATCCTTGGGGTAGCTCTTGCTGGGGCAATCAGGGGAGGTGTTGGCGGGGTAGCTCTTGTGGTGGGCTTGTTGCCTTTCACACCTGGACCGGATTCGCAGCGGCGGCGGGCGCGTGTGCCTTCCTGGCGGGGGCTGCGGGAGCACCACCCTGGACGACGATGTTTCCCTGCCGCTTGCGAGGTTGCATGGTGGATCCTTGAACGACGACGGGTGCGACATGGCCGACGACGAGATCTACCAAAGGGGTTGGTGTGTGGATGACATCCACGGTGATGGGCGACGGCCGGGAGGCTTCGATGGCGACAATACAAAGCCGTGGAAGGTGGTCTGGAGAGGCGGAGTGAGATTAATGGCGGTGGAGGGACGAGGAAGCGGGAACTGCCGCACGGAAATGTCCCTCCCTCCAAATATCACTGCCGATAAGGGTCAAGCTCGGATTGGCCTCCCACCCTGTGTATCTAAAGGTTGATGGCGAAGATTTGCCACGCCCTGCAAATTTTTTACCGGTCTCGGTCCGATACAGCGTCTGTCCGAGCCACTTTTTTTTACACAAAACCGTAAACTGGCGGTTATTTTACAGTTCGGCGCGATATAAGGGGTCTGCTAGAGATGCAGTAAGTCTCTCGCATACACTCACCCATGTGAAAGCACGCACGCACATTCTATCTTTATGAGCTGTTGGGGACGTAGCATGCAATTTCAAAAAATTCCTACGATCACGCAAGATCTATCTAGGAGATGCATAGCAACGAGAGAGGGAGAGTGTGTCCACATACCCTCGTAGACCGAAAGCGGAAGCGTTAGTTTAACGCGGTTGACGTAGTCAAACGTCTTCTCGATTCAACCGATCAAGTACCGAACGTACGACACCTCCGAGTTCTGCACACGTTCAGCTCGATGACGTCCCTCGAACTCTTAATCCAGCAAAGTGTCGAGGGAGATTTTCGTTAGCACAACGGCGTGGTGACGGTGATGGTGAAGTGATCCCCGCAGGGCTTCGCCTAAGCACTACAACAATATGATTGGAGGAGTAAACGATGGAGGGGGCACCGCACACGGCTTGGAACAATTGATGTGTGTTAGAGGCACCCCCACCCCCGTATATAAAGGAGGGAGAGGGGAGGAGGCCGACCTAGGCGCGCCCCAAGTGGGAGGAGTCCCACTTGGGCTCCTAGTCCAATTCACCCCCTTTCCTTTTATCGAAAGGGGAAAGGGGGAAGAAGAGACAGGAGGAGAAGTAAAGGGGGGAGCCGCCCCCTCCCCTTGTCCAATTCAGACTCCTCCCTTGGGTGGGGCACCCCTTGTGGGTTGGCTTGCCTCCCTCCTATGGCTCATATGGCCCATATCTTCCCCCGGGGGGTTTCGGTACCCCCCCGGTACTCCGATACGTAACTGATACATTCCGAAACACTTTCGGTGTCCGAATATTATCGTCCAATATATCAATCTTTACCCCTCGACCATTTTGAGACTCCTCGTCATGTCCGTGATATCATCCGGGACTCCGAACAATCTTCGGTCACCAAAACACATAATTCATAATACAAATCGTCATCGAACGTTAAGCGTGCGGGCCCTACGGGTTTGAGAACTATGTAGACATGACCGAGACACAACTCCGGTCAATAACCAACAACGGAACCTGGATGCTCATATTGGTTCCTACATAGTCTACTAAGATCTTTATCGGTCAAACCGTAATGACAACATACGCCATTCCCTTTGTCATCGGTATGTAACTTGCCCGAGATTCGGTCGTCGGTATCTTCATACCTAGTTCAATCTCGTTACCGGCAAGTCTCTTTACTCGTTCCATAATGCATCATCCTAATAACCCACAAGTATAGGGGATCAATTGTAGCCTCTTTCGATAAGTAAGAGTGTCGAACCCAACGAGAAGCTAAAGGTAGAACAAATATTCCCTCAAGTTCTATCGACCACCGATACAACTCTACGCATGCTTAACGTTCTCTTTACCTAGAACAAGTATAAAACTAGAAGTACTTTGTAGGTGTAACGAGATAGGTTTGCAAGAATATAAAGAGCACATAAATAAAAACTAGGGGCTGTTTTAGGTAAAGAAGCAATAAAATTAGTATAGCAAGTGTGCAAAAGTGATGGTAGGAGTTGCGAAATTGTCCCTAAGCATTTGACTACGTTACTAGACCGATAGCAAGTTTTATTTGGGAGAGGCCGCTGCTAGCATGTCATCCCTGACTTGGAATTCTATGCACTTATGATTGGAACTATTAGCAAGCATCCGCAACTACTAATGTTCATTAAGGTAAAACCCAACCATAGCATTAAGATATATTGGTCCCCCTTCAATCCCGTATGCATCAATTTCTATGCTAGGTTGAAGCTTCTATCACTCTTGCCCTCCAATACATAGTCCTATCAACATACAACTAACCCTATGGTGTGATCCACGATGCGGCTCATATGATGGGCCACAAAGGACAGCAAACATACCACAAGCCAAATTAAACCAATCATAGCAATTCACAATTCATACCACCTTAGACTAGATGGCAATCATAGGATAATACTATAGCTAGACATGTCAAGTAAGGGACAACGGGTGGCAACCACAGATGATGCCCGGGCGCGTAAAATCGGTGGTGAAGAACGGAGGTGGCGGAATCACGTCACACGACGATGGCCCCACGCATACCGCGGGTTGTCGGTGTCAAAACCGGCGGATCTCGGGTAGGGGTCCCGAACTGTGCGTCTAAGGCGGATGGTAACAGGAGGCAGGGGACACGATGTTTACCCAGGTTCGGGCCCTCTTGATGGAGGTAAAACCCTACGTCCTGCTTGATTGTTCTTGATGATATGAGTAGTACAAGAGTTGATCTACCACGAGATCAGAGAGGCTAAACCCTAGAAGCTAGCCTATGGTATGATTGTATGTTGTCCTACGGACTAAACCCTCCGGTTTATATAGACACCGGAGGGGGCTAGGGTTACACAGAGTCGGTTACAAGGAAGGAGATCTACATATCCGTATTGCCAAGCTTGCCTTCCACGCCAAGGAGAGTCCCATCCGGACACGGGACGAAGTCTTCAATCTTGTATCTTCATAGTCCAACAGTCCGGCCAAAGGATATAGTCCGGCTGTCCGGATACCCCCTAATCCAGGACTCCCTCAGTAGCCCCTGAACCAGGCTTCAATGACGATGAGTCCGGCGCGCAGATTGTCTTCGGCATTGCAAGGCGGGTTCCTCCTCCGAATACTTCATAGAAGATTTTGAACACGAGGATCGTGTCCGGCTCTGCAAAACAAGTTCCACATACCACCGTAGAGAGAATAATATTTCCACAAATCTAATCTGCTGACGTACCCCGTAGCGTGACATCACACCACAGCCAGGTCTTTATTCGAATCGTTTTTCATAACCTATCTCAGCGTGTTTCGCGAGGCGGTTTCCTTGGCACGTCTTGTCGAAGCAGAGATCGTGTCCCCTTATTACGGGATTCCCATCAATACGGACGTGGGTAACCCAACCGCGCCATCAATTACGGCGCTTGGGGGATAAGCGAGTTTTACCAGGCTGGTGGGGGCGCATAGTTTCGTCCGCCCTTATAAAGGGATAAGGTTTCACCTTTTTCTACCCACGCCTTCTTCCTCCTTGCTCATCCATTCTCGCGCACTCGAGCTCCAGCGCCCAAGTCCACATCCTTCTCCTCAACTCTCTCCAAACATGTCCGGAGCGGGAGGCAAGTGGATGGTCTCCTCCGTCACGGAGGGACACATCAAAAAACTACGTGGGGCCGGATACTTAGCCGCGGATATCGCGCACCGGCTGCCAGCCGCGGGGCAGATCGTCCCTACCCCGGAACCTTACGAAAGGGTGGTTTTCCTCCCCCACTTCGTCCGCGGACTGGGGTTTCCCCTCCATCCATTCGTCCGCGGCCTTATGTTCTATTATGGGCTGGACTTTCATGATCTGGCCCCGAATTTCATCCTCAACATCTCGGCGTTCATCGTCGTGTGCGAGGCTTTCCTCCGCATCCGGCCCCACTTCGGCCTGTGGCTGAAGACCTTCAATATCAAGCCGAAGGTAGTAGGCGGCCAACAAGCGGAATGCGGCGGAGCCATGGTGGGCAAAATGCCCAACGTTACATGGCTCGAGGGCTCCTTCGTGGAGACCATAAAGGGGTGGCAATCGGGGTGGTTCTACATCACCGAGCCGCGCGACACCAACTGGGTGGCGGCCCCCGAGTTTCGATCCGGAATCCCCACGCGGCTCACTTCCTGGAAGGAGAAGGGCCTGTCCTGGGGCTCATCGGTGGAGCTGGACGGACTCCAGAAGTGTATCCGGAACATGATAAGCAAGAAACTTAAGCTTGTCAACATAGTCCAGGTCATGCTCTTCCGCCGGATCCTCCCGTGTCAACAACGGGCTTTCAACTTATGGGAGTTCGACCCGGCCCAGCACCAGACTCTACGCGAGCTCTTCGACACGACGCATAAGGACGTCTGGAAGGTGCTGTTCAAGGGCGCCGAGGTCCCCCCTTCTCTTACCGAGGACCGCGGGCTAAGCGCGAAGCGCCCTGCGAATCCGGTAAGTTCTGTACATCTGGTAGGGTATTTATTTCCCATAGCTTAACCATGTGCGGGGTCTGAGCTCCCATGCCTTTGACAGGACTGGGTGGAGACATCGGAGCAGATTAACTGTCCGGCCCCTCTGCCCGAAGACCCTGCAGACGCTCTCCTGACGGAGATGCGGACTCCGGCTCCTTATGAGGTGCCGGAGAAGACCAAGAAGAAGGCCACGGGAACCCGAAAGAGTTCCCGGCGCCAGGTGGTATCGGACACATCGTCCGATAACTCCGAGACGCACTCCTCCCGTGAAAACGAGGAGGAGGAAGATGAAGATTCTCCCCCTCCAGCCGGGGGAGACAAGAAAAGGAAGGCCGCCCCAACCGGGGAGGCCGAAGGGTCCAAGAAGGGAAGGACTCTCCTTCCGGACTGTTCCACCACCGCCGCCGACGGCGAAGACGAGTGGCTACTCAGGGCCAAGCCCCTGGCGAAGTCGTAAGTATTCGGATACCAGAGTAACTCATAGCATACTTTTGTTGCACTGCTTCTCCTAACGTCGAATATGATTATGCAGTCCGCCCCGAGCCCGTATCGACGTATCCTCGTCGGACGGTTCTTTGGACTCGTCGGATATGAATAGTGATACACTTCCAACCGCCTCCTATCCTTGCCCTACGGACAATGTCGAGGTATTGTCTCAAGGGGCACCAAGCCGGGGAGATAGTCCCGGAGGCGCCTCAAGGCAACCTTCCGGACTCTAGGAGCAAAGGGAGCAATACTCCAAAGGGCTCACAGTTCGGCCCTCAGCCGAACACCGCACCGGAACCTCCAGTGGTTCCGGACTTTGGCAGGCGGCCCCCTTCCAAGAGGGGCAAGCCGCCCGTGCCGGTGACCTCTGTCCATCCAGAGGCACCGGACAACCTGCTGGGAGCGCTTCACGGCACTTCCATCGACGAAGAGCACCACACTATTATGAGTGCGGTGATCAAGAAGGTTCAGTCCGCCAAGAGCGGACTGACTGAAGCCTGTGCCAGCCTTCTAACAGGCTTTGAGGTAAGTATTTAAAATATAGGAAAATATTACCGCATAGACAGTAGCCCCTGATGCTCTGTTTGGTGTTCACAAAGAAAAGCCGAATAGAGGATCAAATAATATCTGCAGGAGTCTAATATAAGTATGTCTATATGCGTATGCAGGCTTCGCTGCTGACCTCTGCCGCACTGACTGCGGAGGTCGCCGCACTGAAGCAGAACCTCGAGCGGTCCGAGAAAGAGCTCGGCCTTGCCAAGAGGCAGCTCGAGGAGAACAAAGGTAAGTAATACCTTGTCTATATATATATATAAAGATGTGGTTGCAAAATGATAGGATCATCATGGATGTGCCAGGGGCCACGACCGAAGTGGCGACCCTGAAGCGAGCGCTGTCCGAGGCCGAAAACAAAGCGGCCAAGGAGCGCACCGAGCGGGAGAAACAAGAGGCACGGGTGGGCGAGGTGCAGCAAGAGCTCCAGGCTCTCGTGAAGAAGCACGAGACTTTGGAGCTTGACTCGAAGACGCGAGAGTCCGAGCTTGCCGCGGCCCTCGAGAGCACAAAGCATGCCAAGGCTGAAGCCCAAAAGGCCCTCCAGGAAATTGAGGCGATGAGGAAGATAGCGGCGGGTAAGGCATTCAATATGCAAAGCAAGCATGTGAAAGTAAATTACTTGTTACTTACCCGAGTCCGGAGCTCTCCAGGAGCATTCGCAGATTTGCCCCGCAGCGTGTTGGATGCCGCGAAGTATTACCAGGCCGAGGAGGGAAGCTCGACGGAGAAGTTGTTCTGGTCTCAGTATACTGGGACCGAACACCCGATGCCTGTGAGCGACCAGCTGAAGCAACTGGTCGAGCTGCACAAGGCGGCCGAACAGGCCATGAGGGGCCTTATAGTCCGGATGTGGCCTGGCGACTCCCTTCCCAACAGCTACTTCGGCCTGGTGAGGCGGCTTGTGGATGCCTGCCCACGGCTGGAAGTCATAAAGCGGTCCGTCTGCATCGAAGGTGCACGCCGGGCTTTTGCCCGTGCGAAGGTGCACTGGGCCAAGATGGACGCCGAGAAGCTGGTGAAGGAGGGGCCGCCGCAGGGCAAGGAGCATCGCCACCCTGAAATGTATTATGAGGGTGTCCTGAAGGGTGCCCGTCTTGTGGCGGACGAGTGTGCGAAGGATGTAATTTTTGAATGAACTTGCTCGTGTGATCCTGTATTATGAAAACTTGTTCATATGCGCTATGCAACGCTTGTTTGAATTTAAAATATTACCTTCTGTGCGGCTGTTTATTAAATCTGAGAGATGGCCAGTCGTCGGCTTCTGCCCCCATGCCACGAGTGCTGGGGTGTTCGGGATAAATCTGAGCACTCTTTTTCCCATTGTTGGGTCCTTCGAGGGAGGTGCTCAGCACAACGAACAAGGCAATCGGACTATAATGCTTTATCACTCTCACTTAGCCATAGAAGTCTACAATTTTAAATTTTGGCGAAGCCCCTAGTATTCGGAAGGCCGAATTCGGGGCGCTATACACGCCTTAAGCTGGACAAAGCCGGCTCCTCGCTCTAAGCGGCATAAGTCTTTAGGGACTCGAGACCTCTCGAACGTCAGTTTTAGCTTTCTCTACTGAGGTGCTTGCCCAGATGAACCGGGGCACAATCGTAGTAGTTCTCCCAGTGCTACCTTAGCCGATATAGCGGAACGTAAGGTACCAAAACATGGGAGCCGGGCAAACCCAACTATTGACCCAAGACATGATTCGGAGCTGATGCATATAATGCTATAAGTTCGGGGTGCCGCACTGTCGAAAGTGTTCGGACTTCTCACGCCGTATTATGGGGTATGCTTAAGCCCCTGGCGTATTGGCCGTACCAGAGTGTACGGGTGCTGAATGTCATGAATGAACATATATATATATATATATAAAAGAATAGAGAATGCGGTAATAGTCTAGTGCTATGCATTGTTTATTCAAGAAGGTGCGTCGAAGCAGAATGATACAAGTAGTGCGATAAGCAAAAAGTAGGACTATTTGACATGTCCCCTCCAAGGGCAAGCTGAGGAATGGTATTTAAAGCAGGTATTTCACTCGTTATCAGAGACCACCTGGGAATTCCATGATGCGACGTAGCTTTCTGCCTCCTTGGTTGTTGTATCGTGTGTCCGACAATCGTACTGCCGGACGGGGTTTCCAGAGAGTAAAGTCCTGAAAGAGAGAAAAAATAATAAGGCGGGAAGCCCCTAGTGCTGTTGAGCCGCGTTTTGGGGCGTGCCGTAGTCGTGCCCCCCCACCTATGCCCATGGTATTTTCAATGCGTAATTATGTACGCGTGGCACGGATTTCGCCGTTTGGCTGGGACTGGGGTGGGGGCCGCATTGCTATGCGAGCTCGGAACGTGCCAGGCGGTCTTGTTGCAGATTACTCCGGGCGCGCTTGACGGTGTCCGGGTGTTTAATCACCGAACTGGTGGATTGCCTGAAGAGGCTGCTTTGTGCTTCTGCTGCGAGGGCCGCAGTGTGCTCCTCCGTGCGGAGAGAGCGCTCTGTGTTTCCATTGACTGTGATGACCCCCCGAGGTCCTGGCATCTTGAGCTTGAGGTATGCATAATGCGGTACCGCATTGAATCTCGCAAATGCGGTTCGCCCGAGCAGTGCATGATAGCCACTGCGGAACGGGACTATATCGAAGATTAACTCCTCGCTTCGGAAGTTATCCGGGGATCCGAAGACCACTTCCAGTGTGACTGAGCCTGTGCAATGGGCCTCTACACCTGGTATGACGCCTTTGAAGGTCGTTTTTGTGGGTTTGATCCTTGAGGGGTCTATACCCATTTTGCGCACTGTGTCCTGATAAAGCAGGTTCAGGCTGCTGCCGCCGTCCATAAGGACTCGAGTGAGGTGAAATCCGTCGATGATTGGGTCTAGGACCAGTGCGGCGAATCCGCCATGACGGATACTAGTGGGGTGGTCCCTGCGATCGAAGGTGATCGGACAGGAGGACCATGGGTTGAACTTTGGGGCGACTGGCTCCAACGCATATACGTCCCTTAGCGCACGCTTCCGCTCCCTCTTGGGGATGTGGGTTGCGTATATCATGTTCACCGTCCGCACTTGTGGGGGGAACCTCTTCTGTCCTCCGGTGTTCGGCGGCCGGGGCTCCTCCTCGTCATCGCTATGTAACCCCTTATCTTTGTTTTCGGCATTTAACTTGCCGGCCTGCTTGAACACCCAACATTCCCTGTTGGTGTGGTTGGCTGGCTTGTCGGGGGTGCCGTGTATTTGACACGAGCGATCGAGTATACGGTCCAAACTGGACGGGCCCGGAGTGCTTCTTTTGAATGGCTTTTTCCGCTGACCGGGTTTAGAGCCTCTGAATCCGGCATTGACTGTCGTATCCTCGGTATTGTCGTTGTTGATGCGGCGCTTGTGTTTGTTGCGACGTGACCTGCCATTGCTATCCTTGGTATCCGAAGTACCATGGTTCTTTGATATGTTATTGCTTCGAGCCAGCCAGCTGTCCTCTCCCGCGCAAAAGCGGGTCATGAGTGTCGTGAGGGCTGCCATAGATTTCGGCTTTTCCTGGCCAAGGTGCCGGGCGAGCCACTCGTCGCGGATGTTGTGCTTAAAAGCTGCTAGGGCCTCTGCATCCGGACAGTCGACGATTTGATTTTTCTTTGTCAGGAACCGTGTCCAGAATTGCCTGGCCGATTCCTCTGGCTGCTGAATTATGTGGCTCAAGTCATCGGCATCTGGTGGTCGCACATAAGTGCCCTGGAAGTTGTCGAGGAATGCGGCTTCCAGATCCTCCCAACAGCCAATGGATTCTGCTGGCAGGCTGTTGAGCCAATGCCGAGCTCGTCCTTTGAGTTTGAGTGGGAGGTATTTGATGGCGTGTAGATCGTCACCGCGGGCCATGTGGATGTGCAGGAGGAAGTCCTCGATCCATACCGCAGGATCTGTTGTGCCGTCGTATGATTCGATATTTACGGGTTTGAAACCCTCTGGGATTTGGTGATCCATTACTTCGTCTGTGAAGCATAGGGGGTGTGCGGCGCCTCTGTACTGGGCTATATCACGATGCAGCTCAAATGAGTCTTGTCCGCTGTGTTCGGCCCGGCCGGATTTACTTTTACTGTATCCGGCGTGACGGTTATCGTCTCGCGTAGTGGCGCGCCCTCGTGATCCGTAGATCGATCTTGCGTTTTTTGCTTTGTCCTCCAATACGTCTCGCAGGTCTAGCGTGTTTCCCCGTGCCTTGACATTTTTATTTGAGTGGCGTCGGGGTGCGGGCTGAGCTTTTGGCTGAAATGCCTCTCTGTCGCGGCCACGAGGTGGCCGATCAGCCGCGTCATACGCTGGAGATGTAGGTTTTAATGCTTCCTCCTCCAGTCGGGGTAGCAACCTGCGCTTTGGGTAACTCTTGGAGGGGCGTTCGAGTTCATATTCCTCGGCCGCAAGGACTTCAGTCCATCTGTCAGCTAGCAAATCTTGATCAGCTTGAAGCTGATGTTGCTTTTTCTTAAGGCTATTTGCCGTGGCTATAAGCCGGCGCTTGAAGCGCTCTTGCTCGACGTGATCCTCAGGCACGACAAATTCGTCATCGTCGAGGCTTGCCTCGTCTTCGGAGGGAGGCATGTAATTATCATCCTCCGCCTCTCCATCTGCCGCTCTCTCGGGAGGGCTGGCTTCTCCATCCTCCTGCTCTAAATCTTGCTGGAGGGGATTGTTGTCATCTTCGGCATTGTCCAGAGTGCTATTATCTCCTGTGCTGGTATCATCGCTTTTGCTTTGGCGAGACTTAAAGCAGCGCCGCTGACGTCGGCGTTTGGGTTGCTTCTTGGAGGGGTCATCCTCCGCTGTCCCGTCGCCATTGCCTTCTTTGGGTGTGTCCACCATGTATATATCATATGATGAGGTGACTGTCCAGTGCCCTGTGGGCAGTGGTTCCTATTCATCTCCCGCATCATCGTCCATACCATCGATGTCTTCGGAGTCGAAGTCAAGCGTGTCGGTCAAATCATCGATAGTGACTACTAAGTGGGTGGTGGGTGGGCGGCGAATTTCTTTGTCATCCGCATCCCAATCCTGCCGGACATAGTTCGGCCAGGACTCTCCTGACAAGGAGAGAGACCTTAATGAGTTCAGTATGTCGCCGAAGGGCGAGTGTTGAAAGATATCCACGTAGGTGAACTCCATGATCGGCGCCCAGTCGGATTCGATAGGCACGGGCGCAGGCGGTTCGGAGTCCGTGGCCAGGGAAGAATCCGGCAGTTTGGCATCATGGCTCTCGTGAAGGGTAAGGTCGATACTCGGCTCAATCGCCGCTGAGAATGCGGCCTCCGTGGCGGGGTCTATCCACCCGTCCATGGATGGCGCAATTGGATCCGAATTGAGGGTCGGAGCGGTTGCCGGTGCGGTCTCCTGAACACTGTCCGATGGTAGAGCTAAATCATGCTCATCGTGACCCTGCGGCGCACTCGGTAGGGGCTCGAATCCGTTGAAGATCAAGTCTCCGCGGATGTTGGCCGTGTAGTTTAAGCTTCCAAGCCTGACCTGGTGGCCAGAGTCGTAACTCTCGATCTGCTCCAGATGGCCAAGCGAGTTGGCCCGTAGTGCGAAGCCGCCGAATACAAAGATCTGTCCGGGGAGAAAAGTCTCACCCTGGACTGCATTGCTATTGATGATCGAAGGAGCCATCAAGCCTAACGATGACGACACAGAGGAACTCTCAATGAAAGCACCAATGTCGGTGTCAAAACCGGCGGATCTCGGGTAGGGGGTCCCGAACTGTGCGTCAAGGCGGATGGTAACAGGAGGCAGGGGACACGATGTTTACCCAGGTTCGACCCTCTTGATGGAGGTAATACCCTATGTCCTGCTTGATTGTTCTTGATAATATGAGTAGTATAAGAGTTGATCTACCACGAGATCGAAGAGGCTAAACCTTAGAAGCTAGCCTATGGTATGATTGTCGTTGTTGGTCCTACGGACTAAACCCTCCAGTTTATATAGACACCGGAGGGGGCTAGGGTTACACTGAGTCGGTTACAAGGAAGGAGATCTACATATCTGTATTGCCAAGCTTGCCTTCCATGCCAAGGAGAGTCCCACCCGGACACGGGACGGAGACTTCAATCTTGTATCTTCATAGTCCAATAGTCTGACCAAAGGATATAGTCCGGCTGCCCGGATACCCCCTAATCCAGGACTCCCTCAGGGGGAGAGGGCTCCCCTTCTTCTTATTCCTTGACCTTCTCCCTAGATGGGAGAAGGTTTTCCCCTCTGGTGCTTGGCTTCCATGGCATGGGAGGGGTGAGAGACCCTCCGAGATTGGATCTTCTCTCTGTCTCTCTTTGTTTCTGCGTTCCAGATTCTGGCCTTTCACCGTTTCTTATATTCCCGGAGACCCGTAACTCCAATTGGGCTGAAATTTTAACATGATTTCTATCCGGATATTGGCTTTCTTGCGGCGAAATAAGGGCACCAACCGCCTTAAGGGGTGTCCACGAGGGCCCAGGGCACGCCTGACCCCCTGGGGTGCGCCCCCTGCCTCGTGGCCCCCTCAGGCATCGTCTCGCGTTGATTCTTCTTCCCAAAAATCACATATATTCCAAAAAAATCTTCGTCAGTTTTTATCCCGTTTGGACTCCGTTTGATATGGATTTTCTGCGAAACAAAAAACATGCAACAAATAGGAACTGGCACTGGGCAGTGGATCAATATGTTAGTCCCAAAAATAGTATAAAAAGTTGCCAAAAGTATATGAAAGTTGTATATTATTGACATGGAACAAACAAAAATTATAGATATGACAGAGCCGTATCAGCATCCCCAACTTGAATTCCTGCTCGTCCTCGAGTAGGTAAATGATAAAAAAGATAATTGTTGATGTGGAATGCTACCTAGCATAATCTTGATCATGTAATCTAATCATGGCATGAATATTAAGACATGAGCGATTCAAAGCAATAGTCTATCATTTGACATTAAGACAATAATACTTCAAGCATACTAATAAAGAAATCATGTCTTTTCAAAATAACATGGCCAAAGAAAGTTATCCCTACAAAATCATATGTTCTGGCTATGCTCCATCTTCACCACACAAAATATTCAAATCATGCACAACCCCGTTGACAAGCCAAGCAATTGTTTCATACTTTAGTATTCTCAAACTTTTTCAACTTTCACACAATACATGAGCGCGAGCCATGGACATAGCACTATGGGTGGAATAGAACATGATGATGGAGGTTGTGTGGAGAAGACAAAAAGGGAGAAAGTCTCACATCGACGCGGCTAATCAACGGGCTATGGAGATGCCCATCAATTGATGTCAATGCGAGGAGTGGGGATTGCCGCGCAACGGATGCACTAAGAGCTATAAGTGTATGAAAGCTCAAACTGGAAACTAAGTGGGCGTGCATCCAACTTGCTTGCTCATGAAGACCTCGGGCATTTGAGGAAGCCCATCACCGGAATATACAAGCCAAGTTCTATAATGAAAATTCCCACTAGTGTATGAAAGTGATAACTCAAGAGACTCTCTATATGAAGAACATGGTGCTACTCTGAAGCACAAGTGTGGTAAAAGGATAGTATCATTGCCCCTTCTCTCTTTTTCTCTCATTTTTTGTTTTTTTGTTTTCGTGGGCTTCTTTGGCCTCTTTTTTGGGCTTCTTTGGCCTCTTTTATTTTTTAAAATCCGGAGTCTCATCCCGACTTGTGGGGGAATCATAGTCTCCATCATCCCTTCCTCACTGGGGCAATGCTCTAATAATGATGATCATCACATTTTTATTTACTTACAACTCAATATTACAACTCGATGTCTAGAACAAAGTATGACTCTATATGAATGCCTCCGGCGGTGCACCGGGATGTGCAATGATCTAGCGTAGCAATGAAATCAAAAAACAGACAAGCCATGAAAACATCATGCTAGCTATCTTACGATCATGCAAAGCAATATGACAATGAACGCTCAAGTCATGTATATGATGATGATGGAAGTTGCATGGCAATATATCTCGGAATGGCTATGAAAATGCCATGATAGGTAGGTATGGTGGCTGTTTTGAGGAAGATATAAGGAGGCTTATGTGTGATAGAGCGTATCATATCACGGGGTTTGGATGCACCAATGAAGTTTGCACCGAATCTCAAGGTGAGAAAGGGCAATGCACGGTACCGAAGAGGCTAGCAATGATGGAAGGGTGAGAGTGCGTATAATCCATGGACTCAACATTAGTCATAAAGAACTCACATACTTATTGCAAAAATCTATTAGTCATCGAAACAAAGTACTACGCGCATGCTCCTAGGGGGATAGATTGGTAGGAAAAGACCATCGCTCGTCCCCGACCGCCACTCATAAGGAAGACAATCAATAAATACCTCATGCTCCAACTTCGTTACATAACGGTTCAGCATACATGCATGCTACGGGAATCACAAACTTCAACACAAGTATTTCTACAATCCACAAATACCCACTAGCATGACTCTAATATCACCATCTTTATATCGCAAAACTATTGCAAGGAATCAAACATATCATATTCAGTGATCTACAAGTTTTATATAGGATTTAATGACTAACCATGTGAATGACCAATTCCTGTCATCTCTCTAAATAGATATAAGTGAAGCAAGAGAGTTTAATTCTTTCTACAAAAGATATGCCCATGCTCTAACAAATATAAGTGAAGCAAAAGAGAATTCTACAAATGGCGGTTTTCTATGTGTAGGGAAACATGCAATCCAAACTTCAAATGATATAAGTGAAGCACATGAAGCATTCTATAAAGCCATACTCAAAAGATATAAGTGAAGTGCAATGAGAATTCTATAAATCGACCATGGACTATCTCATACCAGCATGGTGCATCAAACAAAATTGAAAACTAAATGCAAAAGACGCTCCAAGATTTGCACATATCGCATGAACAAAACGAAACCGAAAACATATCGATACTTGTTGAAGAAAGATGGGATGCCTTCCGGGGCATCCCCAAGCTTAGATGCTTGAGTCTCCTTAAATGTTTACTTGGGGTGCCTTGGGCATCCCCAATATTGAGCTCTTGCCTCTCCTCCTTCTCCTCATATCGAGACCTCCTCGATCTTTGATCACTTCATCCACACAAAACTCAACAGAAAGCTCGGTAAGATCCGTTAGTATAACAAAGCAAATCACTACTCTAAGTACTGTTGCAAACCAATTCATTTTTTTTGCATTTTAGCTACTGTAATATAACTTTTCCATGGCTTAATCCACTGATAGAAATCGATAGTTTCATCAAAACAAGGCGACTATGCATCAAAAACAGAATATGTCTTAAACAGGACAGTTTGTAATAATTTGAACATTCACCATACTTCTGGTACTCCAAAATTCTGAAAAAAATAGGAAAAGTAAACAATTTGTATGGAAAGACAGTGCAAAAAGTTTCATAACCGTTTGACATTCCAGTAAAAAAATGTAAAATCACGCACTACAGCGAAAGTTTCTGTTTTGCACCGCACGAACCAACAAGCAATGTAAACATCCTAAAGGCAAATCTTGGCACATTATTTTTATAATACAATGGATTTGTACTTTATAAAAGCACACAATAGAAATAAATGACTCTCTAAAACTTCCGGGTTGTCTCCCTGGCAGCGCTTTCTTTAAAGCCATTAAGCTAGACATATAGTGCTCAAGTAATGGATCCACCCGGATCCCACGGTATATCAAAGCCAATTTTAATTATTTGTGATTTAGTAGTGAGCACAAAGTAACATATATCAAGCAACAATGAAGTCTAACTCTCTTCCTATGCATCGACATGTCATAAAAGAACAATTCATGCACACATAGTAAATGCTAATGCATAGTATAAACAGTTCCTTGAAATTTTATCATATTGGAAACATGGAGAGGCGGAGATGTAGTTCCTCTCTCATAGTAATTGCAAGTAGGATCAGCAAGCACATGCATATTATATCTATCAAAATCATCATGTGTAGTACTAAAATGCAAGCCATCAATATAATCGTTAATAAGGGCAAACTTCTCCGATATAGTGTAGTCGGGAGAATTCAAAAAGATAATAGGACTATCATGCGTGGGTGCAATAGCAACAATTTAATGTTTAATATAAGGAACTATAGAAAGTTAATCTCCATAAGCATAATTCATATTGGCATCTTGGCCACAAGCATAGCAAGCATCATCAAAAAGGGATATTTCAAAAGAATCAACAGGATCATAACAATCATCATAGCATTCATCCTTCGGTAAATTCGAAGGCAAATTAAACAATGTATGAGTTGAAGAGTTACTCTCATTAGAAGGTGGGCACGGGTAGCTAATCTGCTCTTCCTCCTTTTGTTCTTCGCTCTCCTCATCATATTTTTCATCCAATGAGCCCACAGTTTCATCAATTCCTTCTTCCATAGACTGCAAAATATCAGTCTCTTCTTGGATAGCGGAGGAGTCCTCAATACATGGTTTAACATAGGCATTAGAAGCATAATTATCATAAAAATATTTAAGTATGGCAAAATTTTCAGATTTGTAAAGAGTAGCATCATGCTTTCCAATCAAAGAAGCAATTTCATAAGCACCCTTAAAAGCAACAAATTCTTCAATTTGTTGAACATCATAGTAATTATAAACACCCTTAGCATACGAAGATACGATTCTATTATCACTAAACTCACATTGGTAGGGAAGGTGTTTCTTAGGGTCTTCAGAACAACAAGTAAAATCATATATTTCACATAAATTCCAAGCATAGCATTGCAAATGATGAATTTGATCCAGTAAAAGTTTCCCTTTTTGAGATAAGCGGTGTCACACATAACAAGCATGCTCATCTAAAGATTTGCCCTCAACTAAGATAGTTGGGGTTTCAGCACGAGCACATAGGGATCGAAGATGATCCAAGTAAAAAGCTTCAGGAGTGCGATAGATTTTGAGTGGTTCTTCAACCATTGGTGTAGTAGGTACAACTATTTTTTTTGGTATTTTGCATTTCCTACCCATAAATAAAGATAGAAAACAAGAGCACAAAATAAAAACTACTTAGTGATAAAGCAAACAAGCACACACGAGAATATTCACCCCACGCTATAACTCCCGGCAACGGCGCCAGAAAAAGGTCTTGATAACCCAAAAGTATAGGGGATCAATTGTAGCCTCTTTAGATAAGTAAGAGTGTCGAACCCAACGAGGAGCTAAAGGCAGAACAAATATTCCCTCAAGTTCTATCGACCACCGATACAACTCTACGCACGCTTAACGTTCGCTTTACCTAGAACAAGTATAAAACTAGAAGTACTTTGTAGGTGTAACGAGATAGGTTTGCAAGAATATAAAGAGCACGTAAATAAAAACTAGGGTCTGTTTTAGGTAAAGAAGCAATAAAGTTAGTATAGCAAGCGTGCAAAAGTGCTGGTAGGAGTTGCAAAATTGTCCCTAAGCAATTGACTACGTTACTAGACCGATAGCAAGTTTTATGTGGGAGAGGCCACTGCTAGCATGTCATCCCTGACTTGGAATTCTATGCACTTATGATTGGAACTATTAGCAAGCATCCGCAAGTACTAACGTTCACTAAGGTAAAACCCAACCATAGCATTAAGATATATTGGTCCCCCTTCAATCCCGTATGCATCAATTTCTATGCTAGGTTGAAGCTTCTGTCACTCTTGCCCTCCAATACATAGTCCTATCAACATACAACTAACCCTATGGTGTGATCCACGCGCGCGCTCATATGATGGGCACCAAAGGACAACAACATAACCACAAGCAAATTAAGCCAATCATAGCAATTCACCAATTACCGATAGGACAACGAAAATCTACTCAGACATCATAAGATGGGAACACATCATCGGATAATAATATGAAGCATAAAGCACCATGTTTAAGTAGAGGGTACATCGGGTTGCGGGAGAGTGGACCGCTATAGATAGATGGGGGAAGGTGATGAAGATGTTGGTGAAGATGACGGAGGTGTTGGTGTAGATCGCCATCACACGATGATGGCCCCGGTGGTGTTCCGACGCCACCGGGAGAGAGGGGGAGAGGCCCCCCTTCTTCTTCTTCTTCTTCTTCTTCTTCTTCCTTGACCTTCTCCCTAGATGGGAGAAGGGTTTCCCCTCGGGTCCTTGGCTTCCATGGCATGGGAGGGGTGAGAGCCCCTCCGAGATTGGATCTGTCTCTCTGTCTCTCTTTGTTTCTGCGTTCCAGATTCTGGCCTTTCACCGTTTCATATATTCCTGGAGATCCGTAACTCCGATTGGGCTGAAATTTTAACATGATTTCTATCTGGATATTGGCTCTCTTGCGGCGAAAGAAGGGCACCAACCGCCTTACGGGGTGACCATGAGGGCCTAGGACACGCCTGACCCCCTAGGACGCGCCCCTGCCTTGTGGCCCCCTCGGGCATCGTCTCACGTTGATTCTTCTTCCCAAAAATCACATATATTCCAAAAAAAATCTCCGTTAGTTTTTATACCATTTGGAATCCATTTGATATGGATTTTCTACAAAAAAAACATGCAACAAACAAGAACTGGCACTGGGCACTGGATCAATATGTTAGTCCCAAAAATAGTATAAAAAGTTGCCAAAAGTATATGAAAGTTGTATAATATTGGCACGGAACATCAAAAATTATAGATACGACGGAGGCATATCACATCCCGCAACTAACTCATTAGTCACATTGCTTGCAAGGCTTATCATGATGTGCATTACCGAGAGGGCCCAGAGATAACTCTCTGATACTCGGAGTGACAAATCCTAATCTCGATCCATGCCAAGCCAACAGACACCTTCGGAGATACATGTAGATCATCTTTATAATCACCCAGTTACGTTGTGACGTTTGATAGTACACAAGGTATTCCTCTAGTATCCGGGAGTTGCGTAATCTCATAGTCAAAGTAATATGTATAAGTCATGAAGAAAGCAATAGCAATAAAACTTAACGATCATTATGCTAAGCTAAAAGATGGGTCTTGTCCATCACATCATTCTCCTAATGATGTGATCCCGTTCATCAAATGAGAACACATGTCTATGGTTAGGAAACTTAACCATCTTTGATTAACGAGCTAGTCTAGTAGAGGCATACTAGGGACACTATGTTTTGTCTATGTATTGACACATGTATCGAGTTTCCGGTTAATACAATTCTAGCATGGATAATAAACATTTATCATGATATAAGGAAATATAAATAACAACTTTATTATTGCCTCTAGGGCATATTTGCTTCATGATCACCTTCTGGGCACTGAGCCGGTATAACATCTTGAGATTGACAAAGTCACCACATGCGTGTCTTAGTCGACAGGAGCATCTCCTCCCACTAAATGAACCTCGCTGGAAAGCCTGAAATAAATACATAAAAATTTGAATACCGATGTCAAAACTAGGATTTGAACCCTGGTGGGTTAGGGATACCACTGTCCTTCTAACCATCTAATCACAAGTTGGTTCACAAAAAAACTAACACAATTTTAAAGGTGCAAATTTCAGCAAACTTATATGTAATGCAACCATGAATCTCATGAAGAGTTTGATCCTGGCTCTGGGTGAACGCTGGCGGCATGCTTAACACATGCAAGTCGAACGCGAAGTGGTGTTTCCAGTGGCGAACGGGTGGTCATTTCAGATTATTAGAATTTATTTATGAACTAGATAATTGTTTTTTAACATAGTATAGACACATGGCGCTCATAGATATGCACATACACTCACATGCATGCATGCACACTCTACATCACACACACCTTCGTAGTCGACGGGAACGTCTCCTCTCACTAAACGCACATCATAAGAAGGAAAATTGCGAGCATCAGTGTCAAGTCTAGGGCTTGAACTCTGGTTGACTGAGGATACCATTGTCCTCCTAACCATCCAACTACATGTTGGTTTGTAACTAGATAATTTTTTCGATGGATATAAGAGCATCCACAACCACCTCCGAATGCAATTAGCAACGTCAAGAGCATCCACAACCACCTCCGAATGCAATATAATTAGCAACATCCGTCGGTGTCAAAATCGGCCGATCTCGGGTAGGGAGTCCCGAGTTGTGCGTTTGAGGATCGAAGGAAACAAGAGTCAAGGGTGACACGATGTTTACCCAGGTTCGGGCCCTCTTAATAGAGGTAAAACCCTACATCCTGCTTGATTGTATTTGATGAGTATATAGGTTACAAGAGTCGATCTACCTCGAGATCGTAATGACTAAACCCTAGATGTCTAGCCTATGTGATTTGTTCTTAGCTTCTATGGACGAAACCCTCCGGTTTATATAGACACCGGAGGGGTCTAGGGTTGTACAGAGTCGGTTTACAGAGAAAGGAAATAATACATCCGAATGCTAAGCTTGCCATCCAAGCAAAGGAGAGTCCCATCCAGACACGGGGAAAGGTCTTCTGCCTTGTATCTTCACGGCCCACCAGTCCGGCCCATATCAAATTGTCCGGATACCCGAGGACCCCTTAGTCCAGGACTCCCTTAGTAGCCCCTGAACCAGTCTTCAATGATGATGTATTCGGCTCGTTGACAGTCTTCGACATTGCAAGGCGGGTTCCTTCTCCGCATATAAAGCAGTCTCTTGAACAAAAGATATGTATCTGGCTCCGCACAATAGCTACAACCCTAAACCACTACGGCATAATGTTTAATAAAGCATATCTTCTGACAGCTTTTTCGGCGACATGTTACGTCTGGATTTTTTATTATTTCTAACCGTTTTTGGCCTCCCGCTTCGTGTTTCGAGGCGTGGCCTTCACTGACACGTCTTATCAAAGCAGAGATCATGCCCCCTTATTATGGGGTTTTCATCAATACTAGTTTAGGTAATCCAACCGTGTCGTTCACACCACTACAAAAAAAAGACACATCCATGACATTTTGGGCCGAACGGAAAAAATTATGTCATGCTTATGACACTTCTATGACGATAATTGTGACAAAACCCGGTATCATCATAGATGTGGTGTGTTCCTACTTCTATGACAAAAAATCATGACAGAAAATGGGCTTTTTGTCCTGGGCGGGCCGGAGACGCAGCTGCATGACATTCTTTGGGCCGTCCATGACAGAAAAAACCGTGGTAGAAGCGAGGGCGAGGAAAATATTAGGGGAGTTCCCGGTTACGGTGGGCGGTCAGGGGCCAAGCGATGCACATTTCTCTCGTATGTACGTGCGTGTGTGCGAGGCGTTGCGCTCTAACTGAACCCGAGCGAGGCATTGGGCTCTAATTGAACCCAAGCGATTGCACTAGCTATGTTACTGAACCCGAGCGATCGATCCATTGCTGTTAACTGAACCCAAGTGATTCCTTCGCTGCTGCTGCTAATTGAAGCCGATCAAACCCTGTTGCCTCCTTCCCTTGATGAACAATGAGCGTTGTTGGGGGGGGGGGTTGGATGAACAGTTCCCGATGGGGGGTTGGATGAACAGGACCCCGTGGTAGTAGAGGTCGTTACCGCTGGATGAACAGGACCCTGATCGAGCCGATTGGGGGTGGATGAACATGACCCCGTGGAGGGCTAGATGAACAGGACCCCGTGAAGGGCTAGTTGAACAGTAGCCGGTGGAGGGCTGGATGAACAGTAGCCCGTGGAGGGGTGGTTAAACAGGACCCCATG
The DNA here is from genome assembly GCF_018294505.1 of Triticum aestivum. Classification (NCBI taxonomy): domain Eukaryota; kingdom Viridiplantae; phylum Streptophyta; class Magnoliopsida; order Poales; family Poaceae; genus Triticum; species Triticum aestivum. The sequence continues at coordinate 547,684,780 of NC_057812.1, read as the reverse complement.
GAGAGGGCTGGTTGAACAGTAGCCGGTGGAGGAGCGGTGGAGGTTGGATGAACAGGAGCCCGTGGATGAACAGTCATAGGTGGAGGCTGGAGGAGGTCAACGATGGATGAACAGTAGCCCGTGGAGGCTGGAGGAGGTCGACGGTGGATGAACAGTAGCCCGTGGAGGCTGAAGGAGGTCGATGGTGGAGATGAACAGTATCCCGTGGAGTCCTGTTTTGCGGTATGCCACACCCCTCCCAATGAACATGATCCCCGTTTCGACCGTAGCGCTCCAACACAAGTCCGTTTCCTCCGTTTTGCGGTACGCCACACCCCTCCCGATCAACAAGACCCCGTTTCGACTGTAAGAAGTCCAAGAGAAGTCCATTTCCTCCGTTTTGCGGTACGCCAGACCCCTCCCGATGAATTTCGACCGTGGTCGGTCGAACACAAGGTCGTTTCCTCTGTTCTGCGGTACGCCAGGCCTCGTTTCCATCAGCTGTTCCATCAAAGCCGCTTGGTTCCCGATGAACACCACGTATTCCATTGCCTGCCCATGAACACGACGTTGTTTCTCCATTCCGACCCAGCCGGTTCGCTGCTCGATGAACAGGACGCTGTTGCTCCCGTCCGTTGCCTCTCCATGTACACAAGCACTGGCCGTCCATATATATATGCGCGAGTACGTGCTCGAGACCCTGCCCATATGTACGTATGTGGCCGTATTTACTTTCTTGCACCCTGGCTGTTGTACGTATGTGTACATGCTACGTGCGCGCCTCTAGTACGACACGTGCGCGCCTCTACTACGACATGTGCCCTTCCTTACACGACCACGGTTCATCGCTGCAGCCTGCAGACAGACAGATCGAGCAGTATGTACGTACACGTTCACGACCAGAATGACAACGCTACATACGCTTCGACCAGGTGGGTCCCGACTATCAGGCTCTTCCTTGCGTGCAAAGATGTAGCTGGTGGGTCCCAGCAGTCAGGGGGCGAATCATTTTTTTGCCCGTAATATGGACGCACTTCCTTGCGTGCAAAGATGTAGTTGGTGGGTCCCAGCAGTTAGGGGGGAATTGTTTTTTCATGAAATATGGCGGCCCCTCCGGTGGGTCCCTACTGTCAGGTGGATGAATCATTATTTTCCGTGTAATAAGGAGGCACTTACTTGCTGCGGCCATGGACCCAGCTGCCAGCCTCTCCACGTACAGTACTCTTCTGATGGAAGTCGTTCCTTGACCATGTTGACCACGCCACGACGAGAGCACCAGGGCGGTGGACAACGGCAAGGCCTAGGAAGTGGATGACGCAGAGCCGAGGAAGACGCGACAGTGGATGCCCACGCAGAGGGGAGTATGTGGGTTGACTGCTTCGGCTATGGTGTGAGGCTGTCGTCACCGGAGAATAACATGAGGTGTGGGTGAGTATAGAGAGATGGCATGGCCAGCGGTGGCAGCACAGCCGGACGCGGGAGGCAGGAGCAGGCGATACGACCGACGCTGGTTTGGGCGGCTGGAGCAAGAAGACCAGAGGTTAAAGAAGCACGACGACCATTGGATGGACATCGTACAGTCACTGCAGCTAGAATCATTTATATTGACTAAGTTGACAAAGCCCTTGGTATGCGTCAACTTAGTAGGCCCACAGGTCAGCCTCCAAATCGGTGCGCCCCAGATGTCATGGGGAGGAATCACTTTTTGGGCGGCTGAAGCTAGAATATCCGAGATTGAAGAAGAAGCACGACATCTGTTGGATGGACATCCAACGGCCACTACTGCTAGAACCGTGTGTTGACTATAAGTTGACAAAGCCTTGCATACGCGTCAACTTATTTTTTTAGGGGACGCGTCAACTTAGTAGGCCCACAACTGTGTGGCAGAGAACTTATAGCCCATTTGCAATTTGTAAGAATGTACATCCCATTTTTGAATTCTAATGGAATTTACTACAACCCATTTGCAATTTGTAAGAATGTACAACCCATTTTTGAATTCTAATGGAATTTACTACATCCCATTTATAGTTTGTTAAAAGTACATCCCATTTTCTAGCTAGGACAATGATTAATAATTTCAACCAACCGCTCAAAACAGAATTCAATAAAATTTCCCACATTCTGATGGGATCCGCAATATTTTTATCCTGAAATTTCTAGTCAGATTAAATACAATTTCAATATAAATTTGTATTACGTAAAAATCCAACGAAATATTGTGCATGAAACAATTAATGAAATTAAAATTTTCAAAATCCAAAAATAATATTTTATAAAGTAATTACGTGTTTGGTGCATTTTTTATAGTTATTACCCAGTTTTAATAATTACATCACATTTATTATTTCGTAAAGCCCATTTTCTTATTAAGCCTAATGCATCCCTCCTAGGAAAGATTTGCAGCCCAGCGGGGCAGAGAATAAGAAGTTGACCTTGCATGGGTATTCCTAAAAAATAGTATAGGTGGGCTAGCCATTTTTAGCTTGAAAAAAATTAATATCTGGCTGAATATCTGGCCTGGGCTAGACGGGCCACAACCCTCCCAGTTAATACCCTGCTCTCCTCTGAACAACAATGAAAACATCGCTGAAGAAAAACTTTGCAGTGCTCACACCTCAAAAACACAAATACTGCTCGAGCTGCTTGGTCCCAGCTGTCGGCCGCTCCTTGTGCAATTCTCTCATTTATTGACTACATAGGTTGACAATGGTGTGGGACCGTGATGTCAGGAAACCAGGAGGAAGCAAAAAATAATAATAGTTGTATATAATAAGGAGGCACTTGCGTACGTGCGGCTATGGCCCTCGTGGGTCCCCATTGTCATCCTCTCCAAGTAAAGTCATCTCCTCATTCCTCATGTCCGTTGACCATGTTGACAACACGAGATGGCGGCGCCACGACGAGCGCAACAACTCGGAGGACGACGAAGAGGGCCTCGCGGGCCCTACGGATGGTCTGATACAGTGCCTGCTGCTCATTCAGGAAGCCAGGATCATAGGGCCACATGTCCGCAACGGCATTGTCGTTCGCTTGTTCACTGGTGCTCGTTGAGGAGACGGAGGTTGCAGCATGATACGTCCATTTTGCATCACGCTTTTATATCAATATTTATTGCATTATGGGCTGTTATTTCACATTATGTCATAATACTTATGGATATTCTCTCTTATTTTACAAGGTTTACATAAGGAGGGAGAATGCCGGCAGCTGGAATTCTGGGCTGGAAAAGGAGCAAATATTAGAGACCTATTTTGCACAACTCCAAAAGTCATGAAACTCCATGGAACACCTTATAATAAATAATGAAAAATCCTCGCCAAAGATGAAGACCAGGGGGCCCACACCCTTCTCACGAGGGTGGGGGGCGTGCCCCCTGCCTCGTGGGTCCCCTGGTGGCTCTCCGATGACCATCTTCTCCTATATGAAGTCTTTCATCGAGAAAAAAAATAGGAAGCAACCTTTCAGGATGAAACTCCGCCGCCACGAGGCGGAACCTTGGCGGATCTAATCTAGAGCTCCGACAGAGCTGTTCTGCCGGGGAAACTTCCCTCCCAGAGGGGGAATATCATCGCCATCGTCATCACCAACACTCCTCTCATTGGGAGAGGGAAATCTCCATCAACATCTTCATCAGCACCATCTCATCTCAAAACCCTAGTTCATCTCTTGTATCCGATTCTTGTCTTCAAGTCCGGGATTGGTGCTAGTAGGTTGCTATAGTGTTAATTACTCCTTGTAGTTGATGCTAGTTGGTTTAATTGGTGGAAGATCATATGTTCAGATCCTTTATGCATATTAATACCCCTCTGAATATGAACATGTTTATGCTTTGTGAGTAGTTACATTTGTTCCTGAGGACAAGGGAGAAGTCTTGCTATTAGTAGTCATGTGAATTTGGTATTCGTTCGATATTTTGATGAGATGTATGTTGTCTAGCCTCTAGTGGTGTTATGTGAACGTCGACTACATAATACTTCACCATTATTTGGGCATAGAGGAAGGCATTGGGAAGTAATAAGTATATGATGGGTTGCTAGAGTGACTGAAGCTTAAACCCTAGTTTATGCGTTGCTTCGTAAGGGGCTGATTTGGATCCATATGTTTCATGCTATGGTTAGGTTTACCTTAATACTTTTTTGTAGTTGCGGATGCTTGCAATAGAGGTTAATCATAAGTGGGATGCTTGTTCAAGTAAGAACAACACCCAAGCACCGGTCCACCCACATATCAAATTATCAAAGTACCGAACGTGAATCATATGAACGTGATGAAAACTAGCTTGATGATATTCCCATGTGTCCTCGGGAGTGCTTTTCCTTATATAAGAGTTTGTCCATGCTTGTCCTTTGCTACAAAAAGGATTGGGCCACCTTGCTGCACTTTATTTACTTTTGTTACTTGTTGCTTGTTACAAATTATCTCATTACAAAACTATCCTTTACTACTTATTTCAGTACTTGCAGAGAATACCTTGCTGAAAACCGTTTATCATTCCTTCTGCTCCTCGTTGGGTTCAACACTCTTACTTATCGAAAGGACTATGATAGATCCCCTATACTTGTGGGTCATCAAGACTCTTTTCTGGCGCCGTTGCCGGGGAGTGAAGCGCCTTTGGTAGGTGGAATTTGGTAAGGAAAAGTTTATATAGTGTGCTGAAATTTTGTCACTTGTTACTATGGAAAGTAATCCTCTGAGGGGCTTGTTCGGGGTATCTTCACCCCGAGCATTAGAGCAAAGAGTTGCTCCTCAACCTACTGAACCTATTGAAAATGAAATTCCTTATGAGTATCCTTCGAGTATAATTGAAAAACTGCTAGCTAATCCTTTTATAGGAGATGGAACAAAGCATCCTGATGAACACCTAATATATGTGGATGAAGTTTGTGGATTATTTAAGCTTGCATGTATTCCCGATGATGTTGCTAAGAAGAAGGTCTTCCCTTTATCTTTGAAGGGAGACACATTGACATGGTATAGGCTATGTGATGATATGGGATCACGGAACTATGGAAGATTGAAATTGGAATTTCATCAAAAGTATTACCCTATGCATCTTGTTCATCGTGATCGCAATTATATATATAATTTTTGGCCTCGCGAAGGAGAAAGCATCGCTCAAGCTTGGGGGAGGCTTAAATCAATGTTATATTCATGCCCCAATCATGAGCTTCCAAGAGAAACAATTCTTCAAAAATTTTATGCTCGGCTTTCTGAAAATAATCGCACCATGCTTGATACTTCTTGTGCTGGCTCTTTTATGATGAAGACTATTGGATTTAGATGGGATTTATTGGATAGAATTAAACACAACTTTGAAGATTGGGACCTCGATAGTGGTAAGGAGTCAGGTATGCCACCTAAGTTTGATTGTGTTAAATCTTTTATGGATACCAATATTTTCCGTAAGTTTAGCACTAAATATGGACTTGATTCTGCGATAGTAGCTTCTTTCTGTGAATCTTTTGCTACTTATGTTGATCTCCCTAAGGAGAAGTGGTTTAAATATCATCCTCCCATAGAAGTAAAAGTAGTTGCACCTATTAAAGTTGAAGAAAAGACTATCACTTATAATGATCCTATTGTTCCTACTTGTTATGTTGAGAAACCACCTTTCCCTGTTAGGATAAAGGATCATGCTAAAGCTTCAACTGTGGTTCGTCAAAGCAATATTAAAACATATACACCTCCTGAGCAAGTTAAAGTTGAACCTAATATTGCTATTGTTAAAGAGCTCTTGTCTGATAATATTGATGGGCATGTTATTCAGTTCTGCGGTGAAACTGCTAGAATTGCTAAACCTTGCGCTAAAGATAAACATAGACCTGTGGTAGGCGTGCCTGTTATTTCTGTTAAAATAGGAGATCATTGTTATCATGGCTTATGTGATATGGGTGCTAGTGCTAGTGTTATACATTATGACTTGCATAAAGAAATCAAGCATGAAATTGCACCTGCTGAGTTAGAAGATGTTGATGTCACAATTAAACTTGCTAATAGAGATACTATTTCAACAATGGGAATTGTTAGAGATGTTGAAGTCTTGTGTGGGAAAACTAAATATCCTGCTGATTTTCTTGTTCTTAGTTCTCCACAAGATAGCTTTTGTCCCATTATATTTGGTAGACCCTTCTTGAATACAGTTAATGCTAGGATAGACCGCGAAAAGAATGTTGTTACTATTGTCTTGGATGATATGACTCATGAGTTTAATTTCTCTAAATTTAGTAAACAACACCTTGAAGAAGAATTGCCTAGTAAGGATGAAATTATTGGTCTTGCTTCTATTGTCGTACCTCCTAATGATCCTTTAGAACAATATTTGCTAGACCATGAGAATGATATGTTTATGAATGAAAGAAGGGAAATAGATGACATATTCTTTAAACAATAACCTATGCTAAAACACAATTTGCCTGTTGAAATCCTAGGGGATCCTCCTCCACCTAAGGGTGATCCCGTGTTTGAGCTTAAACCATTGCCTGATAATCTTAAATATGCTTATCTTGATGAAAAGAAGATATATCATGTTATTATTAGTGCTAACCTTTCAGAGCATGAAGAAGAAAGATTATTGAAAACTCTGAAGAAGCATCGTGCTGCTATTGGATATACTCTTGATGATCTTAAGGGCATTAGTCCCACTCTATGTCAACATAAAATAAATTTGGAAGCAGATGCCAAACCAGTTCGTGATCCTCAACGACGTATGAATCCTAAAATGAAAGAAGTGGTAAGAAAAGAAATACTAAAGCTTCTGGAGGCAGGTATAATTTATCCCGTTGCTGATAGTTAGTGGGTAAGTCCTGTTCATTGTGTCCCTAAGAAGGGAGGTATTACTGTTGTTCCTAATGATAAAGATGAATTGATTCAACAAAGAATTATCACAGGTTATAGGATGGTATTTGATTTCCGCAAATTAAATAAGGCTACTAAGAAAGATCATTACCCCTTACCTTTTATCGATCAAATGCTAGAAAGATTATGCAAACATACACATTACTGCTTTCTAGATGGTTATTCTGGTTTCTCTCAAATACCTGTGTCGGCTAAAGATCAATCAAAGACTACTTTTACATGCCCTTTTGGTACTTTTGCTTATAGACGTATGCCTTTTGGTCTATGTAATGCACCTGCTACCTTTCAAAGATGCATGATGGCTATATTCTCTGACTTTTGTGAAAAGATTTGTGAGGTTTTCATGGACGACTTTTCCGTCTATGGATCTTCTTTTGATGATTGCTTCAGCAATCTTGATCGAGTTTTGTAGAGATGTGAAGAAATTAATCTTGTCTTGAATTGGGAAAAGTGCCACTTTATGGTTAATGAGGGTATTGTCTTGGGGCATAAAGTTTCTGAAAGAGGTATTGAAGTTGATAAAGCCAAGGTTGATGCTATTGAAAAGATGCCATGTCCCAAGGACATCAAAGGTATAAGAAGTTTCCTTGGTCACGTCCATTTTGCATCATGCTTTTATATCAATATTTATTGCATTATGGGCTGTTATTTCACATTATGTCACAATACTTATGGCTATTCTCTCTTATTTTACAAGGTTTATATAAGGAGGGAGAATGCCGGCAACTGGAATTCTGGGCTGGAAAAGGAGCAAATATTAGAGACCTATTCTGCACAACTCCAAAAGTCCCGAAACTCCACGGAACACCTTATAATAAATAATAAAAAATCCTCGCCAAAGATGAAGACCAGGGGGCCCACACCCTTCTCACAAGGGTGGCCCACCCCTAGGGCGCGCCCCCTGCCTCATGCCCCCCCTGGTGGCTCTCCGATGACCATCTTCTCCTATATGAAGTCTTTCGCCGAGAAAAAAAATTGGAAGCAACCTTTCGGGACGAAACTCCGCCGCCACGAGGCGGAACCTTGGCGGATCCAATCTAGAGCTCCGGCAGAGCTGTTCTGCCGGGGAAACTTCCCTCTCGGAGGGGGAAATCATCGTCATCGTCATCACCAACGCTCCTCTCATTGGGAGAGGGCAATCTCCATCAACATCTTCATCAGCACCATCTCATCTCAAAACCCTAGTTCATCTCTTGTATCCAATTCTTGTCTTCAAGTCCGGGATTGGTGCTAGTAGGTTGCTAGTAGTGTTAATTACTCCTTGGAGTTGATGCTAGTTGGTTTAATTGGTGGAAGATCATATGTTCAGATCCTTTATGCATATTAATACCCCTCTGAATATGAACATGTTTATGCTTTGTGAGTAGTTACATTTGTTCCTGAGGACAAGGGAGAAGTCTTGCTATTAGTAGTCATGTGAATTTGGTATTCGTTCGATATTTTGATGAGATGTATGTTGTCTAGCCTCTAGTGGTGTTATGTGAACGTCAACTACATAACACTTCACCATTATTTGGGCCTAGAGGAAGGCTTTGGGAAGTAATAAGTAGATGATGGGCTGCTAGAGTGACAGAAGCTTAAACCCTAGTTTATGCGTTGCTTCGTAAGGGGCTGATTTGGATCCATATGTTTAATGCTATGGTTAGGTTTACCGTAATACTTTTGTTGTAGTTGCGGATGCTTGCAATAGAGGTTAATCATAAGTGGGATGCTTGTTTAAGTAAGAACATCACCCAAGCACCGGTCCACCCACATATCAAATTATCAAAGTACCGAACGCGAATCATATGAACATGATGAAAACTAGCTTGATGATATTCCCATGTGTCCTCGGGAGCGCTTTTCCTTATATAAGAGTTTGTCCAGGCTTGTCCTTTGCTACAAAAAGGATTGGGCCACCTTGCTGCACTTGATTTACTTTTGTTACTTGTTGCTCGTTACGAATTATGTCATTACAAAACTATCTGTTACCACTTATTTCAGTACTTGCAGAGAATACCTTGCTGAAAACCATTTATCATTTCCTTATGCTCCTCGTTGGGTTCGACACTCTTACTTATCGAAAGGACTATGATAAATCCCCTATACTTGTGGGTCATCACATGATAGGTCCTCCTATGTTGGTAGCTCTTCTGCCATTAGGGCGTCGAAGTGCGGCAGCACCTACTCTATGCTGAACACGGCATGAACCGGCTTGGATAGTGGCGCCGACTCCTGGTCGAAAGCTACGTCCATCGTCTGATGATGTCTACTACACAATATTATTCTTGTAAATGTTGTTGGGCCTCCAAGTGCAGAGGTTTGTAGGACAGTAGCAAATTTCCCTCAAGTGGATGACCTAAGGTTTATCAATCCGTGGGAGGCGTAGGATGAAGATGGTCTCTCTCAAACAACCCTGCAACCAAATAAAAAAGAGTCTCTTGTGTCCCCAACACACCCAATACAATGGTAAATTGTATAGGTGCACTAGTTCGGTAAAGAGAGGGTGATACAAGTGCAATATGGATGGTAGATATAGGTTTTTGTAATCTGAAAATATAAAAACAGCAAGGTAACTAATGATAAAAGTGAGAGAAAACAGTACTGCAATGCGTTGAAACAAGGCCTAGGGTTCATACTTTCACTAGTGCAAGTTCTCTCAACAATAATAACATAATTGGATCATATAACTATCCCTCAACATGCAACAAAGTGTCTCTCCAAAGTCACTAATAGCGGAGAACAAACAAAGAGATTATTGTAGGGTACGAAACCACCTCAAAGTTATCCTTTCTGATCGATCTATTCAAGAGTCCGTAGTAAAATAACACGAAGCTATTATTTCCGTTCAATCTATCCTAGAGTTCGTACTAGAATAACACCTTAAGACACAAATCAACCAAAACCCTAATGTCACCTAGATACTCCAATGTCACCTCAAGTATCCGTGGGTATGATTATACGATATGTATCACACAATCTCAGATTCATTTATTCAACCAACACAAAGAACTTCAAAGACTGCCCCAAAGTTTCTACCGGAGAGTCAAGACGAAAACGTGTGCCAACCCGTATGCATAAGTTCCCGAGGTCACGAAATCGCTAGTTGATCACCAAAACATACATCAAGTAGATCACGTGAATATCCCATTGTCACCACAGATAAGCACATGCAAGACATACATCAAGTGTTCTCAAATCCTTAAAGACTCAATCCGATAAGATAACTTCAAAGAGAAAACTCAATCCATTACAAGAGAGTAGAGGGGGAGAAACATCATAATATCCAACTATAATAGCAAAGCTCACGATACATCAAGATCGTGCCAAATCAAGAACACGAGAGAGAGAGAGAGATCAAACACATAGCTACTGGTACATACTCTTAGCCCCGAGGGTGAACTACTCCCTCCTCGTCATGGAGAGCACCGGGATGATGAAGATGGCCACCCGAGAGGGATTCTCCCCTCCGGCAGGGTGCCGGAACGGGTCTACATTGGTTTTCGGTGGCTACGGAGGCTTGCGGCGGTGGAACTCCCGGTCTAGGTTATGTTCGGGAAGTTTGGGTATATATAAGAGGTTTTGGCATCGGGAACAAGTCAGGGGGGTCTCCGAGGCAGCCATGAGGTAGGGGGCACGCCCAGGGGGTAGGGCGCGGCCCCCACCCTCGTGGGTGCCTCGGGACTCTTATGGCCCATCTCCGATACTTCGTGGGCTTCTTCTGGTCCAAAAATAATCTCCATGAAATTTCAGGTCAATTGGACTCCGTTTGGTTTTCCAAAAACAAGGAAAAAACTGGCACTGGGCTCTAGGTTAATAGGTTAGTCCCAAAATCATATAAAATAGCATATAAATGCATATAAAACATCCTAGATGGATAATATAATAGCATGGAACAATAAAAAAATATAGATACGTTGGAGACGTATCATCTGATTGTCGTCACTCAGCTCGGCGAGCTCGCTGGCGAGCCAGCATGTCCGGCTGCTAGACCGACCCGTTGCCAAGCACGAGTCTGACTGCCCTGGCCCACCCAGACCGCCACCTTCGCTTGCACGCGCTTTCCGCCCAAAATGGTCAGCGGCGCCCACCCCACTTCCTAGTGCAGGTGATTGTTCCATCTTCAAATGACACAAGTGTTGTCCGTCCATCCATCTGCTGCCCACATTAATGATACATGATTGTCGAGGCAGCTACTTCGGCGCCACACGTCCGTCCCTCCGCCACCCACCATTGCTATATAAATTGCCGCGCCGGCCATACCCGCAGTCATCCGCCTCCGTTTCCTTTCTCATGTCCACACTACTACTGCCCACCATGGCTTCCTCGCGCTCTAGCGCTCTTCGGGATGGGCGGACGATGGACCAAGCCGGTAGGCAGCCGGAGGACGACGACACCCCAATGGAGAACATGGTAGTCAACGATCCGGCGCCAACCCCCTCCTCAGCGCCATCCTCGCTGGTGCATTGCACCATGACCATCGGCGAGGCCCGTGCCCAATAGATGGACATGGTGAGGCAGAAGCGTGAGGAGCAGTTCCGGGAGGCGCAGGTCGATGCTGCCTACAACCACCATCTCCTCTAGGAGCACCTATAGGTGGAGGAGCAGATCGCCACGAAGCAGGTGGAGCAGGAGGCGCTGCTCGACTCGTACCGCTCCACCCGCGAGGGCCGCCTCGAGCACTGGTGGTACCACATGCAGGTGGCGGAGGCTACGGCCGCCTACAAAGAGGGCAATAAGTGGGCGAGGCGCTGTTTGGCGAGACCGAGGACGAGGCAGAGGACAATGCCGGCTCTGACGAGTCCCCGCTTCGCTGGCGTGGATGAGGCCCTACTCAGCCAAGGCCCCGCGACGCCAACAACGAGGCAGAGGACACCGCCGGCTCCGCCGATGCCCCACCTCGCCGGCACCGACGCGAAGGATTTTGCCGGCTTCGGCGAGGCCCTTCTCCATCGAGACCCGCCGCGCCAACAATGAGGCAGAGGACACCGCCGGCTCTGGTGAGGCGCCGCCCCACCGGCACCTAGGCGGAGGACCTCGCCGGCTTCGGCGAGGCCCTACTCCGCCGAGGCCCCGCCCCGCCAACAACGAGGCAGAGGACATCGTCGGCTCAGCCGAGGCCCCACCCTGCCAGCAACGAGGGGGAGGATTTCCCCCGCTCTACCATCAATGAGATAGAGGACATCGTCGGCTCCGTCGAGGCCCCGCCCTGCTGCCAATGAGATTGCGCCAGACAGAAAACGAGGAAGAGTAGAACATGGTAGGTCGCTGCCGCTCGGGTCCAAGTAAGGCCTCCACTGCTACCCTCCGGTTGAAGCCAAGCTAGGCGGGTTGACCATTGATGGCCGATTAGCTTCTTGGCGGTGACGTGGAGGCGGAGAGCTATGTTGGAGAAGGACGCTGCTTTAGTTACTTAACTGCTGGTGCAGTTGGGTCACTGACACATGGGCCCAATAGGCATCTAGGCCACATGTCAGTTATGCAACTGCACCTGCAGTTAAGTAACTTAAGCTCGGTCCGCTTGAGAAGAAGCTTATGTTCGACTCAGCCAGGTACAGGTGGGTAGCTTTGGTTAATTAATTATACCTCCAACGCACCCCTTTTTAGTTCAAGAATGTATGAAATGTAATGAAATCCGGCGTTTTTATATGAAATCCGACCGTCTATGAATGAATTTAGTTTGATTAGTTTGAATTCTTGTATCACTGGCATTGGATGAACATGCAAAACAATATGTACTAGCATTATTCCCAGGGTGATCACCTTGTTTGTAGCAGTTCCACATGTACTCCTTCCGGTCCTTTTTAATCTGCATACAAGTTTTGTCTACAGTCAAAGTATCTCTACTTTGAGCAATCTTATAGAAAAAAGTATGAACATTCACAATGTAAAATCATCTGACTTGAAAGAAATCTAATATGCGAAGTAAAAAGGAACAGAGGGAGTACAAAGAGTTTGATCAGCTTTTTAGCATTCCTATACATTGCAATCATACACATAGGCCTGGCAATTCATAGAGAACATTCAAAACAATCGATGATTATGCATCTCAGCGATTCACATGTCAGAGCCAATATTTACTTCACAACTAAAGAATAAATAAAAATCAATCGATGCTAGGCGTCCCATACGAAAATATCAAACACATGTCTTCTTGCTAACATCAATGAGCAAAATTTGACAAGGTTGTCCCATTCCAAACTATCAAATGCGTGTTGTTTTGCGCACATCAATGAGCAAACTTTTACAAGGTTTTCCCATTCCAAAATATCAAATGCCTATGATTGTGGAATGGGCAGGGTTTGCCATCAGTTCGGACATTGACATGGCACCTCGTGCTAAATAAACCAACTGTTCTTTTTGTGCAGTTCCACCAAAATCAACCAAATTCACGCGTAGCTTGTATGATTTCTCCTTTATATGTTCCAACGCCTTGAACATATTGGTACCTCCTTTCTTGTGGTGGAAATGAATGATTCGATGTATTCACGAACATTTTGTGCAGTTCCCATTGAAATCAAGCTGAGCAGCCCTGTTTGCACAAATACAAAATAAGTGATTAGTATAAAGCAAACTGTACTATGAATTGACAGTTTAAACAGGCACCTACATGGTCCATGTAGAGCGCACTTTTGAAACAATGGAACTCACCGGAAAGAATCCTAGAACAACATTGTAGTTGCACATCACAACAAAAAAGATGGAGATATGTCAGTCCTTCTGAGCTAAAGTTAGTTTGGTCTTGTGGGGAGTAATGTAACCATCCTTCAACTGCTCCTTCTGATGAGAAGATAGATAGGGCTTCTTCATCCTGGCATAATCGGAACTAGTCACTTCATGTACTCCATATTCTTCTTCAGAGGAGGATGATCCTGTTGTGCAAAGACAAGAGGACAACTAAATGCAAGCATCCCTGTTTGCTCGAAAAAAGGAAAGGAAATATTTAAAACAACACAGATGAAGCACTTCTCAAGGACAATACCACTTTCTCATGACAGTATCTAAACAGTAGCACAACCCCAATAGACATGACAAAGCTCAATCATATGGATGAATTCCGTGGGCGAGTACCAACCTTTGTTAGGAGGCTTATTGTGTAGAGCATATGGATCAAGCACTTCTGCGGAACCATCTGTTGTTATCTACTGTGGTTGCCATGCTTACTATATACTCCTCGATTAGTTTAATGTTTCCAACATCTTCTTGTGCAGTTCCACTAAAATATATGCTATCTTCAAAGAAGATCCCTGTTTGCACAAGTAGAGATAATTACATATTACATTAAGAGTGGCATCAAATCAGTGGCAAAACAATTGCTCATTCCAGCCATAGCAATAAATTAAGATGCAAAACTATATCATTACTTGTGTCATCACAGTTCCAGTGCTTCATTACAGCACCGGGAGTTGATTTTTGTTTTTCTTGCACTTGTTCTTCCCCTTCATCAGTTGGTTCAATAATAGACAAGCTTCACCTCCAATGTAAGATTTGGAATGTCAATTTGGGAGCACAAGTATAGTACGAAACAATGACATTAATTTTCTTATGGAAGTGGCAAAATACAGGCCAACAGTTGTGAAATATCCTTATCTTACCTCAATGGGATATTACGGTGCACATACAGATTGGAAGTCTTGTCTCCATTTGTGCAGTTCACTAAAATCAAGCAACATTACCGTACAAGTAGCATAACATATGAAAGAACACTGCACAATCATGTGAAAGAAGGCTAGTACTGACCTCTCATGATGCGGAATTCAAACAACTCACAAGAAGAAGATCTGAACCAAATTTGCCAACACGGATAGGAAGTAAGATCTCCTCTTGTGCAGTTCCACTAAGATCAAGCAATCAAGCAACATTGTCGATCTGACATTTTGGTTGAACTGCACAAAACACTCTTAAAACAAAAGTGTTTTGTGCAGTGCAACAAAAGGTCACAATAGCAACGAGGTGAAGTATATAACCCTGTTTACACAGAGGTGCAAAGAAAACAACTAGTGGTCAATAACGATGGATGACACAGAAGCCAACAAAAAGAAGCACCTAACTTATCTAAATGGGAAAAAGCAAGACAATAGCATTTGTTAAATGGTGGCATTGATTCATATTAACAGAGAGATTATATTAACAATAAAATTCGTTAAACATGTAATTGCTTTTAACATGTGGCATTGCATCAATTTTCCAGCGGCATTATTAGAGGATGTTTGTTTACATGGACTTTTTGGTGTAGGACTAAAAAAAGTCCCTTTCAGTCCCATCTAAACCAAACAGGAGGGACTTTTAGGGACTAATAGTTGCCAAGCAAGTAAGGACTAGGGCTTTTTAGTTGGGACTAAAAAAAGTCCTAGGACTTTTTAACCAAACAGGGCCTTAGATTAACAACAGCTAAAGAGTTGCACGAGACAGTGGATGCACCAGCACCATGTGCATCTACCGATGTATGAAGGGGTGATGCATAGTCTATTGGAACAAAGAACAAACAACCAAGGAGCATATTTGTGTTGGTCCTAGTTTTGTTATCTTTAGACACCTTTCCCTATGTGAGCACAGTAAATCTAGTCCTGCTCAAACTCTACAGCCTTATCCCCCCAAACAAATAGATCAGTTCGTTACAGATGCGCATACTGCGTTTTTCATTGTTTTCCCTTTTCGACCAACGTAGGTGCTGGATAGCCAGTCTGTACTAGTACTTTCCCCCTTCCTTTCCTCTTTGAACCACGTCCTAGATTCATGCTATACAACTTTCCCCACTACTTTCCCCCCTTTCCTCTTTGAACCACGTCCTAGATTCATGCGATACAACTTTCACCACTACTTCCCCCCTTCCTTTCCTTTTTGAACCACGTCCTAGATTCATGATATACAACTTTCCCCTATTCCTTTCCTCTTTGAACCACGTCCTATATTCATGCTATACAACTTTCTTGTTTGATCCAACACCTAGATTCGAGTGCAGAAGCGGAAAAAGCCTACATGCAGCTAGAGCAATGCATGTGGAATAAGTAAATTATACCTTAAGGTTCTTGGGGTGTGGTTCGGTGGGCGACCGGAGGCTGTTCTGCCCACACTATGTATGGCGTCGAGGAAGAAGGGGTCGGAGGCCCTCCCGCGCCGCCGCTGGGTGAAAGAGAACAACTGCACCGGTGGTGGATTCCTTCCCTCGCCGACGGTGATAGCGTTAGGCCTCCTTCCCTCCCGACGGACGGATCCTGCCGGCTCTCTGACCAGCAATGAGGGGAGAGAGAGAGGCCAACAAAGTCTTGTTTAGATCTAGAGAGGGTGAGAGAGTGTGAAGAGAGCAACTACAAGCGCTGAGGCTCCAGCGTGTATATATATAGTAGAGAGAGTGTGAAGAGTGCAAAACCTAGAAAACAAGCATCGAGGCTGCAGCTTATATAGATGGAGTGGTTTTGTTTTTCTCTCCATAAAAATCATTTTAAATTGTGCATGAAACAAAACTCTTTATTTAACATAGTGAAGAAAAATGCTAGGGGCAATGCTAATACATGAAGAAAATTTAATGCTCGAAGGAGTCAACTCACAATTAACAGTGCACGCCTCCCGGTCACGCTTACTAACGTTCACGTGTGGTACACGACCCTCTGAAGTGAATAACAACTGAACCACACACGGTCAAAATATCGAAAAGGTGGGTTGCACCATCCTCCAATTTTAAATATTTTGGGCACTTGTATTCGACGTAAATCAGTATGCCACCGTATGTACTAAGGATTACAGCGGGTGCTAAGAAACTAGGGCGTATTGAGAGTAACTGCTAAGTTCACTTTGGTCACTGTACTCAAGATTACGGTCACTATATACGTGATGAGGTGATTGTACGGTCACTGCGGGATCATATAGCTCCGTATCCATCCATTTTGACCAGTCAAAGAATCCTCCTGGCACCGCCCCAGATCACATTCTGTCTCTGTCATGCGGGGCCTACCTGTCATTGGGTGGAAGAAAGAAGTCGAACAAAAACAAAATTATGCTCAAGTGCGGTTATCGAACCCGAGACCTCAGGTTTAATGAGCGAACAGGCTAACCAGCTACACCAGCCTCATGTTATGATTAAGGAGAGGAAAATAACCTTTTATACTGCTACCTCTTGAGCACTACGTTGGATTTCCTTGAAGAGGAAAGGATGATGCAGCAAAGTAGCGTAAGTATTTCCCTTAGTTTCTGAGAACCAAGGTATCAATCCAGTAGGAGGCTATGCGTGAGTCCCTCGTACCTGCACAAAACAAATAATTCCTCGCAACCAACGTGATATGGGGTTGTCAATCCCTTCACGGTCACTTACGAGAGTGAGATCTGATAGATATGATAAGATAATATTTTTGGTATTTTTGTGATAAAGATGCAAAGTAAAATATAGCAAAGTAAAAAGCAAAGGAAATAACTAAGTATTGGAAGATTAATATGATGAAGATAGACCCGGGGGCCATAGGTTTCACTAGTGGCTTCTCTCAAGAGCATAAGTATTTTACGATGGGTGAACGAATTACTGTTGAGCAATTGACAGAATTGAGCATAGTTATGAGAATATCTAGGTATGATCATGTATATAGGCATCACGTCCGAGACAAGTAGACCGACTCCTGCCTGCATCTACTACTATTACTCCACTCATCGACCGCTATCCAGCATGCATCTAGAGTATTAAGTTCAAGAAAACAGAGTAACGCCTTAAGCAAGATGACATGATGTAGAGGGATAAATTCATGCGATATGATAAAAAACCCATCTTGTTATCCTCGATGGCAACAATACAATACGTGCCTTGCTGCCCCTACTGTCACTGGGAAAGGACACTTCAAGATTGAACCCAAAGCTAAGCACTTCTCCCATTGCAAGAAAGATCAATCTAGTAGGCCAAACCAAACTGATAATTCGAAGAGACTTGCAAAGATAACCAATCCTACATAAAAGAATTCAGAGAAGATTCAAATATTGTTCATAGATAATCTTGATCATAAACCCACAATTCATCAGTCTCAACAAACACACCGCAAAAAGAAGATTACATCGAATAGATTTCCACAAGAGAGGGGGAGAACATTGTATTTAGATCCAAAAAGAGAGAAGAATCCATCTAGCTAATAACTATGGACCCGAAGGTCTGAGGTAAACTACTCACACTTCATCGGACAGGCTATGGTGTTGATGTAGAAGCCCTCCGTGATGGATGCCCCCTCCGCCGGAGCTCCGGAACAGGCCCCAAGATGGGATCTCGTGGATACAGAAAGTTGCAGCGGTGGAATTAGGGTTTTGGCTCTGTATCTAATCGTTTGGGGGTACGTAGGTATATATAGGAGGAAGGAGTACGTCGGTGGAGCAACAGGGGGCCCACGAGGGTGGAGGACGCGCCTGGGGAGGGGGGGTAGGCGCGCCCCCTACCTCATGGCCTCCTCCTTTATTTCTTGACGTAGGGTCTAAGTCTCCTGGATCATGTTCGGTGTGAAAATCACGTTCCCAAAGGTTTCATTCCGTTTGGACTCCGTTTGATATTCCTTTTCTTCGAAACCCTAAAATAGGCAAAAAAAACAACAATTCTGGGCTGGGCCTCCGGTTAATAGGTTAGTCCCAAAAATAATATAAAAGTGGATAATAAAGCCCAATAATGTCCAAAACAGTAGATAATATAGCATGGAGCAATCAAAAATTATAGATACGTTGGAGACGTATCAAGCATCCCCAAGCTTAATTCCTGCTCGTCCTCGAGTAGGTAAATGATAAAAAGATAATTTTTGATGTGGAGTGCTACTTGGCATAATTTTAATGTAATTCTTCTTAATTGTGGTATGAATATTTAGATCCGAAAGATTCAAGATAAAAGTTCATATTGACATAAAAATAATAATACTTCAAGCATACTAACTAAGCAATTATGTCTTCTCAAAATAACATGGCCAAAGAAAGTTCATCCCTACAAAATCATATAGTTTAGTCATGCTCCATTTTTGTCACACAAGAATGCTCTCATCATGCACAACCCCGATAACAAGCCAAGCAATTGTTTCATACTTTAGTAATCTCAAACCTATAAACTTTCATGCAATATATGAGCGCGAGCCATGGACATAGCACTATGGGTGGAATAGAATATGATGGGGGTTATGTGGAGAAGACAAAAAGGAGAAAGTCTCACATAACGAGGCTAATCATTGGGCTATGGAGATGCCCGTCGATTGATGTTAATGCAAGGAGTAGGGATTGCCATGCAACAGATGCACTAGAGCTATAAATGTATGAAAGCTCAACAAAAGAAACTAAGTGGGTGTGCATCCAACTTGCTTGCTCACGAAGACCTAGGGCACTTGAGGAGGCCCATTGTTGGAATATACAAGCCAAGTTCTATAATGAAAAATTCCCACTAGTATATGAAAGTGACAAAACAAAAGACTCTCTATCATGAAGATTATGGTGCTACTATGAAGCACAAGTGTGGAAAAGGATAGTAGCATTGTCCCCTTTTTTGGCCTTTCTTTTCTTTTTTATTTGGACTTTCTCTTTTTTTGGGACAATGATCTATGAATGATGGTCATCACACTTCTATTTACTTACAACTCAAGAATTACAATTCGATACTTAGAACAAAAGATGACTCTATATGAATGCCTCCGGCGGTGTACCGGGATGCAATGGACCAAGAGTAACATGTATGAAATAATTATGAACGGTGGCTTTGCCACAAATACTATGTCAACTACATGACCAGGCGAAGCAATATGACAATGATGAATGTGTCATGATAAATGGAATGGTGGAAAGTTGCATGGCAATATATCTCGGAATGGCTATGGAAATGCCATAATAGGTAGGTATGGTGGCTGTTTTGAGGAAGATATAAGGAGGTTTATGTGTGAAAGAGTGTATCATATCACGGGTGAGGGAGTCCTGGATTAGGGGGTGTTCAGATAGCCGGACTATACCTTCAGCCGGACTCCTGGACTATGAAGATACAAGATTGAAGACTTCGTCCCGTGTCCGGGAGGGACTTTCCTTGGCGTGGAAGGCAAGCTTGGCGGTACGGATATGCAGATCTCCTACCATTGTAACCGACTCTATGTAACCCTAACCCTCTCGGGTGTCTATATAAACCGGAGGGTTTAGGTCCGTAGGACAACATACACATCAACAATCATACCATAGGCTAGCTTCTAGGGTTTAGCCTCTCTGATCTCGTGGTAGATCTACTCTTGTACTACCCATATCATCAATATTAATCAAGCAGGACGTAGGGTTTTACCTCCATCGAGAGGGCCCGAACCTGGGTAAAACTTCGTGTCCCTTGCCTCCTGTTACCATCCGGCCTAGACGCACAGTTCGGGACCCCCTACCCGAGATCCGCCGGTTTTGACACCGACATTGGTGCTTTCATTGAGAGTTCCTCTGTGTCGTCGCCGTCAGGCCCGATGGCTCCTACGATCATCGATAGCGATGCAGCCTAGGGTGAGACCTTCCTCCCTGGACAGATCTTCGTCTTCGGCGGCTTCGCACTACGGGCCAATTCACTTGGCCATCTGGAGCAGATCGAAAGCTACGCCCCTGGCCGTCAGGTCAGATTTGGAAGTTTAAACTACACGGCTGACGTCCGCGGGGACTTGATCTTCGACGGATTCGAGCCACTGCTGAGCGCGCCGCACTGTCACGATGAGCATGATCTAACTCCGCCGCCAAACAGTGCCCTGGAGGCCGCATCCGCACCGGCTCCGACCCTTAGTTCGGAGCCAACTGCGCCGATCGAGGATGGGCGGTTGGACGCCACCTCGGGGGCTGCGATCCAAACGGCGATTGGGCCGAACACCAGCCCCATACTCTGCGAGACTCGTGACTCCAAGGAGCCGGACTCCTCACCGGACTCCGAACCCTCCGCGCCCCTGCCAATCAAATCCGATTGGGCGCCGATCATGGAGTTCACTGCCGCAGACATCTTTCAACACTCGCCTTTCGGCGATATCCTGAAGTCACTGAAGTCTCTCTCTTTATCAGGAGAGCCCTGGCCGGACTACGGTCAGCAAGGTTGGGGTACGGACGATGAAGAAATTCAAAGCCCACCCACCACCCACTTTGTAGCCACTGTCGATGACTTAACCGACATGCTCGACTTCGACTCCGAAGACATCGACGGTATGGACGCCGATGAAGGAGATGATGAAGAACCAGCGCCTATTGGGCCCTGGAACGCCACCCCGTCATATGACGTATACATGGTGGACGCACCAAAAGATGACGACGAGGAGCGGAAGGACGCACCGAAGGCTTGTTCCCTTGAAAAGCAGTCAAAACGGCAACGCAAGCGCTGCCCCAAATCCCGCCCCGACAGAAATAGCGGTCCCACAGACCCAGCGCTGGAGCAGGACAAACCGCTGCCGGACAACGGCAATCCGGATAATCAAACCGAACAAACAAAATCCATCAAGGATAATGGTCCGGACGACATAACGCCGGACAGGCACCCGGAGCAGCAGAATGCCCATAAAAGGCTTGTTGCTACCACAAGGAGCCTGAAAAGCCAGAAGCAAAGGCTCAAGGCTGCGCAAGACACACTCCAAATCATATGGAGTAAAATACTCAGCACAGCAACGATGTACGGCGATAATCGCCCCTCCAAGAGCTACCCAAAGCGGAAACTGCTACCTGAATTCGATGAGGAGGCCTCAGACCCCCCACAACCAAATATCAAAGCAGCCACCTGGTCGGATAGACGACCCCTCTATCAACACAGAACGGCATACAACGCCACTCACAATACAACACGCGACCCATGCGAGGGCTCGCACCCAAAGGACGGCACAACAAGATCCATCTATGGACCATGCAAGCGCGCCCCAGCATACAATACAACACAACAAACATCCGAACAACGCGGTACACCCAGCTACATGGGTGCTGCACACCCCCTATGTTTCACCAATGAGGTGCTGGACCATGCATTTCCAGAGGGATTCAAGCCCGTAAACATAGAGACATACGATGGAACAACAGACCCTGGGGTTTGGATTGGGGACTATATCCTTCATATTCATATGGCTCGAGGAGATGATCTCCACGCCATCAAGTACTTACCCCTCAAGCTCAAAGGGCCAGCTCGTCACTGGCTCAAAGGCCTCCCCGAAAGCTCCATTGGAAGTTGGGAAGAGCTCGAAGACGCCTTTCGGGCAAATTTTCAAGGAACTTATGTCCGACCTCCGGATGCGGACGATTTGAGTCACATAACTCAACAGCCCGGAGAGTCAGCCCGAAAGCTTTGGAACAGTTTTCTTACTAAAAAGAACCAGATTGTCGACTGTCCGGACACCGAAGCCTTGTCAGCTTTCAAGCATAGCGTCCGTGATGAATGGCTCACCAGACACCTTGGCCAAAATAAGCCGAGAACGACGACCGCATTAACAAACCTCATGACCCACTTTTGCGCGGGTGAGGACAGTTGGCTAGCCAGATGCAGCACCAGCGACCCCAGTACATCTGAAGTTAGAGATGGAAACGGGAAATCACGGCGCAATAGCAATAACAAACACCGGAATAAAGAAGACAGCACGAAGGGCACGTCAGTAAATGCCGGATTCAAAAGCTCCCGACCAGGTCAAAAGCCGCCCACTAAAGGCACCAGGGATGAACTGTCTAGCCTCAACAAAATTCTAGACCAAGTATGTTAGATCCACAGTACCCCTAACAAACCTGCTAATCATACCCACAAAGAATGTTGGGTCTTCAAGCAGTCCGGCAAGCTAAACGCCGTACACAAGGGGGAGGATACACCAAGTGAAGACGAGGACGAGCCTCCCAAGAAAGACAACGGGGAACAAAAGAAATTCCCACCAGAAGTCAAAACAGTAAACGTGTTACACGTGATCAAGGGAAAAACAATGCGGCACCCCCATAAAAACTTACCCAAGTGCCTGTCACCGCGAAGTCCTGCCAATGGTCGTCTCAACTGATCACCTTCGACCATCGCGATTACTCAGTAAGTATCCGACACGCAGGATGGGCGGCCCTGGTATTAGACCCAGTAATTGGTGGATATGACTTCACACGAGTCTTGATGGACGGCGGCAGCAACCTAAACCTAATATATCAGGATACAATCCGCAGGATGGGGTTAGACCCAACACAAATTCGCCATAGCAATACTACCTTCAAAGGAGTAACGCCAGGCCCAGGGGCTCGTTGTACAGGCTCCCTCCTATTACAAGTTATATTCGGCTCCCCCGATAACTTCCGTAGCGAGCATTTAACCTTCCACATCGCTCCATTTCAAAGTGGCTATCAAGCACTACTCGGGCGCGAAGCTTTCGCTCGCTTTAATGCAATACCACACTACGCCTCCCTCACACTCAAGATGCCCGGTCCACGCGACATCATTTCAGTGCACGGAAATATCAAGCGATCTTTGCACACCGAAGAGAGTGAGGCTGCCTTGGTAGCTGCACACTAAAGGCGCCCGGACTAGCCAAAGCGTCCCATAGGTCGTCAAGACGTCAGACACAACTAATCAAGTCCGGCGCCACTACTTATACCGAATAAATGGTCACACCCCTATTCGTCAATACAAGGGGCTCAATGCGTGCAGACACGCGACCATCTCTCCTCATCTTGAATTATGCAATGTTTCTTTAACAAACTATATTTTTGCATGACAACTTTTTTACCTTATTCCTCTCTTTTATAGACGCTCATCGTGCTACACCCGTCCAGGATACGGCACAACGGAGACACATGCGCAGACGTGCAGCAGGGACCCGCTCCAAGGATTCTTTTTAGATTAAGACCCTGCGTAAACCTTTTTTACTGTCTCTTGTTGATACATATCCACCGTTGAGAAGGATGCTGACGTCTTGGCATGTGGCCACGCCAGACCAATGCACGTACCTGGACATAAGGGGCTTCTTACAAAGGCCATTATTTAGGCCTGGTTTATACCACAAAGACCGAATACCTTAGGGAGTGTTCGGCGTCGCGAGTTTGGCCCTATATGCATCAGCTCCGAATCATCGTCTTTGGTCAAATGTTGGGTTTGCCCAGCTCCTGTGTTTTGGTGCCTTACGTTCTGCTTTACCGGCTAAGGTAGCACCAGGAGAACTTCTGCGAGTGTGCCCTGGTTCATCCGGACGAGCACCTCAGTAGAGAAAGCCAAAAACTGACTGTCATGGTCTAGCATGAGACTGGTCAACCACTCGATGACCCATGGGAATGTTAGAATTCCTCCGCCTTAAGGAAGGGTCATTTTCCAGCCAGGCATGTACGCACCCCGGGATCGGGAGAGTACGGAGCCACCAGGGGCTATCTAGTAGCCCCACTGTCAAACTCCTATGGCTAAGTGAAAGTGTTAAAGCATTATAGTCCGGTTGCCTCGCTCGCTCTGCTATCACCTCCTTAATAGGACCAAGACGTTGGGTTAAGTGTGAACGCGTGTTTCTGCGAACACCTCCGCATTATATGCGTGGGGGTTGAAGCCGACAACTGCAATCTTTTAGGTTATACACATGTATACATAAACGGCCGCCCAGGTGGCATCACATTACTTTTAGGCAAAAGTATAAAAGTAGCCTTATGAAAATTTATAAAAGCATTTCGCTTACAAGAGATTACATATCACTCAAAGATAATATTTTTTGAGCACTGGGTCTCTATCAAACGAGCACCCTCAAGAACTTCCTCAAAGTAGTGCTTAGCAGCCCTTCGACCTATGGCCGAATCCTGTGCTGCAACAGTGGTAGCATCCATCTCTGCCCAGTATGCTTTAGCACGGGCAAAGGCCATTCGTGCGCCTTCTATGCATGCTGACCTCTTCATCGCATTTATATGTGGCACCACATCAAGGAACTGCTGCACCAAGCTGAAATAGCTGCTCGGTTTTGACCTCTCCGGCCATAGCTGCTCCACAACAGACCTCATGAGAGTCCGGACAACCTATTCAGTTCGGCCCATTCGGCTAATTGGTCAGTCAATGACAGCAGACGCTCGGGAGAAAGGAATTGCTTCCAAAATAGCTGGTCTACTTCACAGTTCGTCTGACTCTGGAAGTACTTGGCCGCATCGGCAGCGCTCGCCGCCAAATCCATATACACATCCTCCGAACTCCACAACCGATCCAGAGGGGCATACCGTGGAATTCCGAACTTCCTCTGCAACATAAAGGATTTCCCAGCTACAATATCTCCGGCTTCCCGCATCTCCTCCTTCTTTGCCCTCATAGCAGAGCGGAGGTCTTTTCCCGTCGCAACAGCATTCTCAAGGTCCGATGACTTCGCCTGGTTTTCCTTCTCAAGAACCCGACAACGGTCGACGGTGGCTTTTAATTCTATGGCCATATTGGCCATCTTATCCCGGCTCTCGCCATGCGCGGCTCTCTCGGCTCGCAACTCTTCTGCCGCCTTCAAAGCAGTCGCATTACCCAATTTCGCTTGTTCCTTGGCTCGGGCAAGTTCCGCCCGCAAGGCTTCAACAGTGGCAGCTCCATCTGCAGGCATAACATGTTAAATATACTGACTTCATGCCGCCCTTACTATGCGGCGTTTACCAGACAATAGCACTTACCCTGTGCCTTGTCAAGCCTTTTGTTAACAAGCTCGATGTCGGCGTCCGCTGCATCCAATTGCCGTCTTAAATGGGCGAACTCGCTATTCCGGCTAGCCACCGGAGCTTCCATCACCTGCTCATAGAGGCAGTATGGTTACTACCTGGGATTATGATCCTCTGATCGTCGTCGTTTCCGACGACAACCAGAGTCTCAGGGGCTACGATCTACACAGGACATACTTAGCATGTGCAGGACTATCATACATTATTTTACGTACCTCAAAACCTGTCGGTAGACTCATAAAAGCTTTATGCAATCCGCTTTCGGCGGACGAGATTCTCTCCATCACCGTATTCATCAGCACACGGTGTTCATCTGAGATGGCCGCTCGCCCCACCAACTCCCTCAGAACATCCGACCGCATACTAGACGGTGCCGGACTCTTTTGTCCGCTCTCTTCGGGAGCCGGACACTGAGAGCTTCGGGGGTCAACGGGATTATCTTCTGGCCTCGCCGGACTCGGAGAGTCCCTCCGCGACGACACTTCAGGGTCGCCCTCTTCCGGAGCGGAGGAGTCCGGAGGAGGCGTTTCGCTTTCCATCATCTCTGGAAGAAGATCCCCCGAAGACGAGCTCATTTGAGAGGGGCTAAGGCCCGAATTGCAAAGATATATGCGGTGGTTATTTTCTCAGAAGAAAGATGACATACTATTAAGGTATTTTGGGCCACTTACGACTCGTGGGAGGATTGATCCCCCCGCGGACTTTGTGCGGCAACCGCACCCCCCGGGGCAGGACCCTCCGTGGGAAGCTTCTTCTCCCGTTTGGAAGCTTTGGCTTCCGAATCCCCGGACGCAATCCTTTTCCTCTTCTGGTCATCTTCCTTCACGGAGATGCTCGCTCCCTCGGCTAGTATGGGCAGCATTGAGGGCCTGCGACCGCCCGCATTTTCCTTCAAGGGCTCGGGAAAGGTGCGGTCTGGAGCATCTTTTCCAATACCGGATTTTCCAAACCCTCAGGGAGGGCAGCCGAGCACCGAATCAACTTCGCCTTCGTTAGCCAGCCCTGGTCAAACAAGCGAACTCTCAGAAATAACTTCGTATCAAAGGAGAGGTAGTACATTCGGTCGGGAGGTGCCTTACCTGTTCGGCGGCGTGGTTACTACTTAGGCCCACGTCCTCGGTGATTTCCGGACACTCCACTTGAGGTCCGAAGAACGACTTGTACATCTCCTCGTGCGTCAGGCCGAGGAAATTTTGAATGGTGCGCGGTCCCTCGGGATTGAACTCCCACAATCGAAGAGGCCGATGTTTGCAAGGCTGGACTTGATGAACCAGCATAACTTGAGTTACCGCGACCAAACTGAGATCTCCATTAAAGAGATCTTGAATGCGGCTTTGCAGTATAGGCACGTCCTTGGCTGGACCCCAGCTCAATCCTTTGCTAATCCATGACATCAGTTGTGGTGGAGGGCCGGGGCGGAAAACAGGGGCGGCCGCCCACTTGGCACTTCTAGGAGCCGTGATGTAGAACCACTCCTGTTGCCACAATTCAGACACCTCTGGAATGGAGCCTTTGGGCCATGCAGCTCCCGTCATCTTGCGTATTGAAGCACCTCCACACGCCGCATGTTGCCCCTCGATCATCTTCGGCTTTACTTCAAAAGTCTTGAGCCATAGGCCAAAGTGAGGGGTAACCCGGAGGAAGGCCTCGCACACAACAATAAATGTCGTGATATGAAGAAAGGAGTCCGGAGCTAGATCATGGAAATCTAGCCCGTAGTAAAACATCAAGCCCCCGAAAAAAGGATCTAATGCAAGGCCTAGACCTCGGAGGAAGTGAGAGACGAACATGACGCTCTCGTTGGGTTCGGGGGAGGGGACGGCCTGCCCCCGGGGAGGCAGCCGATGCCGAATCTCGGCGGTCAGATATCTGGCCTCCCTCAACTTTTTGACGTCTTCTTCCGTGACGGAGGAAGGCACCCATCGGCCTTGAAGGCTAGATCTGGACATGACTGAAGGTTCGGAGCACCTGACCTGAACTTTGGGCGTTGGAGCTTGAGGTAGGGGAAGGATTCGATTGAGCACAGGAGGGAAAAATAAAAAGCCTTGTCCCTTTATAAAGAGGGTGAATATCGAGCGTCCTCTCCGTGTCCGTTTGGACTTGCCTATAATCTAAGAGTACTAGAAGCGGTTGGGTTACCCACGCCCGTATTGATGAGAATCCCGGAATAAGGGGACACGATCTCTGCTTTGACAAGACGTGCCAAGGAAACCGCCTCGCATGACGCGCTGAGGTGGGATGATGAAACGACTCGGATAAAGGCTTGGCCATGGTGTGTCACACTACGGAATACGTCAATAGATTAGATTTGTGTAAATATTATTCTCTCTAGGGCAATATGTGGAAAACTTGTTTTGCAGAGCCGGACACTGTCTTTATGTTCAAAACCTTCTACGAAGTACTTGGAGGAGGAACCCGCCTTGCAATGCCGAAGACAATTTGCGCGCCGGACTCGTCGTCATTGAAGCCTGGTTCAGGGGCTACTGAGGGAGTCCTAGATTAGGGGGTGTTCGGATAGCCGGACTCCTGGACTATGAAGATACAAGATTGAAGACTTCGTCCCGTGTCCGGGAGGGACTTTCCTTGGCGTGGATGGCAAGCTTGGCGATACGGATATGCAGATCTCCTACCATTGTAACCGACTCTATGTAACCCTAACCCTCTTTGGTGTCTATATAAACCGGAGGGTTTAGGTCCGTAGGACAACATACACATCAACAATCATACCATAGGCTAGCTTCTAGGGTTTAGCCTCTC
Organism: Triticum aestivum; assembly: GCF_018294505.1. Taxonomy (NCBI): domain Eukaryota; kingdom Viridiplantae; phylum Streptophyta; class Magnoliopsida; order Poales; family Poaceae; genus Triticum; species Triticum aestivum. The sequence continues at coordinate 547,656,613 of NC_057812.1, read as the reverse complement.
TGATCTCGTGGTAGATCTACTCTTGTACTACCCATATCATCAATATTAATCAAGCAAGACGTAGGGTTTTACCTCCATCGAGAGGGCCCGAACCTAGGTAAAACTTCATGTCCCTTGCCTCCTGTTACCATCCGGCCTAGACGCACAGTTCGGGACCCCCTACCCGAGATCCGCCGGTTTTGACACCGACGACGGGGTTTGGATGCACTGGCGAAGTTTGCACCAACTCTCAATGTGAGAAAGGGCAATGCACGGTACTGAAGAGGCTAGCAATGACGGAAGGGTGAGAGTGCGTATAATCCATGGACTCAACATTAGTCATAAAGAACTCACATACTTATTGCAAAAATCTACAAGTCATCAAAAACCAAGCATTACGCGCATGCTCCTAGGGGGATAGATTGGTAGGAAAAGACCACCGCTCGTCCCCGACCACCACTCATAAGGAGGACAATCAAAGAACACCTCATGTTTCAAATTTGTTACATAACATTTACCATACGTGCATGCTACGTGACTTGCAAACTTCAACACAAGCATTTCTCAAATTCACAACTACTCAACTAGCACGACTTTGATATTATTACCTCCATATCTCAAAACAATCATCAAGCATCAAACTTCTCTTAGTATTCAAAACACTCATAAGGTTTTTTTACTAATCTTGAATACCTAGCATATTAGGATTATTTAAGAAAATTACCATGCTATTTAAGACTCTCAAAATAATCTAAGTGAAGCATAAGAGATCAATAGTTTCTATAAAACAAATCCACCACCGTGCTCTACAAGATATAAGTGAAGTACTAGAGCAAAACTATATAACTCAAAATATATAAGTGAAGCACATAGAGTATTCTAACAAATTCCAAATCATGTATGGCTCTCTCAAAACGTGTGTACATCAAATATTATTGTGGTAAACTAAAAAGCAAAGACTCAAATCATACAAGACGCTCCAAGCAAAACACATATCATGTGGTGAATAAAAATATAGCTCCAAGTAAAGTTACCGATAGAAGTAGATGAAAGAGGGGATGCCTTCCGGGGCATCCCCAAGCTTTGGCTTGTAGGTGTCCTTAGATTACCTTGTGGGTGCCATGGGCATCCCCAAGCTTAGGCTCTTTCCACTCCTTGTTCCATAATCCATCAAATCTTTACCCAAAACTTGAAAACTTCACAACACAAAACTTAAAGTAGAAAATCTCGTGAGCTCCGTTAGCGAAAGAAAACAAAAGACCACTTCAAGGTACTGTAATGAACTCATTATTTATTTATATTGGTGTTAAACCTACTGTATTCCAACTTCTCTATGGTTTATAAACTATTTTACTAGCCATAGATTCATCAAAATAAGCAAACAACACACGAAAAACAGAATCTGTCAAACACAGAACAGTCTGTAGTAATCTGTAGCTAGCGCAAGATCTGGAACCCAAAAAATTCAAAAATAAATTTCTGTACGTGAGGAATTTATCTATTAATCATCTTCAAAAAGAATTAACTAAATAGCACTTTCCAAATAAAAATGGCAGCAGTTCTCGTAAGCGCTAAAGTTTCTGTTTTTTACAGCAAGATATCAAGACTTTCCCCAAGTCTTCCCAACGGTTCTACTTGGCAAAAACACCAATTAAACACAAAAAACCCAACCTAAACAGAGGCTAGATAAATTACTTATTACTAAACAGGATCAAAAAGCAAGGAATAAAAATAAAATTGGGTTGCCTCCCAACAAGCGCTATCGTTTAACGCCCCTAGCTAGGCATAAAAAGCAAGGATAGATATAGGTATTGCCATAATAGTAAGATAGATCATTAAAACTCATTTCATATTCTCTACGCTCGGCAGCAAGTTTTCTTTGAGGTAAGCAAAAGTAATCGAAAGGGCTAAATTTACTGGGACAAAAGTCCCCAAGATCAACTTTGGGAGGTATAGGTTCCTCCTTTGGCCCTTCGTATTGCACAACCAATTCATCATTATAAGCATTCTTTTGACAGAACTTTGTGAGCCTATACTCAAGAGAATAACCTAGTTCATTATTTCGAATAGCCAAATCATCATTAAGTTCAGAAATTATATCAACTAGAACAATGGTAGGAACCCTTTTTCTAAGATTTTCATTGAAAGCAACATAGTCTAGAGATTGAAATCGCATTATTTCTTCTTGATCAAAAAGGATAGCCTCTATGGCAGGACGGCAAGTGTCCACCCTATAATGTGCAAAGATTTCTTTGGCCTCTTTTATTATAAATATAAACTCATGAGCCAAAAAGATAGTAGCGGCACGCTTAACAGAAGAATGCTCAATATTAGAAAATTCTAGGAAAATTCTTTGTATGCAAGGGTGCAAGTGCATGAATTGTCTTTCAAGTTCAACTACAAGCATGGCAATAGCGTCCGCAAGACTACTAATTCTATGAAGGATAGAACTACCCATAGAAGGAAAAACACCGGCACAAGTAAAGAAATCTTGGATAATTCCTTTACCAATAATATTACCACTACCAATATGAAATTTTTTTGTATTTAAGATAGGGAGTTCTTCAGCAGGAGCATCAGAATTTTTCATGATATTATTGTTTTCCATATCGACAATAATTTCCCCAATTTCAGACATAATGGCAGAAGGCAAAAAGAGGCAAATAGAGAAAGAGAGGGAGGATAGAGAGAGAGAGGGAGAGAGAGAGGGCGAAGAAAACGGCAAGGGTGAAGTGGGGGAGAGGGAAAAGAGAGGCAAATGGCAAATAATGTAATGCGGGAGATAAGGGTTTTGATGGGTACTTGGTATGTTGACTTTTGCGTAGACTCCCCGGCAACGGCGCCACAAATTCTTCTAGCTACCTCTTGAGCACTGCGTTGGATTTCCTTGAAGAGGAAAGGATGATGCAGCAAAGTAGCATAAGTATTTCCCTCGGTTTTTGAGAACCATGGTATCAATCCAGTAGGAGGCTACGCGTGAGTCCCTCGTACCTGCACAAAACAAATAACTCCTCACAACCAACGCGATAAGGGTTTGTCAATCCCTTCACGGTCACTTACGAGAGTGAGATCTGATAGATATGATAAGATAATATTTTTGGTATTTTTGTGATAAAGATGCAAAGTAAAATAAAAGCAAAGTAAAAAGCAAAGGAAATAACTAAGTATTGGAAGATTAATATGATGAAGATAGACCTGGGGGCCATAGGTTTCACTAGTGGCTTCTCTCAAGAGCATAAGTATTTTACGGTGGGTGAACGAATTACTGTTGAGCAATTGACAGAATTGAGCATAGTTATGAGAATATCTAGGTATGATCATGTATATAGGCATCGCATCCGAGACAAGTAGACCGACTCCTGCCTGCATCTACTACTATTACTCCACTCATCGACCGCTATCCAGCATGCATCTAGAGTATTAAGTTCAAGAAAACAGAGTAACGCCTTAAGCAAGATGACATGATGTAGAGGGATAAATTCATGCGATATGATAAAAACCCCATCTTGTTATCCTCGATGGCAACAATACAATACGTGCCTTGCTGCCCCTACTTTCACTGGGAAAGGACACCGCAAGATTGAACCCAAAGCTAAGCACTTCTCCCTTTGCAAGAAAGATCAATCTAGTAGGCCAAACCAAACTGATAATTCGAAGAGACTTGCAAAGATAACCAATCATACATAAAAGAATTCAGAGAAGATTCAAATATTGTTCATAGATAATCTTGATCATAAACCCACAATTCATCAGTCTCAACAAAGACACCGCAAAAAGAAGATTACATCGAATAGATCTCCACAAGAGAGGGGGAGAACATTGTATTGAGATCCAAAAAGGTAGAAGAAGCCATCTAGCTAATAACTATGGACCCGAAGGTCTGAGGTAAACTACTCACACTTCATTGGAGAGGCTATGGTGTTGATGTAGAAGCCCTCCGTGATGGATGCCCTCTCCGGCGGAGCTCCGGAACAGGCCCCAAGATGGGATCTCATGGATACAGAAAGTTGCAGCAGTGGAATTAGGGTTTTGGCTCCGTATCTGATCGTTTGGGGGTACGTAGGTATATATAGGAGGAAGGAGTACGTCGGTGGAGCAACAAGGGGCCCATGAGGGTGGAGGGCGCGTCTAAGGGGGGGGGGGTAGGCGCGCCCCCTACCTCGTGGCCTCCTCCTTTATTTCTTGACGTAGGGTCCAAGTCTCCTGGATGATGTTCAGTGAGAAAATCACGTTCCCAAAGGTTTCATTCCGTTTGGACTCCGTTTGATATTCCTTTTCTTTGAAACCCTAAAATAGGCAAAAAAAATAACAATTCTGGGCTGGGCCTCCGGTTAATAGGTTAGTTCAAAAAATAATATAAAAGTGGATAATAAAGCCCAATAATGTCCAAAACAGTAGATAATATAGCATGGAGCAATCAAAAATTATAGATACGTTGGAGACGTATCATATACATTCCTGCATTCGTGTGACAAACATGTCATTTTTTTGCGTGGGAGTCATTGGGATTTAAATCATAATCGTGTCATGTGGCATTGGTGGTAAGGTCTTTTGGGATTTAAAGCAGTGTTGGTAGTACAGAAATAATGCAACCTTAGTCACCTTACCTCTCTCCACGTAGTATGTTGGGTTCCACCGGTCACAGGGTGAAACAAACAAATTAATAAGAAAATATAAAAGCGCCAGGGGTGTATCTTACCTCACACATCTAGCTACTACTCGTGAACACAGTCCAATTGATCCCTCTGTTCGCTCACGTACTATTTTAAGTGAATCCTTATTATAACATGCACATAGTACGCATGCATGCACTTGCACACTAGCAAGCAACAGGCAGACACACACTAGTTAGCACATAGCACTCACACACTGGCGACCAGCGACGAAGTTGAGGACGCAGGGTCGTACTTCGGCAGCCGCACGACAATCGTGCGGACAAGGCAAGTAGAGCGACCTAGTGTGGGTGTCATCATAATCATCATTAACGGCCATGTCATCTCACGCATATGGAGTTCATATGTGTTGCGCCACAAGCAGCGAGAGCTCGGACTTGGCATAGTGGTAGAGCAACGGGTCGATGACCTCAGGTGGCAGGGTCAACAACGGGAACGGCGAACAACAGGCGAGGTACTGCACGGACTTGCGGCAATAGAGGCCAACATGCGACTTGAGTCCGTGCTAGTGCATGGGCATGCACTGCAAGTTGTGTGCTGCATGCATGTGCCGCTACTAAAGGTAGAAAACTATATTTGCCACTAGTTAATCACAATTGGAGGTTTGTGTGGTCAAAATGGATGAATACGGAGCTATACGATCTCGCAGTGATCGTATAATCACCTCATCACGTATATAGTGACATATTGACCATATTCTTGAGTACAGTGACCAAAGTGAACTTATACGATAAGTTCAGTGACCAACAGTGCATTTTACTCTTTTAATTATTTAGTTCGTACACTTTGCTCTCTTCCAATAATTTTGGGCACTTGTATTCGACCTAAGTTAGTGTGCCACTGTATCTCGTACTACTCCCTCCGTCTAGGTGTAAGAGCATCCACAATGTTTGGAGGCAACGCCGCCTCTAAGGTGGGCCCCTCGTCCAACCTCTAATTTTAGCTGAAAAGTGTGTAATGTATAGCGACTCCACATTGTCCCTTAGTGGACCCCAGGTTCAAATATAATATACCGCCGAAGCATGTAGTTTTTGCTATTCAATGATGTGCACTGGTACAAACTAGTGAATGACAAGTGGGGTAAAGAGATTATTTTAATCAGGTGAGAGGCTTGGAGGCCGCCTCTTCCCTTGGAGGCGTCGCTAGGCATTTTTCTAAGAGGCTGTGCGCACAATGTATGGCGACGGTGCAAAAGAACTAGAGGTGGCGTTAGAGGCGAGAAAAACCAACATTGTGGATGCCCTAAGTCATGTTAGAAGGTGCAGCGGGACCAAGGTGCAATCAGATTGGAGGAGGAGAAACTTGACCGGTTCTTCCTCCAATCAAAGCCCTGATTTTTGTCTCTAAACGCAACAATTAATCACAACAACTAAGAGATGTCGTTTTAGCTACCATGCAGGGCCACGTATTAACTCGCATGCGAGCCGACTTTGATTTCTTGTCTGATCAATGTGTAGTTGCGCTCCATGCATTGGGTTTCCGGGGGAGATAACAAGGCAGAGTAAGGAGTGTTTGGTTACATTACTTAGGCTGGTCATAGTGGGCATATTACTAGTCTATGTTACTACCTTCATAGTGGGTAGTAACATATGGATGGTAACATGCAAGTCTTCATTAATTGAGATATAGACTTATTTTACCTCGGGGTGTGTTATGTTACAGTAACATATTATGTTACCACAAGCATCTCTTTCCTCATTAACTCCATGCCACATAAGCAATTTTTTCTTGGAATGTGCTATGTTACTAGTACCTAAGTTACTCCCACTGTGGCTAGCCCAGCTAGCCAGCTTTCACTTTGCCAACCTTGCCCGGTCAAACGGTTTATTTATTTTTCTTACCAGCCTTGCCCCGTGAAAATCGTTGTCATGAGCGGGTCACCGATTTTTCTATGCGCGAAGTTTGCCCTCGGAAGCGAGCAGATCTGGCTCTCCTGAGCTAGCAAGGGTTTTCTAGCCCACCCAAGCTAGCTGGCCCACAAAATCTAACATATTTTAACAGTTCCAAATGCCTAACCTTGCCCAGCTAGGCTATAAACTGTTCTTGCTAAGGATCCAAACACTCCCTAAGTAACAACGCTTGTTAGCAACAAGGCCATGAGGGGATTGAGATGTGAAGTTAATGGACGACGCCTAAACATTTTGGGAATATCTGATTTTCGTAAGATGACTTAACACCTAGACGGAGGGAGTACTACTCCTCAGTCCAGGTTTGATGGTATATTCATCAGCTCTTCTCTTCTTGTACATACTCCATTTGTATCTCACTTCCTGTGGTTTCGTACTCGCAGGATATTCCTATTCTATGAACATGTGTGTGTGTGTGTGTGTTAGAGAGAGTGATACATCGACCTACTCCTACAGAGAGATGGTGTGTAGTGTATGATTTAGCCGTGCGAGTCGGTGCATCCTCTCATTTCCGGGCATCTAGTCAGGACAGGCGGACAGCTTCCACGCCCGCTCCTGACCGGCCTGGCCCACCCAAAGCCCCTCCATCGCCCCCACGCGCTTCCTGCCTGAAACGGTTAGCGCCACTCCAAAGAATCGATGCCGCATTCATGCCCGGGCAGAGCGGACGCGACCTAGCGTTGAAGGGAGAAGCAGATTCAAGAGTGATGGTTGCTTTGTCTGTCCAACTTACTGTTGGGTCTATGTGATTTGACGGCTCATTGGTCATTATTATTGAGGTGGTATGACTGCTGGATGTCCCATGCTTTCAGCGAAAGGAGGTACTACTAGATTACAATTTTCTCCATTCTTACAGCAGAGGTGTGCGAAAGCAGTGAAAACACGGAGGCTAAGTGATTACATGGCCCACCTCACACTATCACCATATTTTCTGGACACCATGCTACACCTAACTCTTTACATAGTACTAGTATAGTACGTACAATAATTTCTGAGCGAGATAAATTTGTACAATGCTATGAAGCTTCCAGCTTCTGTTTCATGTATCTTGCGTCCAAGGTTGCCTGTTGCAACATTTCATCAAATACAAAGGAGACTAACATGCATGCTATTGCATCTCAATGATTGACATATCATAGCCAATATGTACTCCCTCCGTTCCAAAATAAGTGTCTCAACTTTATGCAAACTTTAGTACAAAGTTGTACTACTACTAAAGTTGACACTTATTTTGGAATAGAGGTACCTAAAGAAAAAAATGATCCATGCAGTCCCTAGCCCAGCAACCGTAAACCCTAACCAGGCTTTAATTTGCTGGCAACGTTGGAGCTTCCGAAGAAATGAAGTTTGCAACCCTTTGACCATCAGATCATGTTGTGTAGTTTCACCAAAATCGAGATGAGCATCCCTGTGGCAAAAAAAATTGAAGAAGCATGATTAGAACAAGATTACTGGACTAGTAAATGAGACGTAAACTCATTACAAATACAGTACACAGAAGCCAGTAGAGGTATGTGCGGGGCAAAAGAGTAGAGGAATATCCACATGGAGTGATGTGGGCAGTTGGAGTAGTGGTGCAAGCCGGCTGTAAAGGAAGTTGTACCCGAGGGATGTCAGGACGTAGCTCAACCTAGAGGAGGGTGGCGGGAGGTGGCAACTACCCACGTCGCGGCAATGAGCAAGGGACGAAGGTAACCTCACCGGCTTTGTGAGAGAGAACGATGGGGACCCCTGATCAGGACGTGCCGACAGTGGGTTTTCGCCGTCGACGATGGCGACCACATCTACACTAAGCATCCACCCCTTCCCTCGGCGGACGTGATCCACCCAGATGTTAGAGATGTGGCCACAATCATTTTGTGCGAGAGAGTGTGAAGAGAGCAACCCCAGCAAGCAACCATGTAGGATCATCCTGGCTATGTATATAGTGGAGCGGTTTCCTTTTCTCTCCATATGAACCTATTTATATTGCATACGTGCCACTGAAGAAAAAAACTTTATTTATAAATGATGCGGCACCGTCCATGCGTGATTCCCGACCCTCCATTATTTATAAGTGAGTAACTACTACTAGATGCATCAAATTATCATGTGGGCTGCATCATCTTACAAAAATGAGCTCCACCGGTGTCACATGTGTGGTTGGGGAAGACGCTAAAGACGCAAAGAGTGCTACTATTAGTACACTACGTGTGTGGGTGCGTGCACCTCTTCTCTTCGAGCATGGTTATTAAAAGTATAGCCCACTACTATACTACCACGCGATTATTATATACGGGCAAAGAGTATAGGCAGTAATAATGACTAGTAAGCCGTGATATCACGAGGCCCACCTTTCTCTATGTTTGACCGAGGAAGCATCCATCATTTCACTCCTCGTTGAATACCCATCCGCTACTACCTCCGTGAATAAATAAAAATCCTCTTCTACCTCCGTAGCATGGCTAATAATATAGCCATGTCAATCACGACGTAGAAATATCATTCACTGATACAATAGGGCTGGATCTAAGGCTGGTTATTTTTTTTACTTTATATCTTTCTCTTTTTGTCTCATTTACTCATTTTACATAGGAGCACGTGTAGAGGATGACTATTCCTTTCGATGGGACTTCTTCATGGGGTTTAAGACTAAGCAACTCCGAATTATGCCCGTTTTCCACCACTCTGAATCGTTCCATCTATGATAGGGAGTAGTCCCATTGCAACAATGAGGTCCACTAGGTCTAGCACGTCCTGTAAGAAGAGACCATCACGCAAAACATGCATCTTGTTGCCTTGTTCCTCGTACAGTACGTACCACTGGTACGTACTACTAGTACTAGTACTACTCGTTCTCGTATAAAACTTGTGCTTGGCATCTCCAAAATATTAACTTGCGATTGGCTCTTCGCCTCTTCGGGAAGTCGAGCAATAATGGTACTGCAGTATATATCGTTCTGGCTATATGAGACCTAATGAATTGTTGCACATCCACCACGTGGGCGAGGGTCGAGGGGCGAGGGAGAGTGCATACTATTACATCTGTTTCAATATGGACTACACACGGAGCAAAATGAGTGAATCTACACTCTAAAATACGTCTATATACATCAGTGTTTGGAGTATGTACTAGTGGAGTAGTTCATATTGAAATCTACTAAAGGATATATATTCCAAACAATATGATAATATCTCTAACCAAGGTAGGGACGAGGAGTAAACGGAGGGAGTAGTAAATTTTTCTCCTCGTCCTGCGAGCCACCGCGCGCGTGGGCGAGGGAGCGGGCATAAGGCATAGTAAGCAAGCTTCACCTTGTCATGCGAGCCACCGCGCCCATGGGCGGGGGAGATGACATACTAAGCAAGCTTCTCCTTGTTCTACGAGTTGACGGGACACATCAAAAGTAATATGTACAGAGCATCTCAAGTGTATAGAGCCTTGCCTCTAAGGTAGGCCCCACATGGTTTGCCTCTTTTTTAACATAACGCATCAAGTCACAATTTGTTTGTTCACCTGTGGTAAACGATCCTTCATCAAGTGGACAACCAGTACACATGTCAGATTACCACGTGGGCTACCTTTTCGTACAAAAATGAGATCCACCGTGTACCCGCGTGGGTGTGGTTGGGAAAGAGACGGGAGTACGTGTGCCGTGCGTGCACCTCTTCTCTTCGTACACGTCCCCCACCTACGTGGGTGTGTGTGTCAGATAGATACAAAGACAGATGGCGTGTGCGTTCGTGAGTGTTTTTTGTTGGGGGGATGATTTCGTGAATGTATTTGTGGGAATATGTGTCGATGACATCTCAAACAAAAATTTGACACATGCAATGTGTGTTAAATAGAGGCCTATCTATATCATATAGAGAGGGGGCGATCCACGAGAAGAAAGGGAGGGGTCATACAAATCGATAGAGTCAAAGAGAGGATCAAGTGGGTGGGTGCGAGATCGATGAAGAGAGCCATCGAAATTGTGTGTGTGCAAGTCAAAGATATAGGGCGACTGACCTACTGGAACGTTAGAGGGCACATGGCAAGTTTGTGTGTGGCAGGGAGATATGACTAGAGTGCTCGCTGTATCGGTGTGTGTGGGGGGAGGTAAAGGCCTAACTAGAGATGTAGAATGACTCGTATATGTGTTGAGAAGGAGAGACCCAGCTATGTCTTGAGGGAGATCGGTCGACATCCATACATAATCGAAGGATGGGAAATAGGTTGGGACATCGAGAGAGAGAGAGAGAGAGATAGATAGAGAGAGAGGAGAGAGGGAGGGAGGGAGAGGGGTAGAGTGCTGGAGTTGCTTCTCGAAGATGGTGGGAGAGGCCTACTAGACAAATTGACGGTAGAACTGCAATATTATCAATAAGAGTGGGGATGTGTTTTTGTGTCTGCCTATGCGTGATAGATGTGTCGGGACACATGCATGGATGATGAAGGGGAACCATGTGTTTGGTAAGCAAACCTAACTAGATCGGTAGATCAATTGTTGTTTGTCGGAGGAAGGGAGCTACATAACTAATGAGGTAGATCGATCGACGCGTGGGGAAAACGAGTTATAGGGACCTAGCTAGCTATATGCATAGCGGGAGATCGGTCGGTGTACATCCATTTGTTAGAGGCAAATAAGGCCCAGCGAGATGGATAGACAGAGAGAATGGATCTAGGAGGTGGTGCGAGAGGCCGAGCTACTAGCTAGATAGGGGGAGGAGTGTGCGATGTGAGATCGATGAAAAGAGGTGCGAGAGTTTACACGTGTGTGGGACCATATGAGAGACACGAGGCATGGACACAGAAAGGAGGAGATGGAAGGTGCATGTGTATGTTGTAGGCAGACATTGCTGGAGAGGTTTATCGATCGGTGTGTGTCGGAAAGGAGTTGTGGAGATTGTGGGAGAACGACCTAAAGAAAAAAAATCAATGTGAGCGATGGATAGAATGCTGAGGGAGGGGTAGGGTCAGGAGGGCATGTGCATGCACCAGAGGAAGTTAATGCTAGCTACAAAGGTTAGAGGATTGTGTGGGTGTAAGAGGCAAACAAAGATCATAATTTGATATGAAAGTGGATTCATATATTTGAATAGGAGATCATAGTGTTATAAACACATGCATGCATGAATATAGTGATGATACGCGCGTTGTGGTTTTGCACAAGTTATACCATAATGTGATAATGCATGGCATTTGCAACTCACAGCTAAATGTCGAACAATCCAAACCATACTACGTCAAACTGAAAGTGCGTTATATCGACTAGAGGGGAGTGAATAGGTGATTTTTATGAATTCTTCACTCAGGAATTTGCGGGTGAGGAAATTCCCGAGTGAAGAACTACTTGCAGCGGAATAAATACTCAGAAGTAAACATAACAGAGCAAGAGCATGGTCTTCAAGATGAAATGAAAACAAACATAGAGTACATAAAGTGTAAACACAGGATAAACAGAATGAAGACAGATAGGCTGAAGAAATTGAGCCGTGGAAATAGAGAAAGTCTTCAGTCAAAGTCTTCAAACAGATATGAACAAGCACACATCACAGAAATGAGAAATGGAAGGGTTGAGGAAATGGAACCAGTTAGCTCGGTGAAGACAATGATTTGGTAGACCAGTTCCAACTGCTGTGACAGTTGTACGTCTGGTTAGGGCGGCTAGGTATTTAAACCTGAGGACACATAGTCCCGGACACCCAGTCCTGAACACGCAGCTCAGGACACTTAGTCCTCACCGTATTCCCCTTGAGCTAAGGTCACACAGACCTCACCCAATTACTCGTGGTAAGTCTTCAGGTGACTTCCAAACCTTCACAGGCTCGGTCACTCGGCGATCCACAATTTCCTCTTGGATGCTCTAGACCATGATACCTAACCGTCTAGAAGATGCACAGTCTTCAAAGGTAACAAGCGTCGGATCAACGCAGGATCAATCTCTTCAGTGATGCTTAATCACTTTGGGTTTGTAGGTGTTTGGGTTTGGGTTTTCCTCACTTGATGATTTTCACTCAAAGTCCTCAGAGGATGGGATGCTCTCAAATGACAAGTGTCAGTTTCTCTCGGAGCAACCAACCAGCTAGTGGTTGTAGGGGGTGGCCATTTATAGCCTAGGGAGCAGCCCGACATGATAAGACATAAATGCCCTTCAATGATATGACCGTTAGCTGGGTAGATATTTTGGGACAGCTGGCGCATAGCACGTCAACGGTCGAAATTTTGAGTATCAAATTCCTCAGGACTATCATGTTCCTCACTGTGTAGGCAATCCGCACTGGCGAATTCCTAACTCCTCAGTCAGAACAAATTCCTCAGAGCCCAGAAGAACTTCATCTTTATCACTCAATAAATTGACTGAGCTGTATGAAATTTCCAATGGCTTCACTCGAAGGGATTGGTAGGTGTAGTATTTGAGTTGAGCATCACTTGGAAAATTTTCCTTAGTATTTCCTCGACCCCCTTTAACAGTACGGTGTTTCCTATGGCTCAAGAAAGAGAAAATAAAACTACGAAAACAAAAGTCTTCATGCTTCATGTTCCTCGAATGTATACCAAGTATTCAGGATTACACCAATTTCTTTACTTTCAAAGTCTTCAGAAAGTGTTCAGAAATCCAAAGTCTTTAGTCGAAGAACTTCATTTTTAGGGATCGACTTTCTCTGTAAATATCAAACTCCTCATAGACTTATAGACCTGTGTACACTCACAAACGCATCAGTCCCTTAACCTATAAGTCTTCACTATACCAAAATCACTAACGGGCACTATATGCACTTACAATCTCCCCTTTTTTGGTGATTGATGACAATATAGGTTAAGTTTTCAATGGGGATAAACACAAGAAGTGTAAATACTGAAATTGAGGAATATGATTGCAAGACATAGAAGAACTCCCCCTGAAGATGTGCATAGTGAGAAATTTGCTTTCGAAGCAATGCACACTTTGAAGAGTAGAATCATGGAGATCTCCCCCTATATCTTGTAATTCATACACGCATTTATCATATAATATGAAGAATTTGAAATGCATGATGAAATATGGTGACTGATGTAATTCAGCATGCGTGCATTAACATTAATGAGGAATAAGCATGCAGAAAAACTCAGCAAAAGTATCAGACCACCATAGAGTTTAAGTTTACAACTCGATCCAGCAAAGTCTTCAAAAGAACGAGAGGTGTAACTTAGAAAAAAATGCCCATATAGATTGACCCGCTTGAAGACTAACTCAAATTTCTCCCCCTTTGTCATCGAATGACCAAAAGGATCGAAAATGAGGACTAACGCCCCTGAAGAATATCAAGTTGATGGAGGAGCGCCAGCGTTGTTCGGGTCGTTTGTTGTTGTAGAGCCTGCCGCAGTGTCATCCAAGTGTTCATACTTGTCGGTGTCGCGGGATGAAGAATATGAGCTGGCCACCAGGGAAGGAACTTTGACCTTCTTGAATTTCTCCGCTGGAGGTGCAGACCAATCAAAGTTCTCCTTGAGACCCATTTGCTTCAGATCTGTTTCACCATACAGATGTGATAAGATAGCCCAGGTGCGACCAAAAACTTCATGGAGGTAGTAATGGTTTTTCTTCACTGCATTATGTGTAGCAGTCATGTTGTGAAGAAGAGAACCAAACTGACGCTTAACCCATTTATGGTTTCGATCCACCTTCTGGTGAAGACTAAGAAGTAGCTCACGGTCAGTCGTCACCCTGGGAGCTATGGCTTGAGGATTTGGCTTGGATGCATTTGCAGTAGAATCATGAGTGGCAGAGTCATCATTGGTGGAATAAGATGCAGCTTTGCGAAACTGACCATCCAATGGATGAATGCCTTCATCAATGACAGCAGGTGCCTTGCCCTTTTCATCAGCTGAGGAATATGTCTGCTTGAGGACTTCAATTGGGGGCAGGTAGCTGAGGTGATTCTGAAAATCAGCCTTGTAGTTTAGTGAAGACCTTGTTCTAAGGAATCTCATAATCCAAGGAGCATAAGGCTTCAACTCAAATGAAGAGAGTGCAACATTTGCCAGAGTCCTCATGAAGAAATCATTATAATTGACAGGAATGTCATGTATGATGTTGAATAGCAGATTCTTCATGATGCCAACAATTTCCTCATCAGACGAGTCGTGGCCTTTGATAGGACTCATTGTCCTCGTTAGAATGTGATAGACTGTTCTGGGCACATATAACAATTCCTTCACAAGGAATTTGGTCCTTGGGGCTTGACCAGGCTTCAGGGGCTTCATTAGCACTTGCATGTAATGGGCAGTGAGTTCAGGCTCCTGGTACAGGCAACGAGCTCCTTCAAGGGGTGGACTGATGGGCAGGGCATGATGTAATTCAGAGGCCGGTGCCTTATAATGAGTATTATCGATCATCCAGTCCAATACCCAAGTGTTGATATCATCAGCATCACCTGTGATGTGCAGTGTAGCATAGAACTGAAGAATAAGCTCTTCATTCCAATCAACAATGTCATAGCAAAAGTTTAGGAGGCATGTGTCATGAAGCACACTGAGGACATGAGAGAAGCAAGGCAGTGATTCCATGTCCACGTGAGGAATATGCTTGTGGTAGAAGACTTTATCCTTGTTGAAGAGCAGTGAAGAATAGAAATTGGCCTGGCTGGCAGTCCAGAAGCGCTTCCTCCTAAGACGAGCACAGTCATAAGGATTGTAGTCCGTGAAGAATACATGCTCGCCGAAGAAGTCACCCGCCTTGAATTTGTGCTTCTTCGAGAAGGGGTCCTTTGGCTTGGGGTGAGGAGTGTCAGTCAATTGCATCACAACCTCAGGGATCTCGATCTCGGGTTCCGCAGGCTGAGGAATTTCAGGTTCTTCTTCAGTGGCAGCCTGGGACTTCAATTCTTCATTTACATTTTCTTCAGCACTAGTGGCTAGAATCTCTTCATGGACAGATGGTGTGGCATGAGGTTCTTCAGATCCCATTTGTACTTCAGTAGTGATAGGGGACTGAGGAATTTGTTGTAGGGGTGTGAACAAAGGGGAATTGGGGTCCTGACTTTCCCAAAAGTCGTCGTTCAATACTGGAGTTGTGCACCCAATGTCCACATCCTCTTCTTCATTCATTTCTTCAGTGCCAACCTCTTCAGCAGTAAACTAAGGCATGGGCGATGAGACTATTGGGGTTGAAGGGATTGCATCCACTTCAATTTCTTCATCCAACTGCTCTGAAGAAGAAGCAGAAGGAATGTATTCATCAGATCCGCTTGGCATCACATATTCTTCATCAAAAGGAGCGAGTTCCTTTGATGGCATGGATGAGACAGGAACAACATCAATTGGATTTTCAAACGAGCTGGTCAGCGGCTTCATCTTCGTCGGAGCTGAAGAATCTGATGCAGTTGATGCCTTCCTTTTCTTCACAGCTGCACACTCTGTAGCCTTGGTCTTCTTCACATCTGATGCAGATGGAAGGATCGGAGTTGGTGTAGGTGCAGGAGGATCAGAGGAATTTGGTTCAAGATCTTCATGCACAACTGATGCATTTGCCCTGACTTCTTCATTTTCTTCAGGCGCAACACTAGTGGTTGCCTTGGTAATTTCTTCAGCGGCTGGAATGCAGTCATCAGCCCTGGTACTAGCATTTTCTTCAACAGCCTGAGTATCATCAGCGATGGTGGCATTTTCTTCAGTAGGCTGAGCAGATGCTTCAGCCTAAGGATTTTCTTGTTGCGTTGGGGCTGCAACATTGGAAGTGAACTGTTCAGTTATCTTTACAAATCTGACTTTGGCTCTAAGCCAGGCAACATAGTAGTGATCAAATTCATCACTCAGTTTGTTTATCTCAGATTGAAGAGTAACAAGTTCTTCAGGTGAAAGCTTCAGAATGTTTTGCTTCAGAAAGCGCTCTTTCTTGTACTGCGCTTTCTTCACCCTCCTTCCCTGTTCAAATTTCCATTTTTCTTCATCAATGAAGTGAGTCAGCATATGACTTTGACCAGGAGTGAGGTTCATCTCAGGCAGAGGTGTGTTGGGGTCCTTGTGCCACAAGTCAATGAAGTGTAGGATCAACTTTGGATCCAGCATCAATGGCACATTGCTGCCTTTGGCTCTAGCGGCCCTGTGTTACCTATCTCTGATGATTTCAGTGAGTTCTTCATCATCAGCTTCATCATCTTCGGATGGTACTAGAAAGGCAACCTGCTTCTTGTGAGTACTTGGTCGAGAGCCTTGTCCAGCAGTGGCCTTTGTCTTCAGCAGAGAGGGGCCAGTTGATAAATTTGGTGCAGCTGAAGAACTAGCAGAAGCTCCTGAGGAAATAGAGATGCCTGTTGTCCTTTGGCACGTGGCGAGATGCACAGGTGCTGAGGATTTTGATGGAGGAGCTGAGGACTTTGGAGGAGCTGGTGCGGCTTGAGGAATTGGCCGTGAGGGCTTTGAAGAATCTGGCCGTGAGGGCATTGGGGTTGAAGCACTTGGCTTATGAGTAGGCTTCTTTGGCATGGCCTTCTTTGGCTTGCTTGCAGAGGCCTCAGTAGTGGAAGCAACAGAGTCTTCATTAAATTTCCTCACTCCTTCCTTAGCTACTTTGGCTAGCTTGGCCTGGCGCTTGGCCCATTCATCAGGATAATCCTCACCACGCTTGAGGCTTGTGGGATCAGTTTCTTGGCCAGGTGCCAATGGAGGTCTTGGGCATGGAGGATTAAGAGCGAATTTCTTCATATACTTGGGAGTAACATATCTGTACACCCTCCATTCCCGTGCCCATCTCCTCTCTATCCTTTGTATGCGCACCTTGTGCTAATTTTTGTCCTCCTTGCCATGTTTGGCCTCATCAGGAGTGCAATTATCCTTGTAGATATCCTCAGGGATTTCAAACACAATGTTGACCTCAGGCCTCTTTCCTCCCTTCTGTGGCTTCTTACCGTCAGCCATTTTCTTCAGCTGAGGAATTTGAGAAATGGAATTCTCTGAAGAGGTGTGCAACTTTTCTTAGAGGAACGCTGCAAATGAGTTAAGTTGATGAGAACCTAGTGATTCAGCAGCGGACATGTATACCTGTGAACAGAGTATTGTTGCGAGGAATTTGGAGAGGTCATGTGCGTTCTCAGAAGTTTTGCAATAAGAACAAGTTTGAGGAATTTGACTGGATGAATCTTAAGGAATTTCACTAAGCGTTCTTTTACTTAGGTTCCAGAGTTGTACAGATTAGAAAATCCACACAATTGAGGAATCTTGAAGAAAAATGTTGCTTAGGGAAACAAATCAAGAACATATGATATGTGAGGTGTCTAGTGTGTGAGGATTTGAAGAATAAACACCTTCTGAGGATTTGAAGAAAACATCCGAATCAACATGGGTACTAAAAGTAACTTTTAATTACCCTGGACGAAGAACACGACGAACATTCCCCCTCTATGCTAAACGACGGAAAGAGTGAAGACAATGCAAGTTGAAAAACAACCAAGGAATTTCAAAGCTGAGAAAAAACTCAAATTGAAGATTTTCAACTTTTGGTGGTGGCGTGACCCACCGTATAAGAATGATGATTTCAGACACCGCGTACAATTGTCGTATGGTTCTGAGAATCAAATTCTTCGTTAATTTCTTCACACTTAGAGTGTTATTCTTGATTGATTGAACAAAAAATGTTTCTTCATGTGTTGCACATCTAAGTCATCAATTTTGCATAAGTGTTAGGATGAGTGTCCTTTTCAAAGAACATTCGAAGATTCTAGGATATTTAGCTCACACCGCAACTTCCTAAATCTCTTCTCATCCAAGGGCTTAGTGAAGATATCGGCTAGCTGTTCTTCAGTCTTCACATGCTCAATAGAGATGTCGCCCTTCAACACATGATCACGAAGAAAATGATGACGAATCTGAATGTGCTTTGTCTTCGAGTGCTGAACTGGGTTAAGAGCAATCTTGATGGCACTCTCATTGTCATAGTAGAGTGGCACATTCTTCACATTGACGTTGTAGTCCTTGAGAGTTTGCTTCATTCATAGCAGTTGAGCACCACAAGAACCAGCAACAATGTACTCAGCTTCAGCAGTAGATAGTGATACACAGCTCTGTTTCTTCGAGGACCAAAGATACGTCTCCGTCGTATCTACTTTTCCAAACACTTTTGCCCTTGTTTTGGACTCTAACTTGCATGATTTGAATGGAACTAACCTAGACTGACGCTGTTTTCAGCAGAATTGCCATGGTGTTATTTACGTGCAGAAACAAAAGTTCTCAGAATGACCTGAAACTTCACGGAGATTATTTTTGTAAATAATAAAAAATACTGGCAAAAGATCAAGACCAGGGGCCCCACACCCTAGCCATGAGGGTGGGGGGCGCGCCTGCCCTGCTGGGCGCGCCCCCTACCTCATGGGCCCCCTGGAGCTCCTCCGACGTCAACTCCAACTCTATATATTCGTGTTCGGAGAGAAAAACCAGAGAGAAAGATTCATCGCATTTTACGATACGGAGCCGCCGCCAAGCCCTAAACTCTCTCAGGAGGGCTGATCTGGAGTCCATTCGGGGCTCCGGAGAGGGGAATCCATCGCCGTCATCATCATCAACCATCCTCCATCACCAATTTCATGATAATCATCCGCCGTGCGTGAGTAATTCCAACGTAGGCTTGCTGGATGGTGATTGGTTGGATCAGATTTATCATGTAATCTAGTTAGTTTATTAGGGTTTGATCCCTAGTATCCACTATGTTCTAAGATTGATGTTGCTTTGACTTTGCTATGCTTAATGCTTGTCACTAGGGCCCGAGTGCCATGATTTCAGATCTGAACCTATTATGTTTTCATGAATATATGTGAGTTCTTGATCCTATCTTGCAAGTCTATAGTCACCTAATATATGTTATGATCCGGCAACCCCGAAGTGACAATAATCGGGACCACTTCCAGTGATGACCATAGTTTGAGGAGTTCATGTATTCACTATGTGTTAATGCTTTGGTCTGGTACTCTATTAAAAGGAGGCCTTAATATCCCTTAGTTTCCGCTAGGACCCCGCTACCACGGGAGGGTAGGACAAACGATGTCATGCAAGTTCTTTTCCATAAGCACGTATGACTATATTCGGAATACATGCCTACATTACATTGATGAACTGGAGCTAGTTCTGTGTCACCCTAGGTTATGACTGTTACATGATGAACCACATCCGGCATAATTCTCTATCCCCGATCCGTTGCCTACGAGCTTTCCATATATTGTTCTTCGCTTATTTACTTTTCCGTTGCTATTGTTACAATCACTACAAAATACCAAAAACATTACTTTTGCTACCGTTACCACTACTATCGTATTACTTTGCTACTAAACACTTGCTGCAGATATTAAGTTTCCAGGTGTGGTTGAATTGACAACTCAGCTGCTAAATACTTGAAAATATTATGTGGCTCCCCTTGTGTCGAATCAATAAATCTGGGTTGAATACTCTACCCTCAAAAACTGTTGCGATCCCCTATACTTGTGGGTTATCAACCAACAGACCAAGGATCGTCCGAGGAAATGGCATGTGCCAGATGTTGACTTGCGGTCCACACGATCACCAGCATAGTTAGAGTCTGAATATCCAATGAGATCAAAAGTCGAACCCTCGGGGTACAATAATCCAAGTGTTGGTGTGTGAGCTAGATATCGAAGAATATGCTTCACAACCTTATGGTGTGATTCCTTCGGTGTAGCTTGAAATCGGGCACACATGCAAACACTAAGCATAATATCTGGCCTAGATGCACATAAGTACAATAAAGAACCAATCATGGAGCGGTATACCTTTTGATCAAAGTCAATACCATTTTCATCAGTGCATAGATGGCCATTTTTGGGCATAGGGATTTTGACTCCTTTGCAATCTTGCATGCCGAATTTCCTCAATACATCCTTGAGGTATTTCTCCTGAGATATGAATAAGCCATTGCTTTGTTGAGGAATCTGAAGACCTAAGAAGAATTTCAATTCTCCCATCATAGACATTTGATATTCTTCACTCATCATATAGGCAAATTCATCACCGTATCGTTGGTCAGTACAGCCAAAAATGATTTCATGAACGTAAATTTGGCACACAAACAATTCACCATCATAAGATTTAGTGAAAATAGTTGGGTCAAATAAACTGGGTTTGAAGCCTTTCTTCATGAGGAATTCCTTGAAAGTATCATACCACGCCCGTGGGGCCTGCTTGAGGCCATAGAGGGCCTTATTGAGTCTGAAGACTTTGTCAGGATGCTTTGGATCTTCAAAATCTGGGGGCTGAGCAACATATACTTCTTCCTCAAGCTTACCACTGAGGAATGTACTTTGCACATCCATTTGATATAAGATGATATCATGATGGTTAGCATAAGCAAGTAATATGTCAATAGCTTCAAGTCTAGCAATAGGTGCAAAAGTTTCATCGAAATCAATTCCTTCAACTTGTGTGTAGCCTTGAGCTACAAGCCGTGCCTTATTCCTCACGACAAGGCCATTTTCTTCTTGCTTGTTGCGGTAGATCCACTTTGTGCCAATGATATTGTGCTTGCGAGGATCTGGACATTTGACCAGTTCCGAGACGTTGTTGAGCTCTTAATTTACCGCCTATTGAAGAAACACATGGTCTTTATAACCCGACACGGGTAGTAAAGGTAAATTCTCTCTATAGATATGATAAAGCTGAAATCCCATTCACCAAGTTTGCTAGCCCATGCTTAGATGAGTTTGATAAATTTATGGTTAAGCAAGAAGACTTCAATGCTTATTTTGGTAGAGAATTAAAACGCAATGCTGATATGCTTGAACACTTGGGTGATTATATGGCTAATGTCATAGGTGAACTTAAACTTATTAGTAAACATGCTTATATGGTTACCACTCAAGTAGAACAAGTACATCAAGCTCAAAATGATTTGCTCAATGAATTGAATAGTAAGAATAAGGACTATGCTGTTAGAGTGGCTACTAGAACTCGTAAAATGGCTCAAGAACCTTTGTATCCTGAAGGCCACCCTAAGAGAATTGAGAATATTCTCAGATAAATAATATAGATGAACCTAGTCCTTCTAAAAGGAAGGAAAAGAAAAATTATAGGACTTTGCATGATTCCAGTGAACCTATTGCTGAAACACCTGAGAATCCAAATGATATTTCTATTTCTGATGCTGAAACACAATCTGGTAATGAACCTGAAACTAGTGATATTGTTAATGATAATGTTCATGATGATGCTCAACCTAGCAATGATAATGATATAGAAATTGAACCTGTTGTTGATCTTGATAACCCACAATCAGAGATTCAACATTATGATAAGAAAGACTTTGTTGCTAGGAAACATGGTAAAGAAAGAGAACCATGGGTTCAAAAACCCATGCCTTTTCCTCCCAAACCATCCAAGAAAAAGGATGATGAGGATTTTGAGCGCTTTGCTGAAATGATTAGACCTATCTTTTTGCGTATGCGATTAACTGATATGCTCAAAATGAATCCTTGTGCTAAGTACATGAAAGAAATTGTTACTAATAAAAGAAAGATACCGGAAGCTGGAATTTCCACCATGCTTGCTAATTACACTTTTAAGGATGGAATACCTAAGAAGTTAGGAGATCCATGAGTACCCACTATACCATGCTCCATTAAAAGAAATTATGTTAAAACTGCTTTATGTGATCTTGGAGCCGGTGTTAGTGTTATGCCTCTCTCTTTATATCGTAGACTTGATTTAAATAAGTTGACACCTACTGAAATATCTTTGCAAATGGCTGATAAATCAACCGCTATACATGTCGGTATTTGTGAGGATGTACCTATTGTGGTTGCATATGTTACTATTTTAACGGACTTTGTTATTCTTGATATTCCCGAGGACGATAGTATGTCTATTATTCTTGGAAGACCCTTTTTGAATACTCCAGGAACTGTTATTGATTGCACCAAAGGCAATGTCACTTTTCATGTTAATGGTAATGAGCATACGATACACTTTCCGAGGAAACAACCTCAAGTTCATAGTATTAATTCTATTAGAAAAGTTCCATCGATTATTTTTGGAGGTTTTTAATTTCCTCTTCCTACTGTCAAGAAGAAATATGATATTCTAATTATTGGGGATGTGCATATCCCCACTTAGGTAACATAGTGTTATTCAAAATTTCTCCGGTTCCATGTTATTCGGAATGAGTTTGTTAACAAGACTTGATCAACCTTGTTAATGAATTCCTTTTGATGATCATGAGATGGATGAAGTTAGAAAGCACAACCTTCTGTGCCCTCCTTTTACTTTCTGTTATTTATATTAAATAAAGTAAAAATAGTATTTTCTGTCTGTTATCTGAATTATCCGTGCAATATAAAAATACCCCGAAAATAAAAGTTCTCCAAATGCCCTGAAATTTAAATATGTTTTTTTGGAATATTTGAGAATATTTGGCACTGAGAACACAGCATGGGGGGCATCCACCTGGGCACGAGGGTGGAGGGCGCGCCCCCTGCCTCGTGGGCCCACGGTGGCCCTCCTCCACTTATTCCTGCACCCACACACTCCTTCTTCCTCCCACAAACACCATTATCCAGCTCAGGCACTAGTTCTAGCCCCTTTTGTTGCGATTTTCGATCTCCTTGCTCAAGGCACCTCTCACAAAACTGCTTTGGGGGATTGTTCCTTGGTATGTGACTCCTCCATTGATCCAATTAGTTTTTGTTCTAGTGCTTTATTCATTGCAAATTTGTGCTGCCTAGGTGACCATGTTCTTGAGCTTGCATGCCAAATTTATATGGTTCCAAGTAGTTCTAATGCATGATATAGGCTCTAGGAACTTGTAGGAGTAGTTGCTATCAATTTTGTTGAGTTCGGCTTACTTTTATTTGAAGTTATTAAAAATTTCAGAAATTTTTGAGAGGAAGAAATATGTTTAGGAAAATGTACCAAGGTGGTTCTTCAAGGAAACAAGGACCCAGGCTTGCAATGCGTGATGTTGATGATGAGCCACCAAGGGACGCTCTAGTGCGGCCTTGTGAATGGTCTTCAGAGGACTTCATGGATCGAGCAGGAATTAAGGAAGAATTTAACGCATATTTGCGTAATGCTGATCTTGTGAGCTTCGAGGCAGTAAAGTGTCGTCAGTACCACTATCTCACTAGTTCCTTTGTGAGGAGGTTTGAATTTTCATCTTGACGCAATTCTCAAACTGTCCCGTTTGATCTTTATGAAAATTCTTATACTATGGACTTAGAGGATTTTACCACTGCCTGCAAACTTCCGCAATGGGGTAGTACTAATGAACCCCACAAATATGAGTTTAGAGATTTTCCTGCTAGTGTAACTATGGGAGAGTCCAGAGATATAACACAAGCTACCATAGGGAGCATTTACTTTCCTGCTATACATTATTTTGCTCTCTTCATAGGTAGATGCATTAATGGTAAAGATGAAGCATGTCACATGTGTGTCCCTGACCTCAGTATTCTTAGGAGTGCTGTGTTAGGAGATAAATCTTATAATTTGGGAGCCATTATTGCACGTAGGTTGCATCTTAATAGATCTAATGGAGATTTCTTTGGTGGAATTTATGCAACCCGCATAGCTAATTTTCTTGGTATAACCATACGTGAGGATGATATTGAGTTGCCTCCTGCTTATTTGGATTATGAGGCTATGGTTCGTCATCAGTTTGTTGAGAGGAACGATCAGTTCCTCCAGTACTGACTAATCTTTGACAGACGACGCACCTATCACGTCGCTCTCCCTGCTTCTACTATCTTTGACTTTCAGGCAAAAGGGAGATATTTTATAACCAGACAGGAGGCGGAAGAGTATAAGAGGAGAGCTAAGATAGCTCGCCTCCAAGCTGCAGCCCATGATGCAATGACTGTTACATCACAGTAGGACCCCAACTATTACTTTGGATATCCGCCAGGCCAGCCGTGGCCATAGACCAACTTAGGCCAAAAGTCTAAGCTTCGGGGAGTACGTATTTCTCACCGACATTACATTCATGTTCACACACTCATTGCTAGATGTCGGTGCTCATACTTTTTCATTATAATATCCATGCTAGTTTATTTTCCTTTTATTGATTTCTTCTTGTGTGTTTAATAAACCTTAAGAAAAACAAAACAAAGAATTAGTTGTAGCTTTTAATTAGTTTACTTTCCATGCTTGTAGTAGTAATTAAAAAGAAAACCCAAAAAGATTTCTTGTTCTTCTTTTGCTTGTTGGGAGCTTTCCCGTGTATATAGTTTTATTTCTTTTCTTTTCTGTGGGGTTCAATAGGAGAAGATCATGATTAAATTGTTGAAGTGGCTCTTATATGCATTATTGTTGATCTGACAAAAGAGCCCATATTGCCTTGTCTTATCCTGTTTATTGAATGCTTGCAGATTCCAGCTTAGTCCAATGCACGTGCACTATTATTATTATTATCAACATCGTTCGGTCGTGCAAGTGAAAGGCAATTATGACGATATATGATGAACTGATTGAGATGGGAGAAGCTGGTATGAACTCGACCTCACTTGTTTTTGTAAATATGATTAGTTCATCGTTCCTGATTCAGCCTATTATGAATAAACATGTTTGCGATGACAATTAGAGATCATAGTTCCTTATGCCATGCTTAATTAGTTAGGAGCTTATAATGGTTTACCTTGCATGCCAACATGCTATTAAAATGGTTGTGATGTTTTATGATAGGGTGGTATCCTCCTCTGAATGATTTAATTGACTTGACTTTGCACATGTTCACGCATGTAGTTGAAACAAAATCAACATAGCCTTCACAATATTTATGTTCGTGGTGGATTATATCCTACTCATGCTTGCACTCAATGTTCATTAACTTTAATGCATGTTCATGGCTGTTTTCGCTCTCTAGTTGGTCACTTCCCAGTCTTTTGCTAGCCTTCACTTGTACTAAGCGGGAATACTGCTTGTGCATCCAATTCCATAAACCCCAAAGTTGTTCCATATGAGTCCACCATACCTACCTATATACGGTATCTACCTGCTGTTCCAAGTAAATTTGTATGTGCCAAACTCTAAACCTTTAAATAAATATCATGTTTTGTATGCTCGAATAGCTCATGTATCAACTAGGGTTGTCCGTATCTTCCATGTTAGGCGGGTTATTCTCAAAAAGAGTGGACTCCGCTCCTCACTCACGAGAAAATGGATGGTCACCGGGATGCACAGTCCCATGCTTTTTGCAAATCAAATCAAAATAATTGCAAATAAAACTCCCCCGGGACTGTTGTTAGTTAGAGGCACTCGTTGTTTCGAGCAATCCATGGATTGATGTTTGTTGGTGGAGGGGGAGTATAAACTTTACCATTCTGTTTGGGAACCGCCTATAATGTGTGTAGCATGGAAGATATCGCCATCTCTTGGTTGTTAAGTTGACAATGAAAGTATACCGCTCAAAATATTATTCACCTCTATTTCAAAACCGAGCTTTGGCACCTCTACAAATCCACGCTTCCCTCTACGAAGGGCCTATCTATTTACTTTAATGCTGAGTCATCCTCCTCTTATTAAAAAGCACCCACTGGAGAGCACCACTGTCATTTGCCTTCATTACTGATTAGTTTACATCGACTATGAATTGACTGGATCTCTTTTACCATGAATTACAATGTCTAGTCAGTCCTTGATCTTTAAAGGTGCTCTGCATTTATGTTTTGCGGTCTCATAAAGGGCTAGCGAGATACCATCTTGTTATATCATATTATGATTATTTTGAGAAAGTGTTGTCACCAGAGATTTATTATTATTGCTCGCTAGTTGATTATGCCATTGATATGAGTAAACATGAGACCTAAGCATTATTGTGAATATGGTTAGTTTATAATCTTTGCTGAAAACATGAATGCTGGCTTTACATATTTACAACAACAAGAGCAAACAGAGTTTGTAAAAGTTTTTGTTTATCACTTTCAATTTGTCAACTGAATTGCTTGAGGACAAGCAAAGGTTTAAGCTTGGGGGAGTTGACACGTCTCCGTCGTATCTACTTTTCCAAACACTTTTGCCCTTGTTTTGGACTCTAACTTGCATGATTTGAATGGAACTAACCCGGACTGACGCTGTTTTCAGCAGAATTGCCATGGTGTTATTTATGTGCAGAAACAAAAGTTCTCGGAATGACCTGAAACTTCACGGAGATTATTTTTGGAAATAATAAAAAATATTGGCAAAAGATCAAGACCAGGGGGCCCACACCCTAGCCACGAGGGTGGGGGGGCGCCACCCTGCCTCGTGGGCCCCCTGGAGCTCCTCCGACCTCAACTCCAACTCTATATATTCGTGTTCGGAGAGAAAAAATCAGAGTGAAAGATTCATCGCGTTTTATGATATGGAGCTGCCGCCAAGCCCCAAACTCTCTCGGGAGGGCTGATCTGGAGTCCGTTCGGGGCTCCGAAGAGGGGAATCCATCACCGTCATCATCATCAACCATCCTCCATCACCAATTTCATGATAATCATCCGCCGTGCGTGAGTAATTCCAACGTAAGCTTGCTGGACGGTGATTGGTTGGATCAGATTTATCATGTAATCTAGTTAGTTTTATTAGGGTTTGATCCCTAGTATCCACTATGTTCTAAGATTGATGTTGCTATGACTTTGCTATGCTTAATGCTTGTCACTAGGGCCCGAGTGCCATGATTTCAGATCTGAACCTATTATGGTTTCATGAATATATGTGAGTTCTTGATCCTATCTTGCAAGTCTATAGTCACCTACTATGTGTTATGATTCAGCAACCCTGAAGTGACAATAATCGGGACCACTTCCGGTGATGACCGTAGTTTGAGGAGTTCATGTATTCACTATGTGTTAATGCTTTGGTCCGGTACTCTATTAAAAGGAGGCCCTAATATCCCTTAGTTTCCGCTAGGACCCCGCTGCCAAGGGAGGGTAGGACAAAAGATGTCATGCAAGTTCTTTTCCATAAGCACGTTGACTATATTTGGAATACATGCCTACATTACATTGATGAATTGGAGCTAGTTCTGTGTCACCCTAGGTTATGACTGTTACATGATGAACCGCATCCGACATAATTCTCTATCACCGATCCATTGCCTATGAGCTTTCCATATATTATTCTTCGCTTATTTACTTTTCCGTTGCTATTGTTACAATCACTACAAAATACCAAAAAAACATTACTTTTGCTACCGTTACCACTACTATCATATTACTTTGCTACTAAACACTTGCTGCAGATATTAAGTTTCCAGGTGTGGTTGAATTGACAACTCAGCTGCTAATAATTGAGAATATTCTTTGGCTCCCCTTGTGTCGAATCAATAAATTTGGGTTCAATACTCTACCCTCGGAAACTGTTGCGATCCCCTATACTTGTGGGTTATCAACCAACAGACCAAGGATCGTCTGAGGAAATGGCATGTGCCAGATGTTGACTTGCGGTCCACACGATCACTAGCATAGTCAGAGTCTGAATATCCAATGAGATCAAAAGTCGAGCCCTTGGGGTACCATAATCCAAGTTTTGATGTGTGAGCTAGATATCGAAGAATATGCTTCACAGCCTTATGGTGTGATTCCTTTGGTGTAGCTTGAAATCGGGCACACATGCAAACACTAAGCATAATATCTGGCCTGGATGCACAAAAGTACAATAAAGAACCAATCATGGAGCGGTATACCTTTTGATCGGAGTCAATACCATTTTCATCAGTGCATAGATGGCCATTTTTGGGCATAGGGATTTTGACTCCTTTGCAATCTTGCATGCCGAATTTCCTCAGTACATCCTTGAGGTATTTCTCCTGAGATATGAATAAGCCATTGCATTGTTGACGAATCTGAAGACCTAAGAAGAATTTCAATTCTCCCATCATAGACATTTGATATTCTTCACTCATCATATAGGCAAATTCATCACTGTATCGTTGGTCAGTACAACCAAAAATGATATCATCAACATAAATTTGGCACACAAACAATTCACCATCATAAGATTTAGTGAAAATAGTTGGGTCAAGTAAACCGGGTTTGAAGCCTTTCTTCATGAGGAATTCCTTCAAAGTATCATACCATGCCCGTGGGGCCTGCTTGAGGCCATAGAGGGCCTTATTGAGTCTGAAGACTTTGTCAGGATGCTTTGGATCTTCAAAATCTGGGGGCTGAGCAACATATACTTCTTCCTCAAGCTTACCATTGAGGAATGCACTTTTCACATCCATTTGATATAAGATGATATCATGATGGTTAGCATAAGCAAGTAATATGCGAATAGCTTCAAGTCTAGCAACATGTGCAAAAGTTTCATCAAAATCAATTCCTTCAACCTGTGTGTAGCCTTGAGCTACAAGCCGCGCCTTATTCCTCACCACAAGGCCATTTTCTTCTTGCTTGTTGTGGTAGATCCACTTTCTGCCAATGATATTGTGCTTGCGAGGACCTGGATGTTTGACCAGTTCCCAGACGTTGTTGAGCTCGAATTGAAGTAATTCCTCTTGCATAGCTTGAATCCACTCAGGCTGCAAAAATGCTTCATCTACCTTAGTGCTGTGATAGAGACGAAAGCAAAGTGCCCACAAAAGTTAGATAAATGTGAAGCTCTTGAGCGTGTGAGAGGACCTGGAATGTTGATGTCGCCGATGATTTTCTCAATTTACACTTCATTTGCAACGCGAGGATGAGCGGGTTGTCGTTGAGGAATTTGATCAGTATTTTCTTCAACACCATTTTCCTCAGGTGCATCAGCATGACATTCTTCATGTTCTGGAATGACTTCTTCAGCAGATTCTTCGGTAGGAATGACATCCTTAGTAGCCTTGAACTTAATAGATTCCTCAAGAGGTATTTCATCTGTCACAGGAGGTAGGTGCTCTCTTTGCGAGCCATTAGTCTCATCGAACCGCACATCTACAGTTTCAACAACCTTGTGGTGATAGGTGTTGTAGACTCTGTAGGTGTGCGAGTCCTTACCTTAAACGAGCATAAAACCTTCATGTGCTTTCGGTGCAAATTTAGAACTATGATGAGGATCTCTAATCCAGCATTTAGCACCGAAGACTTTGAAATAACTCACATTGGGTTTCTTGTCAGTGAGGAGTTCATATGCAGTCTTATTGAAGAATTTGTGAAGATATACCCTATTGATCATGTGGCACACAGTATCAATTGCCTCAGGCCAGAAGCGAGTAGGAGTCTTGTACTCATCAAGCATAGTGCGATCCATCTCAACAAGAGTCCTGTTCTTATGCTCCACGACGCCATTTTGCTGAGGAGTATAAGGAGCAGATAACTCATGAGTAATACCAAGTTCATCAAGATAGTCATCAAGACCAGTGTTCTTGAACTCAGTTCCATTATCACTTCTAATGTGCTTGATCTTCACACCAAAGTTGGTTGAAGCCCTCGAGGAAAATCATTTGAAGACTTCCTGCACTTCAGTTTTGTAAGTGATGATATGGACCCATGTATATCGAGAATAATCAGCAACAATGATAAAGCCATATAAAGATGCAGCATTAGAAAATGTGGCAGAGTGAGTAGGGCCAAAGAGATCCATGTGAAGCAATTCAAATGTTCGAGTAGTAGTCATGATAGTCTTTGCTGGATGCTTGGCCTTGGTCATCTTTCCAGCTTCACAAGCTCCACACAAATGGTCCTTGAGGAATTTTACACCCTCGATGCCAATGACATGCTTCTTCTTCGCGAGCGTGTGCAGATTCCTCATGCCAGCTTGACCAAGTCGTCGATGCCATAGCCACCCTTCTGAAGCTTTTGCAAGTAGACATGTAGCAAGTTTGTGGTCTTGTAGAGAAATCAACAATATACAAATCTCCTCTCCTAAAGCCTTCGAAGACTTTGGAATTGTTAACTTCCATGATCACAACACAACGATATTTTCCAAAGACAACAACCATATCAAGATCACAAAACATTAAGACGGACATGAGGTTGAACCCTAAGGACTCGACAAGCATGACTTTGTCCGTGTGTCGATCCTTTGAGATTGCAACCTTACTTAGACCCAATACCTTGCTTTTGCCTTTGTCAGCATAGGTGATATGCTTCAGATGTGATGAAGATAAAGCAGAGTCCATTAATAAGCTCATGTCACCAGTCATGTGATTTGTACATCCACTATCGAGGACCCACTCAGTGGCTTTGGGTTGATCATCCTGCAGATGAATTAGTGCAACTTACAAACTCATATACTTCATCAGTGAAGAATATGGTATCAATTTCATCAGATCAATTTCATCAAGCAATAGAACAAATAAAGCAGTATGAGGACGTGAGAAATGAAAATTCATTTCTTCATGATTAGCTTGCGTCCTTTCAAGCCAATTTAGGTCTCCAGCAAATTATTCAGATGATTAAGTTCATCTGGAGACCTGACCCTGCATAAGAGGTTAGTTCTTTTTCTTCACCACCCACATCTGAAGGGGTGGCAAAGAGTTCATCATTCTGCGAGCTCCATAAGAGAAAGGTGGCATAGATGCCAATCCACTTCGTTTCACATAAGAGGGATTAGGGTAAGCATAAGAGTAAGCAGAGAAATTCTTCGAGGATTTATGAACATAATGATTTGAAGAATAATGCACATATCCATAATCCTTAGATCTTCCCTGCGAAACAGACGGGTTAGCACGATGATGCTCATATGAGGACTTTGATCCTTTTGAGGAATTTGATCCTCGTGAGGAGTTTGGTCCATATGAAGAATTTGATCTGGGGTTCCTATTCTTCACAGGTGGGGTCATGATGACATTCACCTGAAGATTTTCAAGGCACCTTTTGGGAACCCAGATTTTCTTCATAGGAGAGTCGTTCCTGCAGTTAGTGCCAACATATCTAGCAAATACTTCACCATTCTGATTTTTGAACATTTTATAGTTGGAGTCAAATGACTCATCAAAAGAATATGAAGATTCACATGTAAAGCCAGATAAAGTAGATGGATCCACCGAAGGTCCCTTTGCAGCAACCCATGAGGTTTTGGGATACTGCTCAGGTCTCCAGTAGGTCCCATCAGCATTGAGTTTCCTCCCAAAGGCAATACCCTCTTTCCTAGGGTTCCTGTTGAGGATATGCCTTTTAAGCACGTCACAAAGAGCCTGATGCCCTTTGAGGCTTTTGTACATGTCTGTCATATACAATTCCTTCAGCCCTGCATCATCAGTGATACTAGCAATGTCCTCAGATGAGGAATTAGTGACAACAGAGGCAGATGAAGAATTTGCAGCAATGGAAGTATTTGAGCATTCAGGTGAAGAATTAGCAGTTTCACGTTCAATGCACTTCAAATATGGAGGAACAAATTCATCCTGAGTAGCGCTGGTCTGTTGAGGAAGTAATGAATCATGCTCCTTCTGAAGATCTTCATAACTCACTCTTAACTTCTCAAGATCTTGCTTTCTTTGAAGGAATTCATAAGAAAGCTTCTCATGATAAGATAGAAGAGTGTTATGATGACCTTGAAGATTGTCAAACTTGGACTGAAGTCTCTGAAGATTTTTAGTCAAAATTTTAGTGCGATCCATTTCCTTGCCCAACATATCATTGCTTTTATCTAGCATGTTTTGAACCTTTTCAAGAGCCTTTTGCAGTTTCACAGCAATCGTAGCAAGTTTAGAATAGCTGGGTTTGAGGTTTTCATCAGATTCATCCTCACTAGATTCAGAGGAGGGATATTTGAGTACCTTTGAGCCTTTTTCCATGAAGCGATAGGTGGGAGCGTAGTCCTCATCGCCGTCATCAGTAGTGTTGGGGAGGTCCTTTTCTTCAAAGTTGAAGATGGACTTGCTGACGAACGCGGTAGCGAGGGATAGGCTCGCCACACCAGAGTCTGACTCCTCAGATTCCTCCTCTTCCTCATTTTCCTCAGATTCAGCCTCAGAGTCCATTTCCTTGCCAATGAATGCCCGAGCCTTCTTGGAGCTGCTCTTCTTGTGAGATGAGGACCTTGAAGATTTTGATGACGAGGACTTTGAAGATTTCTTCTTCTTCCTTGAATCATCAGAACTGTAATCCTTGTACTTCTTCTTCTTTGATTCCTTTTCCCACTGAGGACAATCTTGAATGTAGTGTCCGGGTTTCTTGCATTTATGACAGAGTCTCTTCTTGTAATCACGGGATGAGGAATCTGATCTCAAGTCACCACTTCTTGAGGATTTACCAAAGTGACCACGTCTTGAGAACTTCTGGAACTTCCTCACGAGCATTTCTAGCTCCTGGCTCAGTTCTTCAGGGTCACCAAGGCTGCTGCCAGAATCTTCACCTTCAGATTCAGACACTACGTTGGCCTTCAGATCCCGTGATCTACCATAACTTGGTCCATAGAGATCTCTCTTCTCAGCAAGCTGGAGCTCATGAGTGTTTAGTCTCTCGAGGATATCAGCGGGGTCAAGTGACTTATAGTCTCCATGTTCTTGTATCATCAATGCCAAGGTATCAAATGAGGAATCAAGCGATCTCAGCAATTTCTTCACCACCTCATGGTCGGTGATATCAGTGGCACTAAGTGCTTGAAGCTCATTTGAGATGTCAGTGAGGCGATCGAAAGTTTGCTGAACATATTCATTGTCGAGTCTTTTGAAACGGTTGAAGAGATTGCGAAGAACGTCAACTCGAGAGTCACGCTGCGTTGAGACTCCCTCATTGACCTTAGACAGCCTGTCCCAGATAAGCATAGCTGTCTCCAAAGCACTCACTCTGCCATACTGCCCTTTGCTCAGATGGCCACATATGATGTTCTTCGCTTGAGAGTCGAGTTGCTTGAATCTCTTCACATCAGCAGTGTTGATGGTAGGAGTGACAGAGGGGACGCCATTTTCCACAACGTACAAGAGATCATTGTCAATTTCCTCAAGATGCATGCGCATCTTATTCTTCCAGTAAGGGTAGTTCGTCCCATCAAAGGTAGGACACCCAGCAGAAACCTTGATCATACTTGCGGTCGACATAACTAAAACTCCAGGCGGTTAAACCAAAATCACACAGAACAAGGGAGTACCTTGCTCTGATACCAATTGAAAGTGCGTTATATCGACTAGAGGGGGGTGAATATGCGATTTTTATGAATTCTTCACTCAGGAATTTGCGGGTGAGGAAATTCCTGAGTGAAGAACTACTTGCAGTGGAATAAGTACTCAGAAGTAAACATAACAGAGCATGAGCATGGTCTTCAAGATGAAATGAAAACAAGCACAGAGTACAGAAAGCGTAAACACAGGATAAACAGAATGAAGACAGACAGGCTGAAGATATCGAGCCATGGAAATAGAGAAAGTCTTCAGTCAAAGTCCTCAAACAGATATGAACAAGCACACATCACAGAAATGAGGAAATGGAAGGGTTGAGTAAATGAAACCAGTTAGCTCGGTGAAGACAATGATTTGGTAGACCAGTTCCAACTGTTGTGACAGTTGTATGTCTGGTTAGGGCGGCTAGGTATTTAAACCTGAGGACACACAGTCCCGGACACCCAGTCCTAAACACGTAGCTCAGGACACTTAGTCATCACCGTATTCCCCTTGAGCTAAGGTCACACAGACCTCGCCCAATTACTCGTGGTAAGTCTTCAGGTGACTTCCAAACCTTCACAAACTCGGTCACTCGGCGATCCACAATTTCCTCTTGGATGCTCTAGATCATGACGCCTAACCGTCTGGAAGATGCACAGTCTTCAAAGGTAACAAGCGTCGGATCCATGCAGGATCAATATCTTCAGTGATGCTCAATCACTTTGGGTTTGTAGGTGTTTGGGTTTGGGTTTTCCTCACTTGATGATTTTCACTCAAAGTCCTCAGAGGATGGGATGCTCTCAAATGACAAGTGCCAGTTTCTCTCGGAGCAGCCAACCAGCTAGTGGTTGTATGGGGCGGCTATTTATAGCCTGGGGAGCAGCCCGACATGATAAGACATAAATGCCCTTCAATGATATGACCGTTAGGTGGGTAGATATTTTGGGACAGCTGGCGCATAACACAGCAACGGTCGGAATTTTGAGTATCAAATTCCTCAGGGCTATCATGTTCCTCACTGTGTAGGCAATCCGCACTGGTAAATTCCTAACTCCTCAGTCAGAACGAATTCCTCAGAGACCAGAAGGACTTCGTCTCTGTCAATGAAGAAATTGACTGAGCTGTATGAGATTTCCAATGGCTTCACTCGAAGGGATTAGTAGGTGTAGGATTTGAGTTGAGCATCACTTGGAAATTTTTCCTTAGTATTTCCTCGACCCCCTTTAACAGTACGGTGTTTCCTATGACTCAAGAAAGAGAAAATGAAACTAAAAAAACAAAAGTCTTCATGCTTCATGTTCCTCGAATGTATACCAAGTATTCAGGATTACACCAATTTCTTCACTTTCAAAGTCTTTGGAAAGTCTTCATAAATCCAAAGTCTTCAGTCGAAGAGCTTCATTTTTAGGGGTCGACTTTCTCTGTAAATATCAAACTCCTCATAGACTTATAGACTTGTGTACACTCACAAACGCATTAGTCCCTTAACCTATAAGTCTTCAATACACCAAAATCACTAAGGGGCACTAGATGCAGTTACACGAACCATCTCACATTTTATTTGAATTTGTGATAATGTGTGGCGTTTGTAGCTTACAACTAAATATCGAACAATCTAAACAATACTATATATCAAACAATATCATATTTTATTTGAATTTGTGGTAATGTGTGGCGTTTGCAACTCACATCTAAATACTTGTAGGCGTAGCGGCGGGGCACCATACATTATGTGATAAACACATTATACATATGAGACATGGTTTAGATTATGAAGATCTAGTTAGAGCTTGAAATGTACTGTGATTTGAAATCAACATAAAGTGGATTCAAAAAATCGAGTTCAAGTTCATATAGTACACATAGTTCATGTCTAACTCGACAGTAATTATGTGGTGTGTTGTGAACATAATACACAAATGATGGTTTAACTTGACAATAGTAGATCTTATTAAAATAGAGAAACGAATTCAAATGGTTTGACTTCACAACAATCATTATTGTAGATCTTATTCAAATAGAGAAACAAATTCAAATTTAGTTCATATTGAAGCGGTAGTATATACATTTGGAATGAACTAAAACGTTCATTTCAGTAGCAGATTGCATGCATTGTGCACGTAGCGAAATATTTTAATTGAACATAACATGAATTCAAAGTTTTGAATGACATTTGTAGTGCGAATTGATTTGGTGCAGTACATGGGACTTGACTCTCTTCTGTGGTGCGAATTGATTTCTTTTTGTTTTTTCATCGACGGAAGTCCGAATTGATTTGGAACAATACATGTTAGGCTTGTCCGGAAATTTCAACCCGCGCCTTGTTACCCCGAAATATTTAAGATATATCTTTGTCTCATTGTGATCCAAAAACTCCCTCCATCTCAACCCGCGCCTTGCTATAGCAAAACTACAACGCGCGCGAAAACTCCCACCTCCTGTGAAATCCCGACATGCCAAATGCCCGTGATACCCCTGAACCGAAAGAACCGCCCAGCTCAAATCAGTGGGGTACTTTCGTAACTTACCCCACATTTTGGACAAGCGCGTCCCTAAGCCATTGTTCCCCACTCCCATCCCATCCGCCCACCCATTCATACACCGAGGCCGCGAAAACCTGCGAAGCCCCACACCCTCCTTCGTCCGCCACCCAGCTAGAGCCTCTTCCCCGACGACGTCGTCCACAGCAACACCTCAACATCCCTCATCCACCATACCAGATGAGGATCCATCGTCGATCTCGTTGTCCCGCCGGTTCATCCACCCCGTCCTCCACCTCCAAGGAGCTGCCCCGATGTTCCCCTCGTCTTTCGCACCACCTCCATTCCCACACCGTTGTCTTTACCTGCACCACCGAAAGAGTAGCATCATCACCGTTTCCTCGGATGAAGCTGAGTCCTAATCAGCGCCACCAAAGAGGTTGTACACTGATCACCACATTTTCTTTTTGATTCGATCTCATGGTGCTGTCGACGCTCGGTCCCGAGCCGACATGGCGCGGCTCCATCCATGACGGCATCGCCGGCCACTTCCTCCACGGTGTCGCTCCCTCGGCGGCGACGTCCACATCAGTAGGAGCTGCTGCTGCTTTAGCTGTCGCTCGCGCTGCTGCTCTACTCTTGCTCTCGGTCCCCTGCCTGGTCTGCTCTTGCTATTTCTCTTGCTCGCGCTGCTGCTCTCGCTCTTGCTCTTGCTAGCGATGATGCTCCGATTTGGCTACACTTCAGTCGACTGAATCGACTTTCGGGTCAGTCGATTTTCAGGGGGTGGGGGGCTCGCTGGAGTTAAGGAAGAACCAGCCGCAGTGGGGAGGGGGGCTCGCCGGAGAGGTACTACACTATCTACCTTAGGGTTTAGGGTTGGGGGAGGTGGGGCGGTGGCATGGGGATCGCTGGAGAAAAAGCTCGGCACGGGGGGCCTAGAGGGATGGCCGGGGCGGCGGCAGACGGCCGGTGGGAGTGGTTTCGGGGCAGGCGGGGCGGCGCACCGCCGGCCGCGGGCGGCGGGGGGCGGCCGTTTGGCCGGTGGTGGCTGGCGGCTCAGGGGGTGGAGGTTGAAGATGAACTGCTACACGACCAGCTACCCCGGCTCTCGCACGCACTGCTGCTACTGCTTTTCTGCTACTAGTGCGTTCAATTTCGATAGTAAAATTTAGTTTCGACAACAAAATTTAGTTTCGACAGTTAAGTTTAGTTTTGACAGTTAAATTCAGTTTTAACAGTTAAGTTCAAAGATGAGCGGCCGATGTATTTTACATCTAGCACTTTGTGGTTATGTATTTTACGTCATCTATTGGAGATGCTATTAGAATTCCACTTAGGTTAACGTTGTCTCTCTTGTCCTGGTTCAGCCTCGACATCGTACAACTCACTGGAGATGCTCCAATGACAAAACCCTCCATCACAGTGGAACAGTACCCCAGGCTCCATTTGAAGATACCTAAGATCTTCTTCCCCGCCTGCGACAGCCAAGTCATCCGGATCATCCTCACCGACCAACCCAATCACGCTGAGATCGACATGGCTTCGCCAAAGAGGTTGTACACTTGTTGCTTCTATCTTTTACTCTACATGTTATATATATTGTCCATTGAGCACACATAGTAACGTGAAATACGATTAGTTTCTCCTACTATAAGACAAGCAGTGAGGTACCAGGCAACTTAGCTATCCGTGATGGACTCTCTTGAATGCCATCATTATTTATCTCTATGTGTTTGAGTTGTGCATTTATTGATGGGCCTGGGAGTTGAGCTAGTAGGGCAGTGGCCTGGGTCCAAAGTAGTAGAAGTAGCACAAAAACATTTTTTGAGTGTAGGCTTTCCCTTGCTCAAGCTTGCCTACTAGAATCGCCAGTGCTTGAAATGAAATTTGAAGGAAAAACATAGGAATTGGAAAGTTTCCTATGGTACTACTATTCATGCATTTGGTTCAAAGGAATGGAGCAAAGGAAAATTGTAGGATTTGTTCCATTAGTTCTTTGAAAGAAAAACCGTAGGAATTTTAATATCCACTTATCCTTCTTTTCAAATTCCTATTCATGAAGCACAAGACTAAGAGATAGTAGCATAATAGCATTATAACCGTACATTTTCTTGTGGTTTGACTTAATCTCACCATGCTTCTTTGCATCATGTGATCTTCCAATTCTTGAACCAAACACCCAGATTGGCAGAAATCATGTGTTTTTAAATTCTCTGGTTTGCACGTGCATTCCAATCCTATTACTGTGTATTTCCTACCCCTGCATTGTTAGAATCCTCCAATTCAAACGAGCCCTTACAGAATTACTTCTCTTATAGATAGTTGTCAAAGAAAACCTTGTGTGGTTTGTCCCGCTCCTGCTGCGCTGTCGTCCACCCCAGCTCAGCTGCTCCAATGACAGAAGGGTCCGGCAGAGCAGGGATCTGGCCTCCAGACTGTCTTTCGCCGCTTCAGATCTTCTTCCCCACCACTGGTAGCCATGAAAAATGTATTACCATCATCAACCAAGCAGATGACCCCGAGGACTACACGGGTCCGCAAGAGAGGTCACGCTCTTACGTGTCTACTTACGTTATGCATTGCTTAATATTACATGCTACTTTATCATCCTGTTCACCGATTAGACTCTAAGTCAGCTCCAAACTAATGGTCAAACTTGAGTTTTTAAATGGTTGTGGGGTACATATGGGGGCCGCAATCAATAGTATCTATCTACTATCTGGTTAATCTCTGGTGTCTACTATGAGTTTCATGTTGGGTGAGAAACAAACAGTAAGGAAGGCATTATCTGTATTTTTTAACTGAAGCCAGTATCGACCTGCTATCATTGGTTTTGGGTCTATCCACAGGTTGCTACCATCACTCTGGATTTCTGCATCCACTCCTTACATAATCTCACTATGTTTTATTCCTATGCATGTCAGTTATTGTACACAATGGAACTGAACATGTAGAGCAAAAGAGACGAGCCTTGCATGGAAATAAAATTTCTTGCAGACGTCGCTCCATGGTAGGCGCAAAGGCAGCCCCCCTCGACCCATTTCGGATTGTAATCGAGAGGAAGATATTTGTTCTGAGGGGGATTCAGAAGGAGAAGACCACTCCTATTTACCCCTTGATGTCTTTGCTCTAACTTGGCATGCTGATGTTGGTTATATCATGCATATGGTGCCTTGCATTGCTTAATTTATACATCAAATATGTCATCTACTTAGTTTAGACATGCTTTGCGTGAATGCCATCTGTTTAGTTTATTCCTCGTTTATGTCAACGCCATCTTGTTTAGCCAGGCATCATATATGTGAATTTTGCAAAGCCATCCTGCTTAGCCAGTCATCTTATATGTGAATTATATCAGGCCATCCTTTTTTCCGTTACGTATTACATTTGTCAACAATGTTAGTATATTCAACTACTCTTCGTGTGCATCAGCCATTTGACACGGTGATGGAAAATTCTGGAGTGAAAACAATGTCTTCACAGCAAACTATGCTATCTGACGAAGCGCATATCTTGCTGGTAACGGATAGCTCCTCGGAGGAGGATTCAGAGATAGATGACCAGTCCTATTCCCCCCCGGAGGTGTATGCTCTAACTTGACAGGGTTCTGTTGCTCATACCGTGCGTATGGTGTCTTGCATTGCTATGTCATTTGATTAGTTTAGACATGCTTTGTGTGAATGCCACCTGTTTAGTGTCTAATTACCATATATGTGAATTATGCATTGCCATCTTGTTGCAAGACATTATATATGTGAATTATGAAATGCTATCTTGTTGCAAAGGCATTATATATGTGAATTATGCAATGCCATGCTATTTAGCCAATCATCATATATGTGAATTATATCATGCTATCATTTTTTTGTATTACGTGTTCCATTTGTCAACAACGTTTGTATATTCAACTACTCTTCATGTACATCAGCCAATTGAAGCGATGATGGAAGTATCTAGAGTGAAAACAAGGTATTCAGAGCAGACAGTGCTACCTGTTGAAGCAGACATCTTGCTGGTTAGAGAGAGCTCCTCGGAGGAGGATTCAGAGACTGATGACCAGTCCTATTATCCCCCTGAGGTCTATGCTCAAACTTGGCAGGGTTATATTACCCATGTCATGCATGTTGTCTTGCATTGCTTAGTTTTTACATCATATATGGATTGCCATCTGCTTACTTGCTTACTATATAAATCATATATTTGAATTATATCATGCCATCATGTTTACATACACAACATCTATCTAAATTATGGCATGGCAACCCATTTAATAAAGACATCATATAGTTATATCATCTCATCCTGTTTAGTGTTTACAGTCATCATATTTTGAATTATGTCATTCTATCCATGAATTATATCATGCTATCATGTTTCCATAGGCGGCATGTATGTGAATTATGGCATGCCAACCTATTTAATAAACACATTATATAGTTATAACATGTCATCCTGTTTACATAGTCATCATATTTTGAACTATGTCTTTCCATCTTTTTTAGTTAGCCATCATAATGTGAAATTGTGTCATGCTATCCTGTTTAGTTAGGCATCATATATGTGAAATTGTGTCATGCTATCCTATTTGGTTAGACAACATAACTGTGAATTATTTCATGCCCTCTTTTATTCCCCACTATCCATTGCACGTGTCTATCATACAATGTATGTACATTCAATTACTTTTCTTGTTTATCAGCCATTTGAATTGGAGAGGGTGATGGCAGTATCTAAGGGAGTAACAACACAGTCTTCAGAAAAGATAGTGCTACCAGTTGATGCAGATAGAACCACGGTTGTACTTGCCCAAGAACCAGCCCCACCACACATAACCCAGACTCTGGCAGATTGTACCCCTACCCAGTTGGACAGAGAACCAGCTACACCCCTTCTAACCCCAACCCCAGCAGAAAATAACCCAGTTCCAGTTGACACAACACTATCTCCACCACAGAGCACCCAAACATGAGAAGTTAGTAAGGGAACTACAGTGCCCAAAGCACAAGGACCACCACTCCGAATCCCAGCTCAACGCTTAAAGGAGTAGAATAATTATTCTCAAGTCAGGTTCTATAGCTATGGTTCACACTCCTTTGCTCTTGCATCACTTTATTTACTCATACCAACTATTTTCAAATTTTAAGGATGGAATTGAAACTCCAATGGCGCAACAGGTATGTTTTAAACCTATTTCTTTAACTGGTTCACTGTTGTAACTTGCTCTATGCTGATTCCAGTTTCAATTGAATAAACAGTTATGTTCTCATGTCATGCACATTACAAGTGTTGTTATTGCTCTATAGTTTCCCACACTTATATTCTGTCTATTCTGCTTCGTCTTGAACAAATATTATTTGAACTGTGTCTCTATCTTGATTTGGCAACAAAAACTAGAATGATATAGACGATAAAGTATATATATATATATATATATATATATATATGTTTGTTTCATGTTGTAATCCTGTCCACTTTACTACTGAACTGATTTACGAAAATGAGTTTCATATACAACATGGTAAACATGTGATGTATCTGCTTGTTTCTCATTTAGAATGCGGAAAAAATATTGGAGAACAGTACCCCGTTATGCAATGGTAAAGAAAGTAATGCAGATAAGGTACAAGATAGTGAGACATCCCTGTTGGTCTCCAAGAAAGCTGATAAAAACTATCTTGGTGACAGTGAGAGAAACCAAAAGTCCTGTCTTGTTGTAGTATCCGAGTTACAGGCCACTACTGCTGGCACAAGCTCTTCGAACTTGTTGCCTGAATCAGTTCGTCTTCTTGAGTCTCAACTTCAAGTTGAAAGACATCGATCAGATGTGTTGCGTGATGTCGCTTGAAGCTACATCGGTATTTCCCCAATAAGGAAGGGATGATGCAGCACAGCGGCGGTAGGTATTTCCCTCAGATATGAAACCAAGGTAATCGAACTAGTAGGAGAACCAAGCAACACAACGTAAACAGCCCCTGCACATAGATAACAAATCCTCGCAACCCGGCGTGTTAAAGGGGTTGTCAATCCCTTTCGGGGTATGGCGCCCCAAGATAGGCAAATGGACGTGAGATAAATTTGTAGTAGATTGATAGATCAAATGCCAAATAAAATAAAAAAGGGAAAATTGTAGAAAAGTATTTTTGGTTTTTTGGTTTAGTAGATCTTAAAATAAAAGTAGAACACAAAGGCAAATATATGAGAAAGAAGGCCTGGGGGCCGTAGGTTTCACTAGTGGCTTCTCTCGAGAAAAATAGCAAATGGTGGGTAAACAATTTACTGTTGGGCAATTGATAGAACCCCAAATAATTATGACGATATCCAGGCAATGATCATTATATAGGCATCATGTCCAAGATTAGTAGACCGACTCCTGCCTGCATCTACTACTATTACTCCACACATCGACTGCTATCCAGCATGCATCTAGTGTATTAAGTTCATGGAGAAACGGAGTAATGCAATAAGAACGATGACATGATGTAGACAAGATCTATCTATGTAGAGATAGACCCCATCGTTTTATCCTTAGTAGCAACAATACATACGTGTCGTTTCCCTTTCTGTCACTGGGATCAAGCATCGTAAGATCGAACCCACTACAAAGCACCTCTTCCCATTGCAAGATAAATAGATCAAGTTGGCCAAAAAAAAACCAAATATTGGAGAAGAAATACGAGGCTATAAGCAATCATGCATAAAAGACATCAAAGAAACTCAAATAACTTTCATGGGTATAAAAAGATAGATCTGATCATAAACTCAAAGTTCATCGATCCCAACAAACACACTGCAAAAGAGTTACATCATATGGATCTCCAAGAGACCATTGTATTGAGAATCAAGAAAGAGAGATGAAGCCATCTAGCTACTAACTACGGACCCGAAGGTCTACAAAGAACTACTCACGCATCATCGGAGAGGCACCAATGGAGATGATGAACCCCATCCGAGATGGTGTCTAGATTGGATCTGGTGGTTCTTGACTCTGCGGCGGTTGGATGAATATTTCATCGACTCCCCTAGGGTTCTGGGATTTTGGGGTATTTATAGAGCAAAGAGGCAGTCCGGGGGGGGGCACCCGAGGTGGGCACAACCCACCAGGGCGCGCTTGGGCCTCCTGGCGCGCCCTGGTGGGTTGTCCCCTCCTCGGGACTCCCCCAGGTGCAACCAGGGCCCAACATGTTCCTTCTGGTCCATAAAAAATCTCCGTAAAGTTTCGTCGCATTTGGACTCCGTATGATATTGATTTTCTGCAATGTAAAAAACATGGAAATACAGGAACTGGTACTTGGCACTATGTCAATAGGTTAGTACCAAAAAATGATATAAAATGATTATAAAACATCCAAGATTGATAATATAACAACATGGAACAATCAAAATTTATAGATACGTTGTAGACGTATCAGCATCCCCAAGCTTAACTCCTACTCGTCCTCGAGTAGGTAAGTGATAAAACAGAATTTTTGATGTGGAATGCTGCCTATCATGTCATATCATATTCTTTTCTTTATAGCATGGACAATTCGACTTTTAGTTGTTTAAAGCAATAGTCTAGTTTTGACATGATAATTTAGATACTCAAGCATATCAACAAGCAACCATCTCTTTCAAAATATCAACGCTAAAATAAGTTATCCCTAGCCCATCATGCTCAAACATTGATCCATTCATGAAACACAATCGAATATTAGCTACACCCAATACTTAAGTACGATCATATTTCCTCCTAGTTGGTGCTTTTACAAGAGAAGATGGAAACTCAAAATAAAAATTGCATAAAGTAAAAGAAGGGCCCTTCGCAGAGGGAAGTAGGGATTTGTAGAGGTGCCAGAGCTCAAAGAGAAAAACTTAGAGATAAAAACATTTTGGGAGGTGTATCCATCCCACCAACGAAAACGACTTAGAGTCCCCAATACTTTCCATGCATAGATATATCATAGGTTGTTCCCAAATAGAAAATAAAGTTTATTCCTTTTTCCACCATACTTTCACTTTCCCTGGCTAGCTGTATCCACGGTTGCCCTCCATACCAACACTTTCCAAGGAATTTATTATTTGACAACATAAAGTAAATTCAATTTTTTTGCATTTCGGGACTGGGCATCCCTAATACCTTTGCTTTACTCTCGTGCAATGACAAGTGAATAAACACTCATCTTGAGAATAACACATCTAGCATGGAAAATATTAGCCACCCCTCACCGCTCCACGAGCGAAACAAACACACAAAAGAGAAGTTTATTTTGAAAATTAGAGATGGCACTGTGACGCCCCTGATTCAATCGTACACTAATCATGCACACAAATGTGTACGATCAAGATCAGGGACTCACGGGAAGATATCACAACACAACTCTAAAACATAAATAAGTCATACAAGCATCATAATACAAGCCAGGGGCCTCGAGGGCTCGAATACAAGTGCTCGATCATAGACGAGTCAGCGGAAGCA
Source organism: Triticum aestivum (assembly GCF_018294505.1). Lineage (NCBI taxonomy): Eukaryota > Viridiplantae > Streptophyta > Magnoliopsida > Poales > Poaceae > Triticum > Triticum aestivum. Next base: position 547,612,189 of record NC_057812.1, on the reverse strand, counting down.
ACAATATCTGAGTACAGACATAAGTTAAACAAGTTGCCATAAGATGGCTAGCACAAACTGGGATACAGATCGAAAGAGGCGCAGGCCTCCTGCCTGGGATCCTCCTAACTACTCCTGGTCGTCGTCAGCGGGCTGCACGTAGTAGTAGGCACCTCCAGTGTAGTAGGTCGTTATCGACGGTGGCGTCTGGCTCCTGGGCTCCATCGTCTGGTTGCAGCAATCGAGTAGAGGTAGGGGAAAAGGGGGAACAAGGCAACCGTGAGTACTCATCCAAAGTACTCGCAAGCAAGGAGCTACACTACATATGCATGGATATATGTGTAAAGGGCCATATCAGTGGACTGAACTGCAGAATGCCAGAATAAGAGGGGGATAGCTAGTCTTAACGAAGACTACGCTTCTGGTCACCTGTCTTGCAACAGGTAGAAGAGGACGATCTGAAGTCCTCCAAGTAACATCACATAGCAATAATCCTACCCGGCGATCCCCTCCTCATACCCCTGAGAGAGAGCGACCACCGGTTGTATCTGGCACTTGGAAGGGTGTGTTTTATCAAGTATCCGGTTCTAGTTGTCATAAGCTCAAGGTACAACTCCAAGTCGTCCTGTTACCGAAGATCACGGCTATTCGAATAGATTAACTTCCCTGCAGGGGTGCACCATCTTACCCAGCACGCTTGATCCCATTTGGCCGGACACACTTTCCTGGGTCATGCCCGGCCGCGGAAGATCAACACGTCGCAGCCCTACCTAGGCTCAACAGAGAGGCCAGCACGCCGGTCTAAACCTAAGCGCACAGGGGTCTGGGCCCATCGCCCAATGCACACCTGCACGTTGCGAACGCGGCCGGAAGCAGACCTAGCCTAGTGGCGTTCCAGTCCAATCCAGCGCGCGCCGCTCAGTCGCTGGCGTCACGAAGTGCTTCGGCTGATACCACGACGCCGGGATACCCATAACTACTCCCGCGTAGATGGTTAGTGCGTATAAGCTCGTAGCCAACTCAGATCAAATACCAAGACCTCGTTAAGCGTGTTAAGTATCCGCGAACGCCGAACAGGGCCAGGCCCACCTCTCTCCTAGGCGGTCTCAACCTGCCCTGTCGCTCCGCCTCAAGATCCACTCGCGGGTGCTCCACCAGCCGACCCGACTTTAGTCTCACATGTATCATGTATAAGTATATAGTATATACCCGTGATCACCTCCCGAGTGATCACGGCCCGATAGTATAGCACGGCAGACGGACAAGAATGTAGGGCCACAGATGAATGTACTAGCATCCTATACTAAGCATATAGGATTGCAGGTAAGGTAACAACAGAAGTAACAAGGACAGGCTATGCAGCAGTATAGGAGTATCTGAAAGCAGTAACATGCTACACTACTCTAATGCAAGCAGTATAGAGAAGAGTAGGCGATATCTGGTGATCAAGGGGGGGGCTTGCCTGGTTGCTCTGGCAAGAGAGAGGGGTCGTCAACACCGTAGTCGAACTGGGCAGCAGCAGCGTCGGTCTCGTAGTCTACCGGAGAGAAGAGGGGGAAGAAACAATGAATACCAAGTAAACAGATGCATATCGATGCATGACATGTCAAGAAGCGATGCTAGGCGTGCCCTAACGTGGTATGAGGTGGTACTGGTTAAGGGGGGAATCATCCGGGAAAGTATTCCCGGTGTTTCGTGTTTTCGGGCAGAGGAGCCGGAGGGGGAAAGTTGCGGGTTCGATAGGTTAGGGGGGTGTGACGGACGAACGGACTGCGTATCCGAATTCGTCTCGTCGTTCTGAGCAACTTTCATGTTGAAGATATTTTAATCCGAGTTACGGATTAAAAGATATGATTTTCTAAAGATTTTATTAATTTCTGGAATTTAATTAATTATTTAACCCAACATTATCCAGAACAGTAAAAGCTGACGTCAGCATGACATCAGGGTGATGTCAGCAGTCAACGTTGACCATTGACCTGGTCAACCTGACGTGTGGGTCCAGTGGGACCCACCTGTCATTCTCTGTTTAGTTTAATTACAGATTAGTTAATTTTAATTAGTGATTAGGTTAATCTAATCAGGATTAATTAACTTAATTAATTACTTAATTAATTAATTAATTAATATTTTAATTATTTTAGTTATTATTCATTTATTTATTTAATATATTTATTTATTTATTTTATTATTTTTTAATTCCTTTTTCTTTTTCTTTTTTTAATAAAACGTTATGGGGGCGGGCCCCTGTGGTCAGTGGCCCATGGGGCCTTGCGGGCGTTGGGTGCAGGGTGCGGTCGCCACCCGCTAACGGGCGAACCCGGGCGGCCGCCGCAGGCGCGCGCGCCAGCACCGGCGAGGCGGGCTGGGCGCCGGCTGCAGGCGAGAGGGGAGGCGGGCCACGGCAGGGCGTGGCCGGCGGGCGCAACAGCGGCCACGGCGCCGGACCGGGAAGGCGCGGGCGAGGCCACGGTGAGCGCGGGCCGGGGCGCGACGAGCGCGGCACCGGAGCGAGGCAAGAGGTGTGCGGGAGGGGCGTCCAGGGGCGCGGTCGAGGGGAGCGCGGCGAGCGCGCAACGGGCGGCGCCGGAGCGCGTCGACCGCGGGCGGGGAGGGCGGTGACCGTGGCGGCCTAGGGGAGAGGGGGCGAAGGGGGGTGCTCACGGGGGGATGTAGGGTTCGTGGCAGCGGGGCGTGAGGAGGAGGACGGAGACGGCGCGCGACGGGGAGGCAGTCCGGCGACGAGGTCCGTTGAGGAGGAGGGCGGCGAGGCGGCGTTCCGGCCGACGGAATCCGGGGGCGACGGGGTCGGGCCTCTCCCCGATCCAGATGGGACCGAGAGGAGAGTGGGAAAGTGGGGGAAGGGGAGGCGCCCGGCGATGGAGAGGCGGGGCGGGGTCGAGGCGGCACCAGGCGGCGGCGTACGGCGTCGGCCCGATCCCGATTGGATCGGGAGGGGAGGGAGAAAGCGCGTGGGGGGCGAGTGGGGAGGAACCGCTAGGGTTCGGTCGCCCCAGGGGGTGAGGTAGGCGCTGGCTGGGCCGGCCTGTTTGGCACCGAGGCCATCTGGGCCAGTGGGACGTGGGAGGGGGTTCCCTCTTTTTTTGTTTTGTTAGTTTCTTTCTTTTATTTATTTTCCTTTTTTCTTTATTTTCTTTTGTGTTTTCTTTTAGTTTCCATTTATTTTTGTTTTAGTAAAATACTATAATGGCGCCTAATTTGCTGTTAACAAATATGCCACTGCCACATTAGCTTGCTACCCAAGCTAAATTAGTTTCGCAATTAATTAATATTTAAAAGTATATAAATAATAGTTTTCACTACTGTTTCAATTATCTTATAGTATTTAAATATCTTATAAAGGTATGGTTTCTCCATCATAATTACCTATGTAATATTTGGTTCACCCCGAACATTTTAGTTTTAAGATTTGAAAACTTTTATTGTTTGCTTAATTTTTAAAGTTTGAACTAGGTTTCGAACTGGCGCGAGTCTATAAACAGTAATCCGAGGTGACGTGGCATCATTAGCGGAGGTTCACTGTAGCTTAACTATCCGGGCGTCACAATTCTCCTCCACTACAAGAAATCTCGTCCCGAGATTTAAGAGGGGAGTAAGGGGGGAAGGTTTGGTAACGAATATAGCGGGTCTTCTCATCCTGGCTTGCTCTTCTCGAAGAGGTCAATCCAATATATTGATGCCTTCATACTTCTGCTTCAGGTCTAAATGATGAAGTCGTCATCCTTTCTTCGGGATCTTCATCGTACTTACGAAAAGGATATGGGGGAAGACTCGGGAAGGGCGGGCCTTACCAGGTTGACTATCTGGTACATAACTCAGGGAATGGGGTAGGAAGTAACTCTCGAATTGAACTTAAGAAAATATCGAGAGTAAAGTAAGAAGGTACAATAAGACGTTTCAAGCGGATAGGTAATCGTTCGTTGTCTGGAACATAGTGTGAAAGGGGTTCAGAGCAACGAAAATAATATTGCGTCTGATACCAGAATAGAACAATAGAAAGGTGACCCATTACATACGGAATCAAGCACGAGGAATATCGTTGGCAACAGGGCGTACAGGAGAGTCAGGTTTTGATCCTATGGAACTGTGGGTTATGGGCCCACCATGTGGGTTAAAAGCAGGAAGGCGCTAATATTTGCACGGTCAAGATAACAAGGTATGTCAGAGGATAGCCTGTCGGTTTTGTTGGCAACAATGTCGGTACCAAGGGCGAGGGACGAAGAGAACCATTTTCCTGCTCGTTGAACGAGGCGGACCATTAGGCAAAGTTCTCGTCCATCGGTGGCTACCAGAATGTCATCAACAATAGTAACAGGTTCTTGCTGACAGAATTGCACACCGAGGAGTTTACATAAGCAGTAGAATATTACTGCTTAGATCATATAGGTCACAAGAAAGGTTCAAACAACCAATGGAAAGTAAAATATGATTATCATATTAAACAGAACAATGGAAAGGAAAATGTGTTTAAACACATATTTCAGGGATATATCCTTCCCAAGGACAAGCAGAGCATGATATCCGTGGCAAGATATAATGTAGAAAACCCCTTTAGGAAAGGGAAGAGAAATTTTCATGACATTACCCATACAACGGTGTTTGGATAATTGATCAAGAAGCATTTAGCATTGGGCTTTAAATGTTCTTGTTGAAAATCGGAGTACCACAGACATGCTTCGAGATAGCATTGACATGGTCTTCAAGCAAAAATCGGATTTTGGATACACAAAGGATCCATCAGGATAAACTCATTAAACAGGCATTCAGTTTCCTCATGGAAAAATGATTAACCTTGTTACAAAGGAAACTATAACACTAGGTCCTCTGGTCCGGTGTGCTAGGCATGACATCACCTTACCGGGGCATATAGGGACCAATGTTATAACTCTTGAAAAGTTGTCCCAACCATCATATCTGACCGAGATTCAGATCCGGTTGGTGTCATGATACCTCAGACTCAGGATGTCCGAGAAGAAAAGGTGCAACACAAATAGACGAAAAGACATTCCAAGATTCTCAGGAAATGAACTATGGAAGCAAGTTCCGAAACCAGAGTTCATCATTAAACCAAGGAGAGGATGAGGAAGTGGCTGACGGACTCAGCGATAATTCAACGAGGTATCCAAAAAGATGCATCTCCTCAATTATGTGGATAAGGAGATAGCATTTGTCCGATCAAATGATATAATGAAGCATGCTCGAGGACAACATACACAATTAAACATTGGTTGAAAGGTGCGCCCGAAATATGGGTTGGGCTGCACGACCAATGTCAGAATGGTGATTCAATAATCAATAGTCTAAGAATGAACGGTTGACCATTAACTTCAAAGCAATAGGGTTGCTAGAAGTACAAAATCCAAACAGCATAGTTCACTTGTTGGTACCCCCGGTTGGAATCAACCGAGGACCAAGAAAGAATGGTGATGGTGAGAAGTATCACTATACCAAGAATTTCTTAAGAGGTGGAGCAATTCTCACAACCTTCTTGACATAAAAGATGGTAATACTTCAAGTTGAAGAAGAACAAATGCTGGGTAGCAAGGAACTCAAGATTCAATCCAAAACATGAACACGTTTGTGTTGAGGGAAGACAAGGATGTGGTCGATGATAACACGATCATCGAGGGGCAAGGATGGTATTTCCCATCATGAATTTGATTGATATCCTGGAAGGAGTTAAAATGTTGATGATGATCACGACAAATTTTGTCGAGAGGCTCCATGAAGATGCAATCGCTCGGCGACGGCATCAAGCCAAGGGAATGGTGAAGCAAAAGGCTATTATAACCGTAGATAAGATGTCATCCCAAAATTTAGAGTTATCTCTCAAGACAAACAATATGATGGTGAAAGTTCGATGTAAGCTTAGAGCACTGTCGGGATTGTGTCCCAAGGATGAAGGACATAGGTAAAATGGTCAAGCAGTCAACCTGACGATGATGATGTAGTCAATCAGCTGGGAATGACACGATCGAGTACAAACTCGTAAGCGATGAAGATTACTAAGAGTTGTTGAATCGCAGTGCGGACTCGATTCAGTTATCGGTGTTCTCGAGTGACTAATAACTCAGACCCTGGGGGGGATCCGAGATCGGTGAGAAGCAATACTAGATGAAGACTCGCAGGAAGCAACATAGTTCTCGAGATACCAAAGGTTAATAATCGAGGAAGATCAAAATAGAGGTTGGGCAAGCATATTGATCTGCAAAAGGCAAGCACTTTAACTTGTCCGAGAAATTGAATCAAGGAGAAAATGTGGTCGGGACCACGACTGCAAATGATCAATACATAAATACCAGATGATTTCATATCAAGGAAATAGTTATTATTACAAGAAGCTTCTATGACAGGATCTACATCGTGTCCATGGGCATGAACACAAAGTTCAAGGTCGACTCCCACTTCTTTAATGCATAACCTTTCATTCACTTCTCGCCTTCAACGAAATTGTGTGTTGAAATTTTATCTGACATAACACTAGTAGAGTATGACCCGTAGTGGTTTCCGGGTTCACACAGTTTAAAGAAAGGCATATGTCCAACCCATCAGGGCCTCTTAGGAACATATACCACAAACTTCAGGAGTAAATAACACAAGCTCGATAGCAGAGCATGGTTGGCAAAGTAGAGGATACAATTTACCAAAGGCGGTATATATCCTAGGAAAGGCTCAAGGTTATTGAATATGAAGGACATTGTCGGATAAAATCCAGCAAAGGATCTGGGGTGAGTATCGACACACAACCAGAGGAAGAAGCAAGGCAAAGACATTGGATTATCGAAACAACTGAATAACTTAGAGCTCAATTGCTAAGGAGTTATGATTTACAAAGCGAAGAATCAGAAGCAGACGCTCTGATCAAGGATGGATAAGTTCAATAGACTTAGGGGCAAAATCGACGACAATTTAATTGGCGAGAACCAGCTCATGATTAAAACGACGTCTGAGCCGGAAGGATGAATTCTAGGATCTGTTTGAGGATTGTGAGCATTCGCAACAAATCGAATCAACGGACTCAAAATGACAATGACAATGGGTGTCAACAAGATTACTAGACTTATGGGACTAACCATAATGCAAGCAATCAAGAATTTCAAGAGCAACAGGATGCTCAAGATTTTCGGAAGATCGAATGATATTTTGAGGATTGGTGACATACATGAAACAACTGGGGATGAGTGGATACTCGGTAAGTGCGAGAAATTATCCGTAGTGGTATTCATATAGCAAAGAACTGCAAGGCAGTAGGCACAAAGTATTCTCGAAACATTAGAGAAAATTTCGAGGTATCTTGTAATAACAAGATCGACTGGGTATAAAGTAAGGACGACGGGTGTAAGTATTTATCCATAGGGATATTTCGGTGGAAGGGAATTGCAAAAGCAACGGGCACAAGGTCTCGAGAGAATATTGGAGAGTATCTTCGAAATCTTCTGGTGCATCCGGCGATCATCTGGACTGAAGGGGCTCTCCGGGAGAAAGTATTTTCGAGAACCTAAAGTTAGATTTTAGTAAAAATCGTTTAACCCGAATAGAAGAGAGTTCAGAATCCCGGAGTAAAGATCGAGGAGTAAAAAGATCCTAATACCACCCAATTGGCGACGTGGGCCCATGGGCCGCACAACCAAGTTAGTAAAACAATTTTCATCGACTAGACTCAACTTCGGCCAAGGAGTTGGAGAGGGGGATTCCTACAGGCAGTCGGCTCTGATACCAACTTGTGACGCCCCCGATTCAATCGTACACTAATCATGCACGCAAACGTGTACGATCAAGATCAGGGACTCACGGGAAGATATCACAACACAACTCTAAAACATAAATAAGTCATACAAGCATCATAATACAAGCCAGGGGCCTCGAGGGCTCGAATACAAGTGCTCGATCATAGACGAGTCAGCGGAAGCAACAATATCTGAGTACAGACATAAGTTAAACAAGTTGCCATAAGATGGCTAGCACAAACTGGGATACAGATCGAAAGAGGCGCAGGCCTCCTGCCTGGGATCCTCCTAACTACTCCTGGTCGTCGTCAGCGGGCTGCACGTAGTAGTAGGCACCTCCAGTGTAGTAGTCGTTATCGACGGTGGCGTCTGGCTCCTGGGCTCCATCGTCTGGTTGCAGCAATCGAGTAGAGGTAGGGGAAAAGGGGGAAAAGGCAACCGTGAGTACTCATCCAAAGTACTCGCAAGCAAGGAGCTACACTACATATGCATGGATATATGTGTAAAGGGCCATATCAGTGGACTGAACTGCAGAATGCCAGGATAAGAGGGGGAAAGCTAGTCCTATCAAAGACTACGCTTCTGGCAGCCTCCGTCTTGCAGCATGTAGAAGAGAGTAGATTGAAGTCCTCCAAGTAGCATCCCCAAGTAGCATCTCCAAGTAGCATCTCCAGTAGCATCGCAGTAGCATAATCCTACCCGGCGATCCTCCCCTCGCCGCCCTGTGGAAAAGCGATCACCGGGTTGTCTGTGGAACTTGGAAGGGTGTGTTTTATTAAGTATCCGGTTCTAGTTGTCATAAGGTCAAGGTACAACTCCAAGTCGTCCTGTTACCGAAGATCACGACTATTCGAATAGATTAACTTCCCTGCAGGGGTGCACCAACTTACCCAACACGCTCGATCCCATTTGGCCGGACACACTTTCCTGGGTCATGCCCGGCCTCGGAAGATCAACACGTCGCAGCCCCACCTAGGCAAAACAGAGAGGCCAGCACGCCGGTCTAAACCTAAGCGCACAGGGGTCTGGGCCCATCGCCCATAGCACACCTGCATGTTGCGAGGGCGGCCGGAAGCAGACCTAGCCTAGCAGGTGTTCCAGTCCAATCTGGCGCGCGCCGCTCCGTCGCTGACGTTTGAAGTGCTTCGGCTGATACCACGACGTCGGGATACCCATAACTACTCCCACGTAGATGGTTAGTGCGTATAGGCTCGTAGCCAACTCAGATCAAATACCAAGATCTCGTTAAGTGTGTTAAATATCCGCGAACGCCGAACAGGGCCATGCCCACCTCTCTCCTAGGCGGTCTCCACCTGCCCTGTTGCTCCGCCACAAAGTAACAGTCGGGGACCGTCGGGAACCCAGGCCCACCTCTACCGGGATGGAACCACCTGTCCTTTCAGCCCCCATCTCCGAACAGTATCACAGGTAATGTAACAGTGTAAAGTATATAGTATATGCCCGTGATCACCTCCCGAAGTGATCACAGCCCAGTAGTATAGCATGGCAGACGGACAAGAGTGTAGGGCCACTAATGGAACACTAGCATCCTATACTAAGCATATAGGATTGCAGGTAAGGTAACAACAGAAGTAACAAGGACAGGCTATGCAGCAGTATAGGAGTATCTGAAAGCAGTAACATGCTACACTACTCTAATGCAAGCAGTATAGAGAAGAGTAGGCGATATCTGGTGATCAAGGGGGGGGCTTGCCTGGTTGCTCTGGCAAGAGAGAGGGGTCGTCAACACCGTAGTCGAACTTGGCAGCAGCAGCGTCGGTCTCGTAGTCTACCGGAGAGAAGAGGGGGAAGAAACAATGAATACCAAGTAAACAGATGCATATCGATGCATGACATGTCAAGAAGCGATGCTAGGCGTGCCCTAACGTGGTATGAGGTGGTACTGGTTAAGGGGGGAATCATCCGGGAAAGTATTCCCGGTGTTTCGTGTTTTCGGGCAGAGGAGCCGGAGGGGGAAAGTTGCGGGTTCGATAGGTTAGGGGGGTGTGACGGACGAACGGACTGCGTATCCGAATTCGTCTCGTCGTTCTGAGCAACTTTCATGTTGAAGATATTTTAATCCGAGTTACGGATTAAAAGATATGATTTTCTAAAGATTTTATTAATTTCTGGAATTTAATTAATTATTTAACCCAACATTATCCAGAACAGTAAAAGCTGACGTCAGCATGACATCAGGGTGATGTCAGCAGTCAACGTTGACCATTGACCTGGTCAACCTGACGTGTGGGTCCAGTGGGACCCACCTGTCATTCTCTGTTTAGTTTAATTACAGATTAGTTAATTTTAATTAGTGATTAGGTTAATCTAATCAGGATTAATTAACTTAATTAATTACTTAATTAATTAATTAATTAATATTTTAATTATTTTAGTTATTATTCATTTATTTATTTAATATATTTATTTATTTATTTATTTTATTATTTTTTAATTCCTTTTTCTTTTCTTTTTTTTAATAAAACGTTATGGGGGCGGGCCCCTGTGGTCAGTGGCCCATGGGGCCTTGCGGGCGTTGGGTGCAGGGTGCGGTCGCCACCCGCTAACGGGCGAACCCGGGCGGCCGCCGCAGGCGCGCGCGCCAGCACCGGCGAGGCGGGCTGGGCGCCGGCTGCAGGCGAGAGGGGAGGCGGGCCACGGCAGGGCGTGGCCGGCGGGCGCAACAGCGGCCACGGCGCCGGACCGGGAAGGCGCGGGCGAGGCCACGGTGAGCGCGGGCCGGGGCGCGACGAGCGCGGCACCGGAGCGAGGCAAGAGGTGTGCGGGAGGGGCGTCCAGGGGCGCGGTCGAGGGGAGCGCGGCGAGCGCGCAACGGGCGGCGCCGGAGCGCGTCGACCGCGGGCGGGGAGGGCGGTGACCGTGGCGGCCTAGGGGAGAGGGGGCGAAGGGGGGTGCTCACGGGGGGATGTAGGGTTCGTGGCAGCGGGGCGTGAGGAGGAGGACGGAGACGGCGCGCGACGGGGAGGCAGTCCGGCGACGAGGTCCGTTGAGGAGGAGGGCGGCGAGGCGGCGTTCCGGCCGACGGAATCCGGGGGCGACGGGGTCGGGCCTCTCCCCGATCCAGATGGGACCGAGAGGAGAGTGGGAAAGTGGGGGAAGGGGAGGCGCCCGGCGATGGAGAGGCGGGGCGGGGTCGAGGCGGCACCAGGCGGCGGCGTACGGCGTCGGCCCGATCCCGATTGGATCGGGAGGGGAGGGAGAAAGCGCGTGGGGGGCGAGTGGGGAGGAACCGCTAGGGTTCGGTCGCCCCAGGGGGTGAGGTAGGCGCTGGCTGGGCCGGCCTGTTTGGCACCGAGGCCATCTGGGCCAGTGGGACGTGGGAGGGGGTTCCCTCTTTTTTTGTTTTGTTAGTTTCTTTCTTTTATTTATTTTCCTTTTTTCTTTATTTTCTTTTGTGTTTTCTTTTAGTTTCCATTTATTTTTGTTTTAGTAAAATACTATAATGGCGCCTAATTTGCTGTTAACACATATGCCACTGCCACATTAGCTTGCTACCCAAGCTAAATTAGTTTCGCAATTAATTAATATTTAAAAGTATATAAATAATAGTTTTCACTATTGTTTCAATTATCTTATAGTATTTAAATATCTCATAAAGGTATGGTTTCTCCATCATAATTACCTATGTAATATTTGGTTCACCCCGAACATTTTAGTTTTAAGATTTGAAAACTTTTATTGTTTGCTTAATTTTTAAAGTTTGAACTAGGTTTCGAACTGGCGCGAGTCTATAAACAGTAATCCGAGGTGACGTGGCATCATTAGCGGAGGCTTACTGTAGCTTAACTATCCGGGCGTCACAATTCTCCTCCACTACAAGAAATCTCGTCCCGAGATTTAAGAGGGGAGTAAGGGGGGAAGGTTTGGTAACGAATATAGCGGGTCTTCTCATCCTGGCTTGCTCTTCTCGAAGAGGTCAATCCAATATATTGATGCCTTCATACTTCTGCTTTAGGTCTAAATGATGAAGTCGTCATCCTTTCTTCGGGATCTTCATCGTACTTACGAAAAGGATATGGGGGAAGACTCGGGAAGGGCGGGCCTTACCAGGTTGACTATCTGGTACATAACTCAGGGAATGGGGTAGGAAGTAACTCTCGAATTGAACTTAAGAAAATATCGAGAGTAAAGTAAGAAGGTACAATAAGACGTTTCAAGCGGATAGGTAATCGTTCGTTGTCTGGAACATAGTGTGAAAGGGGTTCAGAGCAACGAAAATAATATTGCGTCTGATACCAGAATAGAACAATAGAAATGTGACCCATTACATACGGAATCAAGCACGAGGAATATCGTTGGCAACAGGGCGTACAGGAGAGTCAGGTTTTGATCCTATGGAACTGTGGGTTATGGGCCCACCATGTGGGTTAAAAGCAGGAAGGCGCTAATATTTGCACGTCAAGATAACAAGGTATGTTAGAGGATAGCCTGTCGGTTTTGTTGGCAACAATGTCGGTACCAAGGGCGAGGGACGAAGAGAACCATTTTCCTGCTTGTTGAACGAGGCGGACCATTAGGCAAAGTTCTCGTCCATCGGTGGCTACCGGAATGTCATCAACAATAGTAACAGGTTCTTGCTGACAGAATTGCACACCGAGGAGTTTACATAAGCAGTAGAATATTACTGCTTAGATCATATAGGTCACAAGAAAGGTTCAAACAACCAATGGAAAGTAAAATATGATCATATAGATCATATAGTTTAAATACTGTTTGGCACCGAGGCCATCTGGGCCAGTGGGACGTGGGAGGGGGTTCCCTCTTTTTTTGTTTTGTTAGTTTCTTTCTTTTATTTATTTTCCTTTTTTCTTTATTTTCTTTTGTGTTTTCTTTTAGTTTCCATTTATTTTTGTTTTAGTAAAATACTATAATGGCGCCTAATTTGCTGTTAACACATATGCCACTGCCACATTAGCTTGCTACCCAAGCTAAATTAGTTTCGCAATTAATTAATATTTAAAAGTATATAAATAATAGTTTTCACTACTGTTTCAATTATCTTACAGTATTTAAATATCTTATAAAGGTATGGTTTCTCCATCATAATTACCTATGTAATATTTGGTTCACCCCGAACATTTTAGTTTTAAGATTTGAAAACTTTTATTGTTTGCTTAATTTTTAAAGTTTGAACTAGGTTTCGAACTGGCGCGAGTCTATAAACAGTAATCCGAGGTGACGTGGCATCAGTAGCGGAGGCTCACTGTAGCTTAACTATCCGGGCGTCACAGGCACATGCAAATTTGCTTAGAATGGCAAAAGAATACCGCATATAGGTAGATATAGTGGACTCATGTGGCAAAACTGGGTTAAAGGTTTTTTGGATGCACAAGTTGTGATCATACTTAGTGCAAAATGAAGGCTAGCAAAAGATTAGGAAGCGACCAACTAAGAAATGAATAATCTCATAAGCAGGCATTAAGCATAAATAACACCGAATAATGCATGATAAGTAGGGTATAATTTCATTGCATGACTATTGACTTTCGTACTTGCATAGGGAATCACAAACCTTAACACCAATATTCGTACTAAAGCATAATTACTCATCAAGATGACTCACATATCACATCATCATATCTCACAACTATTACTAAGAATCAAGTTTATTCTGTCCAATAATTTTCATGAAAGTTTTATTATATCCTTTTTAGATATCTATCACTTTGGGACTAATTTTCATGTATTGCTTTTGACAAGCTCCAACAAATATAAGTGAAGATCATGAGCATATAATATATTTCCCTTTCTCTCAAATTAATTTAAGTGAAGCAAGAGAGAATTTCTTGAAAATTTTACTAACTCTCAAATAAATCTAACTGAAGCAAGAGAGCATTTCTTAAAAAATACTAAAGCACACCATGCTCAAAAAGATATAAGTGAAGCACTAGAGCAGGTCCATTGCTCATAAAAATTTAAGTGAAGCATAGAGAGCAATTCTAACAAGTCATGACATAATTTTCGCTCTCTCAAATAGGTGTGTCCAGCAAGGATTGATAACTTAAAACACAAAATAAAACAAGCAAAGACTCATATCATACAAGACACTCTAAGCAAAACACATATCATGTGACGAATAAAAATATAGTTTCAAGTAAAGTACCGATGATCATTGGAAGAAAGCGGGGATGCCACTCGGGGGAATCCCCATGCTTAGTTGGTTGCTCATTTTTGGATAAAAGCTTGGGATGCCGGGGCATCCCCAAGCTTAGGCTCTTCCATCCTTCCTTCATCCATCGTAAGATAACCCAAAACTTGCAAACTTCAATCACACAAAACTCAACAAAACCTTCGTGAGATCCGTTAGTATAAGAATAATAAATCACTAATATAAGTATTGTATCAAACCAATTCATATTTTGTTTTTGTATTATATCTATTGTATTCCAACTTTTCTATGGCAAAAACTCATCAAAGAAAACCGTAGAACCATCAAATAAGCACACAACACAAAGAAAACAGAATCTGTCAAAACTGAACAGTCTGTAGCAATCTGACTATTTCGAATACTTCTATAACTCCAAAAATTCTGAACAATTAGCACGACTTGAGTTTGTAAATAGATCTACTGCAAGTGGAATGGGTATTTATCGCTCTCTGGTAAAAAATGAAAATTTATTTCGTGAGCGTATAAGTTTATGTTTTTTCAGCAAGATCAAACAACTATCACCCAAGAAGATCCTAAAGGATTTACTTGGCACAAACACTAATTAAAACATAAAAAAGACAATCATAACAGTAGCATAATTGTGCTAACACACCAAAACAGGAAGCAAAAAGCAAAAAAAGAAAATTTATTCGTTGGATTGCCTCCCAACAAGCGCTATAGTTTTATGCCCTTAGCTAGGCATAAAGCAAGGATCTAAGTTTCGTCATCCTTGTCCAACTCTTCAATCAAACACTTAGAATCCTTCAAAGATTTAGCATAAAGATTTTCAATAACAACACTTCTAGGAATAAATTCAAATATCTCATTCTTGCAAAAAGGATCTCTTATCTCTTCAACAAAATCCAGGTGAACACTAATCATATTAATATCTCCATTATTACTATTACTAGAAGTTGCACCCTTGTTCTTGGATCTATCCCTCCTTACGGGAGTTTTCTTGATAGTTTTAGCGGAAGTAAAAGTAATGCTTAGATTACTAAAGATTTCTTCTAATTTATCAATCCGAGACAGACTTTCTTCTATTCTTTCATGGATTAAGGTACCCTTTTGTTTTAACAACTTAAGAATATCTCCCACTTTTGACCCAATATTGGTAGAATAATTATGAATCTTTTTATCTATAATTTCCATATGATCTTCGATGAGCATTTTCTTTTCAGTAGCATCTAGTCTTTCCATAACATGCTTAAGAGTCAAAGTTGTTTCATTAATCGTAAGTGGTGGTGAGCCCACTAAATTTCCCATAACATTAAAGGCATCAAGAGAAGGACACGTCAAGAAATTTCCACCAGTAATCATATCAAGGACGAATCTATACCAAGTGGTGATGCCAACATAAAAACAACGAAGAAGAACAACGGTGGATTGCTTACGTGTAGATCTATTATGAGCATTGCAAATCTTATACCAAGCATATTTTAAATTTTCTCCTCCCCTTTGTTTAAAGTTGAGAACCTCGTTCTCAGGAGTGCAAGCAATAGAGGAAGAGCTATCCATAATGATAATAACGGCAAATAAAATTGCACACAAAAACAGATCCGACAAGAAAACGACGAACGAAAAGAGGGGCGAATAAAACGACAATTTTTTGTGAAGTGGGGGAGAGGAAAACGAGAGGCAAATGGAAAATAATGTAAATTTCGAGGAGATGAGATTTGTGATTAGGAACCTAGTATATGTTAAAGATCCTCCCCGGCAACGGCGCCAGAAATTCCTTTTGATGTCGCTTGAAGCTACGTCGGTATTTCCCCAAAGAGGAAGGGATGATGCAGCACATCGGCGGTAGGTATTTCCCTCGAATATGAAACCAAGGTTATCGAACCAGTAGGAGAACCAAACAACACAACGTAAACAGCCGTTGCACACAGATAACAAATCCTTGCAACCCAATGTGTTAAAGGGGTTGTCAATCCCTTTCGGGGTACGGTGCCTCAAGATAGGCAAACAGGCGTGAGATAAATTTGTAGTAGATTGATAGATCGAACGCCAAATAAAATAAATAAGGGAAAATTGCAGCAAAGTATTTTTGGGTTTTTGGTTTAGTAGATCTGAAAATAAAAGCAAATAAAAGTATACCGCAAAGGCAAATATATGAGAAAGAAGACCCGGGGGCCGTAGGTTTCACTAGTGGCTTCTCTCGAGAAAAATAGCAAACAGTGGGTAAACAAATTACTGTTGGGAAATTGATAGAACCTCAAATAATTATGACGATATCTAGGCAATGATCATTATATAAGCATCACGTCCAAGATTAGTAGACCGACTCTTGCCTGCATCTACTATTATTACTCCACACATCGACCGCTATCCAGGATGCATCTAGTGTATTAAGTTCATGGAGAAACGGAGTAATGCAGTAAGAACGATGACATGATGTAGACAAGATCTATCTATGTAGAGATAGACCCCATCGTTTTATCCTCAATAGCAATGATGCATACGTGTCGTTTCCCTTTCTGTCACTAGGATCAAGCACCGTAAGATCGAACCCATTGCAAAGCACCTCTTCCCATTGCAAGATAAATAGATCAAGTTGGCCAAACAAAACCCAAATATCGGAGAAGAAATACGAGGCTATAAGCAATCATGCATATAAGAGATCAAAGAAACTCAAATAACTTTCATGGATATAAAAAGATAGATCTGATCATAAACTCAAAGTTCATCGATCCCAACAAACACACTGCAAAAGAGTTACATCATATGGACCTCCAAGAGACCATTGTATTGAGAATCAAGAGAGAGAGATGAAGCCATCTAGCTACTAACTACGGACCCGAAGGTCTACAAAGAACTACTCACGCATCATCGGAGAGGCAGCAATGGAGATGGTGAACCCCATCCGAGATGGTGTCTAGATTAGATCTGGTGGTTCTCGACTCTTCGGCGGCTGGATGAATATTTCATCGACTCCCCTAGGGTTCTGGGATTTTCGGGGTATTTATAGAGCAAAGAGGCGGTCCGGGGGGCACCCGAGGTGGGCACAACCCACCAGGGTGCGCCTGGGCCACCTAGCGTGCCCTGGTGGGTTGTCCCCTCCTTGGGACTCCCCCCAGGTGCAACCAGGGCCCAACATGTTCCTTCTGGTCCATAAAAAATCTCCGTAATGTTTTGCGGCATTTGGACTCCGTCTGATATTGATTTTCTGCGATGTAAAAAACACGGAAAAACAAGAACTGGCACTTGGCACTATGTCAATAGGTTAGTACCAAAAATGATATAAAATGACTATAAAATGATTATAAAACATCCAAGATTGATAATATAACAACATGGAACAATCAAAAATTATAGATACGTTGGAGACGTATCACTGTGACAGGAAGCTGAAGGACTAAGGAAGTCCCTGCAGAATGCAGATGCATACTTTCTGGTGCAACAGCAAGCGTTGGAGGATTTAAGCGCCAATCAAGAGAAAGTTAATAATCTTGCTAAGCATCTTGCCAGCATTATGGGTACCCAGGATATTGTTTCTTGAGCTCTTCTGAAGTGGTTTCAGTTCTGGACTTGTTTTGCTGCGGCGTTTATTTGCACTGGTCGCCAACTTTGACAACTAGTGTATATGATATGCGGCTTTGTTCCCTATATTTGCACTGGTGTCGAACTTTGATGCCAAGTGGATGCAATATGTGTAATAGCCGTGATAGCCTAGCATAAGTTGCTTGCTTATTTATTTCCTTGTTATCTTGTGTATTTGTTTGCTTGTAGTCAGTGCAGTTCTTTTTCCGCGGTTTGCTAGTGGCCGCAATAACCTATTTTTAAACTAGGCCACAATAACCATGGGCTACATATTTACTGTAGTTACCATGGGCCTCCTATGGGCCGTAGAAACATTGGGCCTTCTAAGGGTCGTATAAACAATGAGCCTTCTACGGGACGTAGCATCAATGGGCCTTCTACGAGCCATATGATCGATCGGCCAAACATGGGCCAATAACATACCGCATTATGACGTAAACGGGCTAGATTTGGAATCTTCTGTTCATGGGCCGACCATAATGGGCCGTCGTTAATCGATCGTATTTGATGACACTATGAAAACGACCCAACGGATTAATGGGCCGATTGTAACCACGGGCTGAGTTTGACCCACAAGCAGAAAAGGCCAGTAACGAGCCGTAAGTAACCGAATGCTGGAAATAAGCCCAAGAATAAATGGGCCTGAGAAGGCCGAAAGATAACACGGGTTGGAAACGGCCTAATGGAATAATGGGTCATTAATGGGTATAAAGCGGTACAATGTTCATTGTGGGCCAGATTCACTACGGGCCGTTAATGGGCCAAGAGTTACAAATGGCCTCGTATGGGCCGAAAGACATCATGGGCCATACATGGGCCAGAAGTTACAACGGGCTAGAATCATATTGGACGACCCAGATGAAGCAATTGGCTTAATTCCGATAGGCCATACCGTGTCGTGAGTTAGCGGGTCGTAAATGGGCTATATACGAACGAGTCGTTAATAGGCTTTCCGTGGGCCGGCCCGTTACCTTTTGACCAAGTCAAATGGGCCGGCCTTTTCATGGGAATGGGCCTCTGTTGGGCTGTGCCACGTGTCGACGTGTCATAGGCGCCTCCTGTCCAATGAATGGATGACATCTGTCCCAACAGTGAGCCAACACGTGTTTCCTCCGGCCAATGACAATTTTACAAATGGAAAATCCTCAATGGTCCGGGCTGTTAATGGGTTATCGGATCCAAAACCGGACCTGATAGCTTAACAGCGACCAGTTACGGTGGATGCCATGTGTCGGTCACCCTTGATGAAAGTACTTCTATGGCGCATGATTTATCGTCATGGAAGTGGACACTCCCATGATGATAATTTTGGTAATGTCATGGAACACTTCTACGACAACACATGTATGTCTATCTTGATTCTGTCATAAAATCGTCATGGATGTACATGCATGACAGAAAACGTGACCTACTGCGACAAACACGTATCATCACGGAAGTGTATTTTTTTAGTGCACGACCCCTTGGGAATAGGCGAGTTTTAAGGCTAGTGGGGCGCGCTTGATATTCACTGCCTATATAAGCAGATAAAATCCATTCTTTACCCCACGCCTTCTTCCTTCCTCAGCCTTCCCGTCCTCGAGCTCCAGCGCCCAAGCTCTCAGCCCTTTCCACCGCCCGACCCCTCCAACCATGGTCGGAGCCGGCTCATAGGGCAAGTGGATGGCTTCCTCCGTCACGGAGAGGAACATCAAGGAACTCTGAGAAGCAGAGTACTTGGCCGCGAACATCGCGCACCGGCTCCCTGCCAAAAAATAGATCATCCCCACTCCGGAGCCCAATGAGAGGGTGGTGTTCATCCCCCACTTCCTCCACGGAATAGGGTTTCCTCTCCACCCCTTCATATGCGGCCTCATGTTCTACTACGGGCTAGATTTCCATGATCTAGCCCCAAATTCCTTTATCCACATTTCGGCGTTCATCGTCGTGTGCGAGGCACTCCTCCGCATTCTCCCCCACTTCGGCCTATGGCTTAAGGTCTTCAACGTGAAGCCGGAGGTGGTTGATGGGGAGATCGCAGACTGCGGAGCCGCCATGGTGAGCAAGCTTCGCAACGTCACCTGGCCAAAAGGGGCCTTTGTGGAGATAGTCAAGATATGGCAGCAAGAGTGGTTCTACATCACCGAACCCCGCGGTGCCAACTGGGTGGCCGCTCCTGATTTTAGGTCCGGACCCCCAATGCGGCTCGCCTCGTGGGTTAACAAGGTCCTAGATTGGGCGTCGGCCGATGAGGTGATGACGCGACAGAAGCACATCAAAAATATGATGGAGAAGAACACCAGCCTTGCTGATGTGATCCAAGCGATGCTTTTAACGCCGGATTCTCCCCTGCCAGAGTCGCCTCTCCACATGTGGGAGTTCAATCCTGCTGGACCTCGGATCTTGCAGCGATTCTTCGGCATGACACACAAAGAGATCTGAAAGCTGCTTCTCAAGGCCCAGAAGTCTTGGCCGGAGACGACCGAAGACATCAGCCTCGACTGCGCTCATTCGGCCACTCCAGAAAGTTTTCTTATTTCCGAACATAACTTCAACTCGTATGGCATCATGTCATCTTGCCTAATGTGTTACTCTGTTCTTATGAACTTAATACTCTAGATGCATGCTGGATAGCGATCGATGTGTGGAGTAATAGTAGTAGATGCAGAATCGTTTCGGTGTACTTGTCGCAGACGTGATGCCTATATACATGATCATGCCTAGATATTCTCATAACTATTCGCTTTTCTATCAATTGCTCGACAGTAATTTGTTCACCCACCGTAGAATTTGCTATCTTGAGAGAATCCACTAGTGAAACCTATGGCCCCCGGGTCTATCTTCCATCATATTATTTTCCTATCAATTTGCTATTTCTATAGTAGTTTATTTTGCAATCTTTACTTTCCAATCTATATAACAAAAATACCAAAAATATTTATCTTATTATCTCGATCAGATTTCACTTTCATAAGTGACCATGAAGGGATTGACAACCCCTTTATCGCATTGGTTGCGAGGTTCTTGTTTGTTTGTGCAGGTACTAGGCGACTTGCGTGTTACCTCCTACTGGATTGATACATTGGTTCTCAAAACTAAGGGAAATACTTACTCTACTTTGCTGCATCACCCTTTCCTCTTCAAGGGAAAACCAACGCATGCTCAAGAGGTAGCAGCGAGCCAAGCGGCCGCTGACAAAGTGGCTGCGACTTTAGAGGCCGAGCAGGTTACCCGCCACAAGTATGAGGAGCGGGTGAAAGAAGTGGAGCAGGATCTCCAAGATGCCGCCAACAAGTGAAAGACTCTAGAGGAGAAAAATAAGGCATAGGCGGACGATCTCACCAAGGCTCTTCAAGAGGCCAAGGAGGCACGGACCAAGCCCCGTGTGGCTCGCGAGGAGATCAAGCAAGATGGACAAATAGCGACTAGTAAGCCCTTTCTTTTATAGAGTATTTTTGGCGGTTGGAGATATGCCTTACTTAATCGACTATGGAGTTCTCCAGACGCCTTTGCTGATCTCCCAAGGAGTGCGGTCGAAGCCGTAGAGTATTTCCGGGCCCAAGAAGGGAACACAACAGAGAAGCTCTTCTGGTCGCAATACCTGGCGCCAGAGCGGCCAGCGCTGCTAAACAACCAAATGATGCAGGAGGATGTCCGGTTTGGCCAAGAAGGACCTTATACTCCAGCTTGGCCAGCCGGACCCATTCCTAGCAGTTACTTCGGTCTGGCCAAGCGGCTCGGCGATGCCTTGCCCCGAGTGGAGGCTATGAAGCGCTCGACGTGCATAGAGGGCGCGTGGATGGCCTTTGCCTGTGTCAAGATGCATTGGGCGAAGATGAAGGCCGCCGTTGTGGCCATCGAGGGTCCACCTAAAGGCAAGGACTACCGCAAGCCAGAGCAATACTTCGAGGACGTCCTGGAGGGTGCCCGTTTGACAGGGGGTCAATGCTCGAAGGACATTATGTTTGAAATGAATGTATCTGAGCCACCCAAACTTTGTATTATGAAGCGAGGATTTTTGTAATATACTTGTGCTTGTTTATCTCAAATTATTTTCCTCCTGTGCGGCCGTTTGTTATATTTGAAAGTTTGTCAGTCGTCGGCTTCAGCCCCCACGTAGATACTACGGGGATGTTCGGAATCGCACGCGATCACTCTTGTCCCAACGTGTTGGTCCGTAAAGGAGGTGATCGTGTAGCGAACTAGGCAATCAGACTATGCGGATTTACTACTCCCACTTAGCCATATGAGTTTGACAATGGGATTATAGGCTTAACCCCTGGTGTTGTTCGGCTATCCAAACTTGGGTGCTTTAGACGCCTGGTCGGGTGAAGGCCAGTCCTTCGTGTAATACGGAAAGAAAAATCATGAAAAGATTTTAATAAGTCACCGAACCGCTGACCAACTCTCGCCGTATCATGACAGTCAATTTTCGGCTTTCTCTACTGAGGTATTTGACCCAATGAGCCCGAAACACAATCGCAGTTGTTCTCCCTTTACTACCTTAGCCGAACGAGCGGAACGTAAGGTGGTAACCACATTAGCCGGGCAACCCAACTATTGACCAAAGACATGATTCAGAGCCGATGCATATAATGCGGTATTCGGGACGCCGAAGTGTACTATGAAAGTGTTCAGACTTTCTGTTTTTGAATATTTGTGGCTGAATAAAGCCCCTGGCAATTAATTCCAATGTGTATATGTCAATCAGTCGTGAAGACGGAATATAGATTATGGAATAGGCCAATACCGAAGAAGGTAGGACGAAACTGTTTCCGCTATGTTCTGATTGATACGTCAAACGTGCTCTTTACAGAGAATGCCATAATTATCAAGGCTATTTTACATGCCGAGAATTCAAGGGAAAGCTCTATACAAGTCCTAAAAAGGAAAAGGTGGTCTTGAAGATCCTTTGAATACTCTGCCGCATGTCTTCGCCGTTTTTCGCCTTGGTGTAGGATCCTTTGAGAGGATCACTCGATCGAGGATACATAAGGGGCCTGGAAAAGGGCCCTCGGTACCATCATAAAGTGATGTGGGTTGTAAAGAACCTGAAAAATAGAAATAAGGAAAAATAAGAATATGAGGGTCCGGATAGGGTCGAGCCGTATTGTGGACTTTGTTTTCAGTGTGCCTCCGTCCTCGCCCATGGTACCTTTAGTGCGTAATTATGTACGCGCAGTACGCATGCCGCAATCAGGTTAGGGTTTTCATGGAGGCCGAATTGCTAATCCAGCTCTGGACGAGCCGGACTATCCTTCTGCAGGGTAGACCGGACTCGTTTGGCAGTGTCTGGGGGCTTGACTGCTGATGTAGTATTTGGTGTGATAAGGCCACCCTGTGCTTCAGTTACGAGGGCCGCAGTATACTCCTCAGTACAGAGGGAGTTATCCATGTCTCCATTGACTGTTATGATGCCGCGTGGTCCGAGCATCTTGAGCTTTAGATAAGCATAGTGCGGGACTGCATTGAAGCAGGCGAACGTGGTTCGTCCGAGCAATGCGTTATAGCCACTGCGGAAAGGGACGATGTCGAAGATCAAGTCTTCGCTTTGGAAATTATCCGGTGAGCCGAAGACTACCTCCAGCGTTATGGACCCTGTGCAGCAGGCCTCTACGCCAGGTATTACTTCTTTAAAGGTAGTTTTTAGTGGGCTTGACTCTTGACGGATCAATGCCCATTTTACGGACAGTGTCCTGATAAAGCAGGTTGAGACTGCTGCTGCCATCCATAAGGACTCGCGTGAGGTGGAATCCGTTGATGATTGGGTCGAGGACCAATGCTGCCGAACCTCCATGATGGATACTAGTTGGGTGGTCTCTGCGGTCAAAAGTGATCGGGCAAGCCGACCATGGGTTGAATTTTGGGGCGACTGGCTCTATGGCATAAACGTCCCTTAGTGCGCGCTTGTGCTCCCGCTTAGGGATATGAGTGATGTAGATCATGTTTACTGTTTTTACTTCGGGGGGGAATTTCTTTTGCCCACCTGTGTTCGTCGGGCGAGGCTTATCATCATCCTCGCTGGGCGGCCCTTTCCCCTTATGTTCGGTGTTTATCTTACCAGTTTGTTTAAAGACCCAACATTTTCTGTTGGTATGATTGGCAGGCTTGTCCGGGGTGCCATGGATCTGGCAAGGTCGATCTAGTATTCAGTCCAAACTAGATGGACCATCCTTATTTCCTTTGAATGGCTTCTTCCGCTGGCCGGGTTTAGAGCCACTGAATCCGGCGTTGACCGCAGTGTCTTCGGTATCGTCATTGTTGCTTTGATGCTTGTGTTTGTTGCATCATGGCCTGCCGTTGCCATCTCTGGCTTCGGAGGTGCCGGGGTCGCTGGTGCTGTTGCTTCTGCGAGCTAGCTAGCTATCTTCTCCCATGCAAAAGCGGGTCATAAGTGCGGTGAGGGCTTCCATGGACTTTGTTTTTCTTGGCCGAGGTGTCGGACAAGCCACTCGTCATGGATGCTGTGTTTAAAGGCCACGAGGGCTTCAGCGTCCGGACAATCGACAATTTGGTTCTTTTTAGTTAAGAACCTGGTCCAGAGTTTCCGGGCTGATTCTCCGGGTTGCTGGACTATGTGACTAAGGTCATCGGCGTCCGGAGGCCGGACGTAAGTACCTTGGAAGTTGTCTCTAAAGGCGTCCTCCAGGTCTTCCCAGCTATCAATTGAGTTCTCTGGGAGGCTATTTAACCAGTGTTGTGCTAGTCCCTTGAGTTTTAGGGGGAGGTATTTGATGGCATGGAGATCGTCACCGCGAGCCATGTGGATACGGAGAAGAAAATCTCCGATCCATACTGCGGGATATGTCGTTCCATCGTATGATTCAATGTTCACGGGTTTAAACCCTTCTGGGAACTAGTGCTCCATTACCTCATTAGTGAAGCATAAGGGGTGTGCAACGCCTCTGTATCGGGCGACGTCACGACGCAATTCGGATGAAGTCCGTATGCGGTTTTCGGCCCTGGTGAGGTTATGCCTGTCAGGCCAAGCTTGGCGCTCATCTTCTCGCGTTGGGGTGCACCCCTTAGATCCGTAGATTGATCTTATTTGGCCTGCTCTATTATTTAGGTATTGTCATAGATCGTAGGTGTATCATGGAACCGTTGTCTCGCTGCCCTTACGGCGAGGTGGTGCGGGTTGGTGTTCGGCATGGGTGGCTGCTTTGTCTCGCCCACGTGGTGGCCGATCTGGTTTATCGGCATGGTCATGTTTCGACGGGTTTGGCTTGACGACCTTGTCGTCAAATTGTGGCAGTAGCCGGCGCTTCGGATAAGTTTTTGTTGGGCGTTGAAGGCCATATTCTTCGGCAGCTAGGACCTGAGTCATCTGTCGTTGAGCGTATCCTGTTCGGCTTGGAGCCGTTGCTGCTGCTTTTTTAGGCTTCTCGCAGTGGCGATTAGCTGGTGCTTAAAGCACTCTTGCTCGAGTGGTTCCTCTGGCACGATGAAGTTTTCGTCACCGAGGCTCACATCGTCCTCGGAGAGCGGTAGATAATTACTGTCTTCCGAGTCCTCGTTCCCGACTGGATCGTCGGGATTAACTTGCCCCTCCTCCACATCGTCTTGTTCGGATGTGGGCTCGACAGGGGCTTCAAGGTCTTCGGCACCCTCCGGAGTGCTATCATCTCCGGTGCCGATATTACTGTCTTTGCCACGACGCGATTTTGAGCGGCGCCGTTGACGTCGACGCTTTGAAGGTGCCTCAATGGGTTTGTCCTCAACCGGATCCTTCCTGCCGTCGGCGTCATCTTCTTTGGGTGTGTCCACCATATATACGTCATATGTGGAGGTGGCCGTCCAACGTTCGGTAAATGGCAGGTCTTGGCCTTGTTCGTCTCCGGCATCGTCGTCTATGCCGTCGATGTCTTCGGAGGCGTAGTTCAGCATGTCGGTTAAATCTTCGACAGTGGCTATGAAGTGGGTGGTGGGTGGGGCGTAAAATTCCCTGCTTCCAGCCCCTAGTCTGGGCTGGGCGTAATTCGAAGGTGATTCCTCTGTGATGGTGAGGGATCGCATTAAGTCCAGCACCTCGTTTAAGAGCGAGGTTTGGACAGGGAAACGAGAGTCCATGGAGCTAGAGTCCGGGGGCGAGTCCGGCCTTTCAGTGATAGGAGGAACCCGGTCTAATTCCGAGTTCGCTGTGGAAACAATCGCCTCCGGATCTTCGATAGCGTGGTTTGCAGTGGAGAGTTCGATGGGCTCCACACTCCCATCTTCGGGCCTGGCGGTTTGCTCCGGATCTAAGGCCAGAGCGGTGGTCGGGGCCGCGAATCCTTCGAAGATCAAGTCTCCTCGGATATCAGCGACATAATTTAGGTTCCTGAGACTGATCTGATGACCTGGGGCGTAGATATCAACCTGTTCGAGGTGACCAATCGAGTTGGCACGCAAAACAAAGCCACCGAACACGAAAATCTGGTCGTGGAGGAAAACCTCCCTGGAAATGGCATCATTGCTGATGATCGAACGAGCCATCGATCCTTCCGTTGACGGCATGGTGGAACTCTCAATGAAAGCACCAATGTCGGTGTCAAAACCGGTTGATCTCGAGTAGGGGGGTCCTGAACTGTGCGTCTGAGGATCGAAGGAAACAGGAGTCAAGGATGACATGATGTTTACCCAGGTTCGGGCCTTCTTAATGAAGGTAAAACTCTATGTCCTGCTTGATTGTATTTGATGAGTATAGGGGTTACAAGAGTCGATCTACCTCGAGATCGTAATGACTAAACCCTAGATGTCTAGCCTATGTGATTTGTTCTTAGCCTCTATGGATGAAACCCTCCAGTTTATATAGACACCGGAGGGGTCTAGGGTTGTATAGAGTCGGTTTACAGAGAAAGAAAATAATACATCCGAACGCTAAGCTTGCCATCCACGCAAAGGAGAGTCCCATCCGGACACGGGGAAATGTCTTCTGCCTTGTATCTTCATCGCCCACCAGTCCAGCCCATATCAAATTGTCCGGACACCCGAGGACCCCTTAGTTCAGGACTCCCTCAACGCCCCCTTCCCCAGAAGGAGAGCCTTTTCTTGCAATGCAAAGACGTCACTAAATTCCTACATCCTCCGAGCGGACAAAAGAAAGTTTCACCGCCCCATGTCTACCCGCTGGAGCAGCTTGCCATGGCCGACGACCCAACCTATTTGCTTCCGTTCTTTATGGACCTTGGTCGAAATAATAAGGCCAACAGATTATACCTCAATATTCCGGTGGGCGAAGCAAGTGCCATTGAGAATGAAACCATCGATGTATTAGTGACATACACGGATAATGCACTGAACGAATATGTAATGAAAGTAATCAATGTGTGGTGCAAGAGATGTTCGTCACTTTTGCCGTCTTGCTTCAGGTTCTATCTCATGGATAGGGAGCCAATGGAACACCTCGAAGCCAAAGTTAGGGACAGCAGGGTGATATCTCACCCTATGATTGATCGTTTCATACCCACAGTAGCCGTCAAATAAGGAATACGCTACATTCATCCTCAAAACATTTCATGTCATGTAATGTATGAGGTAAGTATTTGTAGTATGCGGTTTATGGAAATGGGTGAGAGTTGAGTTTTGTCTGAAGCTCTTCCTTCTGCTTATTTCTAATTAAGCAAAAACATTGTTTGAGGAATCAGTCACAAAGCCTTAGAAAAATGGCCTGAATGCTTTCACAAATATTCATCGTTCTTTTTAAATTTTAAAAAGAAGTTTATGAGTTTTGATAAGAAGCTCTGTATAGTTCACGGAGTTTCTCAATTGCATTTGGCCCTTGCGCCATGGGCCGGCTACTCGCGACAAAACAAGATATCATGTGTTGTTTCATTTGTGTTACATAAAATCATTTTTCGTCATAAAATGGCCAGGTGATGTTTTTTGGCCGTCATGTCCACCGTCACTGAAGCGCCATCACAGCAAATAAAATCTCGATGGTACCATTTTTTCTGTCTCGCAAAACCCTGTCTTAGGCGATGAACTCAAAATTGTCAATGGCGACCATTTTCGATGATGGCCTAGACTGTAACCGATCATATGCCAATCTGTGGCCTAAGATCATTTTTTATGACGATAATCCATGAGTAATAATCTTTCCATGGGTTTGATCGATCAAAGTTTCTGACAAATAGGGCCAACAGTTGCTGACGTGGCAGCTTCCAAGTGGGTCATGTAGCTTTTATCTGTCCCGTCCACTCACGTCGCTCTGGCATTGAACAGGCACAGAGACCGAGACGTGGCACTCTCGGCTGACGCGCTTTTCCAATGCACGAGTGAGAGGTCGCGTCTCTTCTGGGCCAGTATGTATGTGATGCATGCGCTCTCGGACGGCATCACTGTGTGGCAACCGTTTCGCACGAAAGAGGGTTTTGGATGGAACCGGGTTGTCGGGCCCGTGCATGTCAACGGACCAGATGTCAGCAAAGCCCCCCGGTTTGTGAAAAAAAGGACTTCCAATCCCTCCATGGACCGATGAGGCATCGCACGTTGGATGACATGTAATGTACCCCACGTATGGGGGCAGTTTGAAGGTGTTGGTGCCAAACCAAACCGGGCGCTGGTGCTGAGCGCTAGCCGAAGACCAGTCGGAGAGGGTGGGCCGCGCCGAGAGACTGCGGCGGTCGACATGGGGGACGCACGGGGGTCTGGTGGTGCTGCTGCTCTCGCTGTCCTCGAGCGGTAATGCTAGAACTACGGGCTATTTTTACATGGTTTGTCGTACAGGCTGATGTGCAGCGAACTAATTGGCTTAGGATTAGCAGCCGGGCCTCACCCCCTGAAATCGGGGGGGGGGGGGGGGGGGGGGGGGAGAGGGGGGAGGAATCCGGCTTGCTTGCTCTCTCCCCATGCTCTCATCCGTGCTCCCACTTCATCTTATGATTGTCTTTTCTCTTTTTTCCTTTCTAATCTAATCATCTCCCCCTTGATTTAAAGGGGTGGGGTCGGAGCCTTATTTTGTACCAATCAAATTAATCCACATATGCGGAAGTACGGATGGGCACACGAGGAGGAAGCACGCAAGTTTGGTCAGTTCCAGCTGATCCTGGTGCTCCTTCTCTGCGCCGACCGCCAGGTGCTCCTCCCCTCTGCCGACAGCGTCCGAGTCCCAGTTGATCGGCCTCGTAACAAGAAGAGGGAGTTCTCAAAACAAAAACAAAGAACCAGAAGAGGGAGCACGTGCGTTGATCACAGAGCGATCAATACCACAGATCACAGATCTACAGTACTGGTTGGCATGTGCATGCCGTTCGCTTGACACATGCAGCCGCTCCTCTCCCAGACCACATGGGTGCGCCGGCCGCGAGCAATTAGTTTCCGACAGAGTCATGGATGAACCAGCTTCCTCGCGTGGGCAGCTGGGCATCGCGGGTCGCGTGCTTGCCAGTGCTTCATCATGGACGGGTGCTAAACATGTCACATAAGTAAAAAAAATGATGGCATAATATTTAAAAAGGAGAGAGTACTTTGGTGATCCCAGGAAGAACCAATGCCAAGCGCGAGAACCTAGACAAACCACTTAAATGAAACAATTTGGCCAATGCATGAAAGACTTTAGGTGCTAACTCATTAAATAAAGTGTGCTTAGCAACAACAAGTTAAGCACCTATGCATTGAGGAGTTGAGTTGCTAAAGTATTTAATGCACTTAGCACCTTATCTAAGCACCTTTGCATTGGGACCCAAGGTCTCTCGCGCTATGCCACTCAAATCGGAAAGCCTGCCAGCCGTCGCTGCAAGATCACGTGACGCTCTCTCGAGCTACGCGAGTCGCAAACCTCTTTTTACCGGAGCCGGTATGTACCGGTGCTAAATTCACCCTTCAATTCTTGGAGATTGGTGCACACTGTCTACATGCATACTAGTATTCCTTTGTATTTTGTTAAACATCATTATGTATGAAATGTCTTGTCAACTCTTGTCAGCACTTTTTGCCAGTACCGTGCATGCATGTCTCAGACATACTCTCCTCCTCTAGCTCCCATAACAAAGGTACCATTTAAATTTCATTTGACATTTTCAACCGTTTATATCTTTTAAATCAAAATTACATATGTGAAATATTTTATATATTTGATCTCCGGGTGGCAAGACCTTTAGAACAAGATCAATTTCGGATACATTTCAAATACATTTAATTTTCAACATTTCAATTAACTTATTTCACTCTATATATTATGTGTGAAACTGCTTATTTCACTGTTCGAAACTTATTTCACTCTATATATGGTTTGAAAATATAATTTTTGTGATGTGTGAAATCAGTTTTTTTTAAACGAGTGGGATATAGTACTTCAAATGAGTGAATCTAATGTTTTCTCTCAAATGAGTGAAATAAGTTTTTTCAACTGAGTGAAATCAGTTGTTTCAAATAAATGATATATTGTTTTGAAATAATAAAATCAATTTGTGAATGAGTGAAATATGTATTTCAAATTAGTGTTAGATGTATGGGAGATGTTACATATTTTGAGAAATCATTCAATATATTAAACTAATTTACTATTTTACTGTTTAGAAAAACTGAAATATCATATTTCAGTGTGCAATATGCGAAACTAGTTATTTAAACAATGTGAGCTGATTATTTCAATTTATTTTTTTAAATGCGTGAAATCTTGTTTTGAAACTAGTGAAATTGTTTGTTGAAATGATTTTTTATTTTCAACATTTCAAATAACTTATTTCACTCTATATATTATGTGTGAAACTGCTTATTTCACTGTTCGAAACTTATTTCACTCTATATATGGTTTGAAAATATAATTTTTTGTGATGTGTGCAATCAGTTTTTTTAAACGAGTGGAATATAGTACTTCAAATGAGTGAATCTAATGTTTTCTCTCAAATGAGTGAAATAAGTTTTTTCAACTGAGTGAAATCAGTTGTTTCAAATAAATGATATATTGTTTTGAAATAATAAAATCAATTTGTGAATGAGTGAAATATGTATTTCAAATTACTGTTAGATGTATGGGAGATGTTACATATTTTGAGAAATCATTCAATATATTAAACTAATTTACTATTTTACTGTTTAGAAAAACTGAAATATCATATTTCAGTGTGCAATATGCGAAACTAGTTATTTAAACAATGTGAGCTGATTATTTCAATTTATTTTTTTAAATGCGTGAAATCTTGTTTTGAAACTAGTGAAATTGTTTGTTGAAATGATTTTTTAAAGTAAGTGAAATTAGTTTTCTGAAATAAATGGAACCAAATTTTTAAGATGAGTGAAATACGTGAAATACACATGCCACATTTTTTGGGTGTGAAATACGTGAAACTAGTTATTTCAAACATGTGAAACTGATTATTTTTTAAAAAAATGACCGAAACATATTTTATGAAGCGAGTGAACTTGTTTTTGGTAATAATTGAAAGATGTTTTTTGAATAACTGAAATCAGTAAATCAAAATGACTGAAATCGAGTTTATCTGGAATAACGTGTGAAATCTGTCTCTTAAGGATTTAAATAAGTTTTTTAAAATGAGTGAAATTATATTTCTTAAATGAGCGAAGTGAGATTTATGCAACAATTTAGGTTCATTTTGTTAATATGTGAAACTTGTTACTTTGGATATGTGAAATGGATTGTTTCATGTGCGAAAGCACTTGTAAAGAGATTGTTTTTGTAAAGAGTGAATCAGTTTTCCAAATCACATAATTGTGTTTTTTCAAACTTGTGAAATATTTTTTAGGGAAGTAATTACATATTTCTCAGGGAAGTAATTTCATATATTTCAATACATATCTCACTGAAATAACAAGTAACAGATATGACAAATAGCAGTTTCATATATTCTAGAGAAGTAATTCCATATATTTTCACAGAATTTAGTTTCACAACTTGCAACTCCATTGAAATATATTTCAAGGAAGTAATTTCATATATTTCAATACATATCTCACTGAAATAACAAGTTACAAATATATGAAATAGCATTTTCATATATTTCAGAGAAGTAATTTCATATATTTTCACAAAAATTAGTTTCACAACTTGCAACACCACATTGAAATATATTTCAGGGAAGTAATTTCATATTTTTCAATACATATCTCACTGAAATAACAAGTTACAAATATGAGAAATATCAGTTTCATATATTTCAGAGAAGTGATTTCATATTTTTTCACACAAATTAGTTTGACAACGTGCAACAACACATTGAAATATCAGTTTCACATATTTTACACAGCTCAACTACACATAGCTATTTCAATTAATATCTCACTGAAAATCATTCAATCGTTTTGAGAAATGTGTAACACTTCCAGTAGTGTTTAAGAATGAATGAAATTAGTTCTTTTAAATGAGTGAAATCATTTTTATGAAATTAGTGAACTTGATTTTGAATATTAGTGAAATATGCATTTTTAAATAAGTGAAACCAGTGTTTAAAAATGTTTGAAATTAGTTTTTTTAACAAGTGAAATCATAGTTTTCGGAAATTAGTGAAACAGTCGAAATCATTTTTGTGAAATACCGAAATAATCTTATATTTTTCTGAAAGTGATTTCAAAGATAATTGAAATATACAAAATAAAAGTAGTTGAAATATATCCTAGATTGATCTTGTTTTGAAGGTCTTGTCGGCGCGAATTCTAATATATAAAAAGTTTAAAAAGTGAACATTTGTTTGAAAATATATCAATCATTTAAAATATGAGGATGAAAAGACGCGCTCGCCGCGCGCGGCCGCCCCGTGACCCGCGTCGTCTACACGATGCTCCTTCCGTGGGCCGCGGACGTCGCGCGCGAGAAAGGCGTGCCGTCCGCGCTCTACTGGATCCAGCCGGCTGCCGTGTTGGCCGTCTACTACCATTTCTTCCACGGCCACGCCGGCGTCGTGACGGACAACCGCCACGACCCGTCGTTCGTCGTGCGGCTCCCGGGCCTCCCTCCGCTGGCCGTGCGGGACCTCCCGTCCATCATCACGGAGTCCGCCGACCCCGCCGAGTTCTACCACAGCATCTACACTACCGTGCGCGACCTGTTCGACACGCTCGACAGGGAAACCCCCAGAGCAATCGTGCTCGTCAACACGTGCCAGGAACTCGAGGAGAGCGCGCTCGCCGCCGTGGGAGCGTACAACGCGCTGCCATCGGCCCAGTGCCCCCGTCCGGCGACGAGACCGGCCTCTTCAAGCAGGACGGCGCCAAGTACATGGAGTGGCTCGACACCAAGCCGGCCGATTCCGTGGTGTACGTCGCGTTCGGGAGCCGGGCGGGGATGGATAGGGAGCAGCTCGACGAGCTGCTCCTCGGCCTCGAGGAGAGCGGGAGGCCGTACCTCTGCGTCGTCCGGAAGGACGTCAAGGCGGAGTTCGCCGATGGCGAGGCGACGTCGGAGCCCGAGACGAACGCGCGGCTCGGGAACGGCTCGGTGGTGGAGTGGTGCGACCAGGTGCGGGTGCTCTCGCACGCCGCGGTGGGCTGCTTCGTGACGCATTGTGGATGGAACTCGGTGATGGAGAGCCTGGCGTGCGGCGTGCCCATGGTGTGCGTGCCCCATATGTCGGACCAGCGGATGAACGCGTGGCTCGTCGAGTGCGAGTGGCGCGTGGGAGCGCGCGCGGAGGTGCGCAGCGACGGCGTGTTGCGCGCGACCGGGGTGAGGCAGCGCGTAGAGGAGGTGATGCAGGAGGGTGAGGACGGAGCGGGGGCCGCGCGGCGCGCGGCGTCGGAGTGGAAGCGGGTGGTCGCTGAGGCTCTCGGGAAAGGTGGCTCGTTGGATCGTAATCTAAGGGCATTCATCGAGGCCGTCGATGACGGTGTGTCCGTATGCCACTGGCTTGTAGTAGGAGCAGTGGTATGTTTTAACTGTTGGTTGCTGAAATAGCTCAGGTTATCAAATGAGTTTGTTTGAGCTTCCGTGAAATAATAATGTGTTTGGTTTGAGAAACAGGGGCATGAAATGTTATGGTTTCATTTCACGGGGAATGAGTTTATTCCATTTTTGTGTTGGGTTGAAGATAAAAAATGCAACGATACATGGTTTTGACATATAGTATGCCATACTCATCAATATTCATATATGGCCCGCTTATCTCCCGGCATGGTAAAGCGTCTCTCCAGGACGCACCAGTGTCACACCACGCGCCGCCAGCAACACCCTATGACATCGGGGCCCCTCGCCCCCGCTGTCGTCGGCCCTCATCGCGGCGGTGGCGACGTTTTTTGGTACATGAGCTGGTTGCGGTTTTCAATTCCGCCTCAAAGCATGTGTCACTAATACTCCGCACGGCGGTGGCGATTGTGAAAAACACCTCCAATATCATGGACAATTTGAGCGATTTCGTATTTAGAATCACTTATAATACTATTTTCCGCAGGTGGTTGCATACTAATAACTGCCTTTATTTTGTAGGTCAGGGATGTGAATTTTTCCATTTAGCTACCTGCCCTTGCTAATGATAGTCAGATGAAACCCTTCTCAATTTCGTATTTCTTAACCAATCACACAAAGGAAATTGGAAGTAATCATTGAAATAAACATATGCATTCGTCATTAATTTGTACAAAGCTTTGCATCTCATAGCAGACATGCATATATAATAGAAAATTAAGAGCCAACATACATTTTATACACTTCATATACAACATATGGAACATATACAAAACCTAAAAATGATTCAAGAAAAAAAAAAGAGTATTGCGATAAGCAACATCCCCAACAATTTGATCCTTTATGTTGGGTTGGGTAATGATGAGGCTTCATCTTCTCTTCAAATAATTTTATGCAGTGCAACCAAGGGGTTGTTTGGTTCCCAGCCACACCTTGCCACACTTTACCACACCTAACCTTAAACAAGTTTGACCAAGTTAGGTAGATGTTTGGTTCTAGCCACACCTAAGGCAAGGATTTTTTTTATGAGCAGTGAACCCCACATATTATAGACATAAAAAGTATGGTAAGATTCCCTTAGACAAGCCAAAGTGTGGCTAATAATTTGATCAACTCAACTAAGGCAGGTGTGGCAAAAATCATGTGGCAATATATGACAAAGATAGTCACAATCCAAACAGGTCCTAAAACACAGAACGCCTGCAAAAGAAAATATTTTATTTAAATGTACTTGAGTTTCATTATACATCGGTGTGCTGGTACTACTGAAATAGCAAATAGCAAATCCATTAGACGTGAAAAGGAATTTCAGCCACATGAGAAATAGCAAATCCAAAATAAATCAAAAAAGACTGGACATGCATGCGTTCGTGGGTAGTAGGCCAGCCCAACTACAGAAGAAAATAAGCCTGAGAAATTGACTGAAAAAACAACAGGCATAAGTCAACCAACTATTCCTACGGATGGCGCACGAATCACAAAGCACCACAAGGGACAATGGGCGATTTGGCTAAAACTGAGAAAATTTCAAATGCCTGGCTAATAGCAAAACCGTTATTTATAAAAAACATAGTCACTAAAAAAATTGAATTTTGATTTGAAAATTTATAGCTCTTTACCATTTACTAAGGATGATTTTTTTTTGCAATGGATTTACTAAGGATGAATTGAACTTCACATGTTGCACGTGCTAGTTTGTATGAGGGCTGGCGGCCGATCTAGGCTTGGCAACAAGCCTAACAGAGGTAGGCAACATCCTCCCGAACAAAGAGAGGACCGCTTAAACTACATACATCACATGTATCAGAGCATAGCAGCAAGAGTGACGTAATGCATCCTGCTCTCCATGTTCGCGAGGTTTTGAAGATGACCTCAAAGATTGCATGTATAGTGTGATGTGATGCCTTGAAGATCCATCAATTATGCTCAAAGATTTCATTTAAAGTGTGTTGTGTCGCCATGAAGATCAAAGAATGTATGCTCGAATATTTCATCTTAAGTATTACACTAATTTTTTCATATAAAGTATGTTGTGTGGCCTTGAAAATCCAACAATTACACTCAAAGATTTCATTTAAAGCGAACTGTGCAGTTGGAGCAGGCAACCCGGATGCAGGCGGAGCAGGACGAGCAGGACGCATCCCGCTCGGAGCAGGTGCCCAGCCAGTGATCCGAGGCCATCCGTCATGCTCGGTGTCGGTGTCAAAACCGGCGGATCTCGGGTAGGGGGTCCCGAACTGTTCGTCTAGGCCGGATGGTAACATGAAGCAAGGGACACGAAGTTTTACCCAGGTTCGGGCCCTCTCGATGGAGGTAAAACCCTACGTCCTGCTTGATTAATATTGATGATATGGGTAGTACAAGAGTAGATCTACCACAAGATCGGAGAGGCTAAACCCTAGAAGCTAGCCTATGGTATGATTGTTGTTCTGTATGTTGTCCTACGACTAAAACCCTCCGGTTTATATAGACACCGGAGAGGGTTAGGGTTACACAAAGTCGGTTACAATGGTAGGAGATCTACATATCCGTATCGCCAAGCTTGCCTTCCACGCCAAGGAAAGTCCCTCCCGGACACGGGACAAAGTCTTCAATCTTGTATCTTCATAGTCCAGGAGTCCGGCTGAAGGTATAGTCCGGCCATCCGGACACCCCCTAATCCAGGACTCCCTCAGTAGCCCCTGAACCAGGCTTCAATGACGACGAGTCCAGCGCGCAGATTGTCTTCGACATTGCAAGGCGGGTTCCTCCTCCAAGTACTTCATAGAAGATTTTGAACACAAAGATAGTGTCCGGCTCTGCAAAATAAGCTTCCACATATTTCCATAGAGAGAATAATATTTACACAAATCTAATCTGCTGACGTATTCCGTAGTGTGACATCGCACCACGGCCAAGCCTTTATTTTATTGTTCCACCTCAGCGTGTCATGCGAGGCGGTTTTCTTGGCACATCTCGTCGAAGCAGAGATCGTGTCCCCTTATTCCGGGATTCTCATCAATACGGGCGTGGGTAACCCAACCGCGCCATTGATTACGGTGCTTGGAGATAAGCGAGTTTTACCAGGATGGTGGGGACACGTAGTTGCGTCCACCCATATAAGGGGATAAGGATCCACCTTTTCACCTATGCCTTCTTCCTCCATTGCCTATCCATTTTCGCGCACTCAAGCTCCAGCGCCCAAGTCCGCACTTCCCACCTCAACCTTCTCCAGCCATGTCCGCAGCGGGAGGCAAGTGGATGGTCTCCTCCGTCACGGAGGGACACATCAAAAAACTGAGGAAGGCCGGATACTTGTCTAACGACATCGCGTACCGGCTTCCCGAAGAGGGGCAGATCCTCCCCACCCCAAGGCCCCATGAGAGGGTAGTGTTCCTTCCCCACTTCCTCCATGGACTGGGCTTTCCTATCCACCCATTCGCCCGGGGACTCATGTTCTTCTACGGCCTGGATTTCCATGATCTAGCCCCAAACTTCATCCTCAACATCTCGGCGTTTATCATCGTGTGCGAGGCTTTCCTCTGCATCCGCCCCCATTTCGGCCTATGGCTCAAGACTTTCAATGTCAAGCCGAAGGTGGTGCGCGGCAACCAGGCGGAGTGCGGAGGCGCCATGGTGGGCAAGATGCCCAACGTCTTATGGCTCGAGGGCTCCTTTGTGGAGACCCTGAAGGGGTGGCAATCAGGGTGGTTCTACATCACCGAGCCGCGCGACCCTGAGTGGGTCGCAGCCCCCGAGTTCTGGTCTGGACCCCCAATGCGGCTCACGTCCTGGAAAGAGACGGGCCTGTCGTGGGGCAGCAAAGGAGAGGTGACTGGACTGCAAACATGCCTCCAAACCCTGGTGGACAAGTAGCTCAAGCTTGTCAACGTAGTCCAGGTTATGCTCATCCGTCGGATCCTCCCGTGTCAAGAACGGGCCTTCAATCTGTGGGAGTTCAACCTGGCGCAGCACCGAACTCTGAGCAGGCTCTTCGACACGACGAATGAAGATGCCTGGAAGGTGCTCTTCAAGGGCGCCGAGGCTCCCGCATCCGCTACCGAGGATCGCGGATTCAGCGCGCAGCGTCATGCTAGCGCGGTAAGTTGTTTGTACCTCTTACAGGGTATTAGTTTTTCATAGTTTGACTCTATGCGGGATTTAAACTCCCTTACCTTTGACAGTCTTGGCAGGCGAAGTCCGGACAAATCAACTGTCCGGCTCCTTTACCCGAAGACCCAGCCGATGCCTGCTTGGCGAAGCTACTGGTTCCGGCACCCCATATGGTGCCGGAGAAGCCACGAAGAAGGCCACGGGGACTCGAAAAAGTGCCCGGCACCAGGAGGTGTCGGGTTCATCATCTGACGGCTCCAAGACGCATTCCTCCCGCGAAAACAAGGAGAAGGAAGAAGAGACCTCTCCCCCTCCAGCGGGGGGAGAGAAGAAAAGGAAGGCCGCCCTTACTGGGTAGGCCGAAGGGTCCAAGAAGGGGAAAACCCTTCCTCCGGACTACTCCACCGACGCCGACGGCGGAGAGGAGTGGCCGCTCAGGGCCAAGCCCCTGGCGAAATCGTAAGTATCCGGATACCAGAGTAATTCATAGTATTCCTTTATTGCACAGCTTTCCCTTATGTCGAATATGATTATGCAGCCCACCCAAAGACCGGCTCGATGTGTCGTCGAGCGGTTCACTGGACTCGTTGGATGTGAATTCGCTTCCGACGGCTACCTTCCCCCGCCCTACGGACGACGCCGAAGTGTTGTCCCAACAGGTTCCAAGCCAGGAGGAGGTGGTCCTGGAGGCGTCGCAAGGCGACCTCCCGGACTCCAGGAGTAAAGGGGATAAAACCCCCCAGGGCTCCAAGTCCGACTCTAGGCCAGACACCGCTCCGGAACCTTCAAAGGTTCCAGAGTCCGGCGGGCGACCTCCTTCCAAGAGGAGCAAGCCCGCCGTGCCGGTGACCCCCGTCCAACCGGAGGCGCCGGACAATCTGTTGGAGGTGCTCAAAGGCGCCTCCATCGACGAGGAACACTGCACCATTATGAGTGCGGTGGTCCAGAAGGTTCAGTCCGCCAAGAGCGGACTGACTGAAGCTTGTACTAGCCTTTTAACGGGCTTTGAGGTAAGTAAAGAATGTGTAAATAATATTACCGCATAGACAGTAGCCCCTGATGCTCTGTTTGGCGTTCGAGAAGAAAAGCCGGATAGAGGATCAATAAAATTCGCAGGAGTCTAACAAAAAAGAGTCAATATGCGTATGCAGGCTTCTCTGCTGGCATCCACCGCACTGATTGTGGAAGTGGACACGCTAAAGCAGAACCTCGAGCAGTCCGAGCAAGAGCTCGGGCGGGCCAAGAAGCAGCTCGAGGACAAGGAAGGTAAGAAATACCTTGTTTAAATATATATATAAAAGGTGCAATTTCAAGAAATGACATGATTATCGTGGCTATTGTAGGGGCCACGTCTGAGGTGGCGACCCTTAAGCAAGCGCTGGTCGAGGCCGAGAAGAGGGTGGCCACGGAGCGCACCGAGCGGGAGAAGTATGAGGCCCAGGTTGGCGAGGTGCGGCAAGAGCTCCAGGCTCTCATGAAAATACATTAGAGTTTGGAGCTTGACTCAAAGACGCGAGCGTTCGAGCTCGCGATGGCTATTGAAAATGCCAAGTCTGCCAAGGCCGAATCCCAGAAGACCCTCCAGGGGTTGGATGCGGTGAAAAAGATAGCGGCGGGTAAGGCATTCTTTATGCAAAGCAAACACATAAACGTGAGTTACTTGTTACTTACCCGAATCCGGAGCTCTCCAGGAGCATTCGCAGATCTTCCCCGTAGCGTGTCCGATGCCGCCGCATTCTATCGAGCCGAGGAGGGAAGCTCGACAGAGAAGGTGTTCTGGTCTCAATATGCTGAGGCCGGACACCCCGTGCCCCTGAGCGACCAGCTGAAGCAGCTGGTCGAGCTCCACAAGGCGACCGAACAGGCCATGAAGGGCCTCATAGTTCAGCTGTGGCCTGGGGAGGCTCTGCCTGGGAGCTATTTCGGGCTGGTGCGGCGGCTGGTGGGGACCTGTCCAAGGCTCAAAGTCATCAAGTGTTCCGTCTGCATTGAAGGTGCCCATAGGGCCCTTGCCCGTGCTAAGGTGCACTGGAGCAAGTTGGATGCTGAGAAGCTTGTGAAGGATGGGCCACTGCCGGGGAAAGAGCATCGCAAGCGGGAGAATTATTATAAGGATGTTCTGAAGGGTGCCTTCCTTATGGCGGATGAATGTTCCAGGGATGTAATTTTTGAGTAAAACTTGCTCGTTTTATCCTATGCGCTGAAAAATTGTTCATATGCGCTAAGCAATTGTAACGCCCCGAGACCGATGTGCCAGGTGTCATCCAGTTATTCGCTGTTGTTGCGTTGTCATTGCTTGCGTGTCATGCATTGCATATCATGTCATCATGCGCATTTCATTTGCATACATGTTCGTCTCATGCATCCGAGCATTTTCCCCGTTGTCCATTTTGCAATCCGGCGCTCCTATGTCACCCGGTGTCCCTTTCTACCTCTTTTCGTGTGCGGGTGTTAAACATTTTCGGATTGGACCGAGACTTGTCATGCGGCATCGGTTTACTACCGGTAGACCGCCTGTCAAGTTTCGCACCATTTGGACTTCGTTTGATACTCCAATGGTTAACCGAGAGACCGAAAAGGCCTCTTATGGGTTGCAGCCCAACACCCCTCCTTTTTGGCCCAAAACCCTCTCCATCATCTAGAGCGTTCGATCATGATCGTGTGGCCGAAAAACGCACCTCATTTGGACTCTCCTAGCTCCTCCTATGCCTATAAATATAACCCCCTCTGAAATTCTCGGTTCCCCTCTCCCGAAACCCTAAAAATCGCCTCCTCCGCGCGGCCGGACACGTCCGTCGGCCGCCGGACACGTCCGCCGCTCCGCCCGGACCAATCGCCGTCCGCCATGTGTCCCAGCTGGTGCCCCACATCGCCGCGAGTCCCGCCGGCCCGCGGAGCCCGTCCCAGGCCCCCGAGGCCCGTCTCCCAAGCGCCGCTCGCCCCGCCGCCAGGGCGCCCGCGCCGCCTTCCTTCGCTCGACGCCGCCGCACGTCGTCACTGGGCCGCCTCCCCGCCCGCCGCGGCTCCTCAACGCCGGCGACCCGGCCGCGCCTCGCCTCCTCGCCGCCCGGCTCCGGCGGCCCCGCCGCCCTCCGCCGTCCTCCTCGTCGTCTCCGGCAAGACCTCCTCCGGCCGTCGTGCCTCCTTCAAGTACGATGACGAACTCCGGCGAGCTTCCCCGGCGAACCTCGGTTTCCGCGCCTCAGATATGAGATCTGGTTTTTAGGGTTGACTTTATCCCCGAAAACCCTAATTATTTTGCTATGTTCATCGTATCGTAACTTTGTATCTGTAGCTCTGTTTTGAGCGTGTAGCGTATCAAAATGTTTGTCTCAGAAAGTGCATCATTTCATCTCATTGCATCATTTTCATTTGAGCTCATCTTGATGCCCGAAAAGCTATTGAAAAAGAGCTATTTGAGTTAATTGTCAGATCTGCTGCATCATTTAGCTATTTGTCATTTTTGCCATGATTATTGTGTGCATGATATGCTCATGAGCTCTACTTGTGGTTTGTTATATGCCATGCCATCTTTCCAGAGGTGTTATCCATGTATTTTTGTGATGTGTGTGGTGACTAGCACAAGCTTGCAAAGTAGTGCATTCGTTAATGCTGATTTCAGGGACTTAGAATTTCTCCAAGTCCTTGATCTATTTTTATCAATATGCCATATGTTCATGTTGTTTCCTAGTGATCCGTGCGTCTTTTGAGGATGATCAGTAAGGATGATTTGTTAATCTTGTGTTGCTCTATCCATCCATGTCTTTGTTTGCAATTATGGAGCACCCTAGCTTGAGTCAATCGAGCTCTACTTTTGCTATTTCGTGAATCTGGGCAGATTATCTACTTGTTAGCAATTTTGCCGAGGATGTTGTTGTTGATCCGTGCATGCTATGTTGTTGTTCTTGCCATGTCTAGCTTATATAATATGTATTTTTGATGGGTGTATGCTTAGATTGTCATGCCTTGCTCTGTAGTGAGTGCATCAATCTCGTAAACATGCCTACTTTATATCTGATTTGCATGCTCCAGTTTTTCACTAAGTCTGTGATCTGTTTATGTTTTTGCCATGTTCACATGCTTGCAATTGTATTTTCTGATCCCTTTTGGCTCAAGGTCACTAAGGGACTTTTGTTAAGCTCTTTGAGTAGCTCCATGCCATGCCTTGCTTTGCCATGTTAAGTTCCTGTAGAATATAGTTTTCATGCTCCAAAGTGTGCTACCTGATCTGAAATTCCAGGCTTGTGTTAATTTCACTAAGTCTGAGATCTGTTTACCGTTTGCACTTTTGCCATGCTTGTTTGAACCTGTTAATGGATGATTTGGCCGTAGCTCAGTGTTCCTCTTTTATCTAGCATTATGAGTGGATCCCTGCATGTATTTTGTTGTCTTGTTTGAGTGCTGTAGCATAATTATCTTGATGCATTTAGATGGCTACTTGTTGTTTATCGCAGACCGGTGCCATATTTGTTTTGCTTGTCATTTCTAAACCGTGCATCCGATTCCGGCGATCTTTATATCGTTTTCAACCAAAATCACCTCACCTTTCCAGTGGTACTCTTGGATTTCCTAGTTGAGGCCAGGTTCAATCATTCCTTGTCAAATCATGCATATGCATCGCATACCGCATCTCGCATATCATACCATGTTCATGTGTTGGTTGTTTACTATGTTGTGTGCTTCTTTCCGGTGTTGCTTCTTCGGGTTGGTTCCGTTAACGTCGCGTTTGTGAGGACCCGTTCGTCTACGTCCGTTTGTCTTCTTCATGGACTCATTCTTCTTCCTTGCGGGATTTCAGGCAAGATGATCATACCCTCGAAATCACTTCTATATTTGCTTGCTAGATGCTCGCTCTTTTGCTATGCCTATGCCGCGATACCTACCACTTGCTTATCATGCCTCCTATATTATTGAACCAAGCCTCTAACCCACCTTGTCCTAGCAAACCGTTGTTTGGCTATGTTACCGCTTTGCTCAGCCCCTCTTATAGCGTTGTTAGTTGCAGGTGAAGATTGAAGTTTGTTCCTTGTTGGAATATGGAGATGTTGTTCCTTGTTGGAACATGTTTACTTGTTGGGATATCACAATATCTTTTATTTAATTAATGCATCTATATACTTGGTAAAGGGTGGAAGGCTCGGCCTTATGCCTGGTGTTTTGTTCCACTCTTGCCGCCCTAGTTTCCGTCATATCGGTGTTATGTTCCCGGATTTTGCGTTCCTTACGCGGTTGGATAATAATGGGAACCCCTTGACAGTTCGCCTTGAATAAAACTCCTCCAGCAAGGCCCAACATTGGTTTTACCATTCGCCACCTAGCCTTTTCTTTCCCTTGGGTTCTACAGACTCAAGGGTCATCTTTATTTTAACCCCCCCCCCCCCGGGCCAGTGCTCCTCTGAGTGTTGGTCCAACTGAGCGATGTCTGGAGCTACCAGGGGCAACTCTGGGCTGGCCCACCCGACGTCTGACTCATCCGGTGTGTCCTGAGAACGAGATATGTGCAGCTCCTATCGGGATTTGTCGGCACATCTGGGTGGCTTTGCTGGTCTTGTTTTACCATTGTCGAAATGTCTTGTAACCGGGATTTCGAGTCTGATCAGGTCTTCCCGCTAGAAGGTATATCCTTCGTTGACCGTGAGAGCTTGTCATGGGCTAAGTTGGGACACCCCTGCAGGGATTTGAACTTTTGAAAGCCGTGCCCGCGGTTATGGACAGATGGGAATTTATTAACGTCTGGTTGTAGAAAACCTGAAGTTGATCTTAATTAAAATACATCGACCGCGTGTGTAACCGTGATGGTCTCTTCTCGGCGGAGTCTGGGAAGTGAACACGGTGTTGGAGTAATGCTTGACGTAGGTTGTTCTAGAATCACTTCTTGATCATAGTTGTTCGATCGTGCTTTTGTCTTCTCTTCTCGCTCTCATTTGCGTATGTTAGCCACCATATATGCTAGTCGCTTGCTGCAGCTCCACCTCATACCTTTACCTTACCCATAAGCTTAAATAGTCTTGATCGCGAGGGTGCGAGATTGCTGAGTCCCCATGACTCACAGATACTTCCAAAACCAATTTGCAGGTGCCGATGTTATCGAGCAGGTGACGCAACCAAGCTCAAGGAGGAACTCGATGAAGATCTTGTCCTTTGTGTTGTTTCGTTCTAGTTGATCAGTAGTGCAGCCTAGTTGGGGTTGATCGGGGACCGTGTCGCATTTGGGGTTCTTCTTTTATTTTGGCTCCGTAGTCGGGCCCTGATTGTATTTGGATGATGTAATGCTTTATTCATGTATTTGTGTGAAGTGGCGATTGTAAGCCAACTATGTAT
The DNA here is from genome assembly GCF_018294505.1 of Triticum aestivum. NCBI lineage: Eukaryota > Viridiplantae > Streptophyta > Magnoliopsida > Poales > Poaceae > Triticum > Triticum aestivum. The sequence goes on along the minus strand of NC_057812.1, from coordinate 547,568,526 downwards.
CTCTTCCCCTATTGTATTACATGGGTTGTTTGTGAAGATTACCTCACTTGCGACATTGCTTTCAATGCGGTTATGCCTCTAAGTCGTGCTTCGACACGTGGGAGATATAGCCGCATCGAGGGCGTTACAGCAATGCTGTTGGAATTTAAAATATTACCTTCTGTGCGGCTGTTTATCAATTCTGAGAGATGGCGAGTCGTCGGCTTCTGCCCCTGTGCCGCTAGTGCTGGGGTGTTCGGGGATAAACCTGGGCGCTCTTTTTCCCATGTTTGGGTCCTTCGAGGGAGGCGCTCAGCACAACGAACAAGGCAATTGGACTATAATTCGTGAACACTCTCATTTAGCCATAGAATTCTATAATTTTAAATTTCGGCGAAGCCCCTGGTATTCGGAAGACCGAGTTCGGGGCGCTATCCACGCCTTGGCCGGACAGAGCCGACTCCTCGCTCGAAGCGGTATAAGTCTTTAGGGACTCGAAAAACCTCTTGAACAGCGACTAGCTCTCGCTTCATCATGACAGTCAGCTTTAGCTTTCTCTACTGAGGTGCTCCACCCAGCTCAACTGAGGCACAATCGCAGTAGTTCTCCTAGTACTACCTTAGCCGATATAGCAGAACGTAAGGCACCAAAACATAGGAGCCGGGCAAACCCAACTATTGACCCAATACATGATTCGGAGCCGATGCATATAATGCTATAAGTTCGGGGTGCCACACTTGTTAAAGTGTTCGGACTTCTCACACCATATTGAGGGGTACTTAAAGCCCCTGGCGTATTTTGGCCGTACCAAAGTGTACGGGTGCAACATGTCGTTAAGGAACATATATTTGTAAAAAAGGGTAATGCACAAATAGACAAAAGCTATGCATTATTTATTAAAAAGGGCTACGATCAAAGCAGAACGAGACAAATAATGCGGTAAGCAAAAGGTTGGACTATTTAACATGTCCGTTCAGGGGGCAGGCTGCGGAATGGTATGTGAAACGGGTATACTGCTCGTGATAGAGACCACATGGGAGTTCCGTAATGCGGCATGGCTTGTCTGCTTCCCTGGTTCTTGCATCGTTTGTGCGGCAATTGAGCTGCCGAACAGGCCTTCCAAAGAATGGAGTCCTGAAAGTAAGAGAAAATTAAAAAATTGGCAGCCCCTGGTGCGGTTTAAGCCGTGTTTCGGGCGTGCCGTGATGGTGCCCCTCCCCCTTTACCCATGGTATTTCTAGAGTGTATTTATGTACGCGAAGCACTGGTGTCACATTTTTGCGAGGGCTGGGGTTGGGGCCGCATTGCTATGCCTGCTCGAAACGTGCCAGGCGGTCTTGTTGTAGGTTACTCCGGGCGCGCTTGACGGTGTTCGGACGTTTAATGGCCGGACTAGAGAACTGCCTGGAGAGGCCGCTTTGTACTTCCGCTGCGAGGACCGTCGTGTGCTCCTCCGTTCGGAGGGAGCGTTCAGTGTTTCCATTGACCGTAATTACTCCTCGAGGGCCTGGCATCTTGAGCTTAAGGTATGCGTAATGTGGTACCGCATTGAACTTGGCGAATGCGGTTCGCCCGAGCAGTGCGTGATAGCCACTCCGGAATGGGACTATGTCGAAGATTAACTCCTCGCTTCGGAAATTATCCAAAGATCCGAAGACCACTTCAAGTGTGACTGAGCCTGTACAATTGGCCTCTACACCTGGTATTACGCCTTTAAAGGTCGTTTTGGTGGGCTTAATCCTCGAGGGATCTATGCCCATTTTCCGCACTGTATCCTGGTAAAGCAGGTTCAGGCTGCTGCCGCCGTCCATAAGGACTCTAGTGAGATGAAATCAGTCAATAATTGGGTCTAGAACCAATGCGGCGAATCTGCCATGACGGGTGCTAGTGGGATGGTCCCTTCGATCAAAGGTGATCGGGCAGGAGGACCATGGGTTGAACTTTGGGGCGACTGCCTCTACCGCGTATACGTCTCTTAACGCGCGCTTCCGCTCCCTCTTGGGGATGTGGGTTGCGTATATCATGTTCACCGTCCGCACTTGTGAGGGGAAAACCCTTCTATCCACTGTTGTTCGGCGGTCGGGGCTCTTCGTCGTCATCGCTATGCAGCCCCTTGTCTTTATTTTCTGCATCTAACTTGCCTGCCTGCTTGAACACCCAACAATCCCTGTTGGTGTGATTGGCCGGCTTTTCGGGGGTGCCATGTATTTGGTACAAGCGGTCGAGTATTCGGTCCAAACTGGACGTGCCCCTAGGATTTCTTTTGAATGGTTTTTTCCGCTGACCGGATTTATAGCCTCTGAATCTGGCATTAACTGCCGTATCATCAGCATTGTCACCGTTAATGTGGCGCCTCTGCTTGTTGTGACGCGACCTGCCACTATTGTCCCTGGTATCTGAATTACCAGAGTTCTTGGTCATATTATTGTTGCGAGCAAGCCAGCTGTCTTCTCCCGCGCAAAAGCGGGTCATGAGTGTCGTGAGTGCTGCCATCGATTTCGGCTTTTCCTGTCCAAGGTGCCGGGCCAGCCATTCGTCACGGATATTGTGCTTGAAGGCTGCTAGGGCCTGTGCGTCCGGATAGTCGACTATTTGATTTTTCTTTGTTAGGAATCGTCTCCAGAATTGCCTGGCCGATTCCTCTGGCTGCTGAATTACGTGGCTTAGGTCATCGGCGTCTGGTGGTCGCACATAAGTGCCCTGGAAATTGTCGAGGAATGCGGCTTCTAGGTCCTCCCAACAACTGATTGATCATGTTGGCAAGCTGTTAAGCCAATGCCGAGCCGGTCCTTTAAGTTTGAGTGGGAGGTATTTGATGGCGTGGAAATCATCACCGTGGGCCATGTGGATATGAAGGAGGTAATCCTCGATCCATACCGCAGGATCTGTTGTGCCATCATATGATTCGATGTTTACGGGTTTGAAACCCTCGGGGATTTGATGGTCCATTACTTTGTCTGTGAAGCATAGTGGGTGTGCGGCGCCTCTGTACTGGGCTATATCACGACGTAGCTCAAATGAGCTTTGTCTACTGTGTTCGGCCCTGCCGGATTTGTGTCCGGCGTGACGGTTGTCGTCTCGAGTCGTGGGGCACCCACGCGATCCGTAGATCGATCTTGTTTGCCTTGCCTTGTCCTCCAACATATCTCGCGGGTCTGGCGCATTTTCCCGTGCCTTGGTACGGGGTGCGGCTTGAGTGGAGGGCCGAGAGGCCTCTCTGTCGCGGCCACGAGGTGGCCGGTCGGCCGTATCAGGTGCTGGTGATGTAGGTTTAAGTGCTTCCTCCTCTAATCGGGGTAGCAACCTGCGCTTTGGGTAGCTCTTGGAGGGGTGTTTGAGTTTATGCTCTTCGGCTGCAAAGACTTCAGTCCATCTGTCGACTAGCAAATCTTGATCAGCTCTAAGCTGTTGCTGTTTTTTCTTGAGGCTTCTTGCCGTGGCCATAAGCCTGCATTGAAAACGCTCTTGTTCGACGGGATCCTCTGGCACGACGAATTCGTCGTCGTCGAGGCTTGCCTCGTCTTCGGAGGGAGGTATACAATTATCGTCCTCGACCTCTCTGTCTGCCGCTCTCTCATGAGGGCTGGCTCCTCCATCCTCCCGTGCTGAATCTTGCTGGAGGGGGTTTTCTTCGGCACTCTCCGGAGTATTATTATATCCCATGCTGGAATCACCGTATTTGCTTTGGCGGGATTTTGAGCGGCGCCGCTGACGCCGGCGCTTAGATTGTTTCTTGGAGGGGTCATCCTCCGCTGTTCCATCGCCATCTCCTTCTTTTGGGGTGTCCACCATGTATATGTCATATGACGAGGTGGCTTTCCAGGGCCCAATAGGCGCTGGTTCTTCGTCGTCTCCTGCATCGGCGTCCATACCGTCGATGTCTTCGGAGTCGAAGTCGAGCATGTCGGTCAAATCGTCGACAGTGGCTACAAAGTGGGTGGTGGGTGGGCTTTGAATTTCTTCATCGTCCATACCCAACCTTGCTGACCGTAGTCCGGCCAGGGCTCTCCTGATAAAGAGAGAGACTGCAGTGTCTTCAGAATATCGCCGAAAGGCGAGTGCTGAAAGATGTCCGCGGCAGTAAACTCCATGATCGGCGCCCAATCGGATTCGATCGGCAGGGGCGCGAAGGGTTCGGAGTCCGGAGAGGAGTCCGGCTCCTTGGAGTCACGAGTCTCGCGGAGTGCGGGGCTAGTGTTTGGCTCGATCGCTGTTGGGATCGCAGCCCCCGAGGCGGCGTCCAACCACCCATCCTCGATCGATGCAGTTGGCTCCGAATTAAGGGTCGAAGCCGATGCGGGTGCGGCCTCCAGGACACTGTTCGGCGGCAGAGCTAGATCATGCTCGTCGTGACAGTGCAGCGCGCTCGGCAGTGGCTCGAATCCGTCAAGGATCAAGTCCCCGTGGATGTCAGCCGTGTAGTTTAAACTTCCAAATCTGACCTGATGGCCAGGGGCATAGCTTTCGATCTGCTCCAGATGGCCAAGTGAATTGGCCCGCAGTGCGAAGCCGCCGAAGACGAAGATCTGTCCGAGAAGGAAGGTCTCACCCTGGACTGCATCGTTATTGATGATCGTAGGAGCCATCAAGCCTGACGGCGACGACATAGAGGAACTCTCAATGAAAGCACCAATGTCGGTGTCAAAAACCGGCGGATCTCGGGTAGGGGGTCCCGAACTGTGCGTCTAGGCCGGATGGTAACAGGAGGCAAGGGACACGAAGTTTTACCAAGGTTCGGGCCCTCTCGATGGAGGTAAAACCCTACGTCCTGCTTGATTAATATTGATGATATGGGTAGTACAAGAGTAGATCTACCACGAGATCAGAGAGACTAAACCCTAGAAGCTAGCCTTTGGTATGATTGTTGTTCTGTATGTTGTCCTACGGACTAAAACCCTCCGTTTATATAGACACCGGAGAGGGTTAGGGTTACACAAAGTTGGTTAAAATGGTAGGAGATCTACATATCCGTATCGCCAAGCTTGCCTTCCACGCCAAGGAAAGTCCCTTCCGGACACGGGACGAAGTCTTCAATCTTGTATCTTCATAGTCCAGGAGTTCGACTAAAGGTATAGTCCGGCCATCCGGACACCCCCTAATCCAGGACTCCCTCACTCGGGCATTGATTTCATTTTGCCATGTCCAGTTTGTTGAATTATGATTTGTTTTGCTTTGTTTCAAACTTTGGCATTCAGTCAGTTTGTACGTGCATGGATTGCGTGGATTTAAGGATCGAAATTTGCGGTATGTGGATGTGCGACGCAACATTTATGAGGTGTCCAGTTAGTACTCGCGAACGCGACGTTTGAGGGGGCCAGATTTGCTAAGTTGGACTGTAGATGCTCAATAGGGTTGAATGGTTCAGTTTAAGTTTTTAATAACAGTGATAAAAAATGAGTGAATATGAGCAGCAGTCCGGGGACGGCAGGAGAGCAGCGCCACCGGTGTCCAACCAAACCGGCCGTGCCTGATCGTTCACTTCGCCAACTGACACGATTGGACTGTTATGTCGTCTGCAAAGAAAATTGGACTCTTGTGAACCAACAATGGATGGAGGCGGACGCACATGAGAAGGGTATCGGGCGTAGAACCTAGACACGTCACACCTGACACAACCTAGCTCTGCACGGCTGTTCCGTCAAACACGTGACGCGCACGCGCGGAACCATAATAAAAACCCACGCCCCTACACGCCACCACACAAACCGCCTTTGGCCGTCGCCGCAGATCGAGTACGCCAATCTACCCGTGGCCGGAGTCAGAGCGAGGGACAAGCATGTCTCCGCAGCCGCACTTCCTCGTGCTCACGTTCCCGCTCCAGGGCCACATCGCGCCGGCGCTCCGCCTCGCCCGGCGCCTGCTCGCCACCGCGCCCGACGCGCTCGCCACGTTCTCCACCACCGAAGCAGCGCACCGCCGCATGTTCCCGGCGGACGCGGACGCGGCCGACGGCGGCGGTGATGGCGGCCGCCTCGAGCTCCTCCCGTTCTCGGACGGCACCGGGACCGGGTACGTCCGGAGCAGCACCGACCCCGCGGCCTTCACCGACTACATGGCGTCCTTCCAGGCCGCGGGCGCGCGCAGCGTCGGGGAGCTGGTGGACGCGCTCGCCGCGCGCGGCCGCCCCGTGACCCGCGTCGTGTACACGATGCTCCTCCCGTGGGCCGCGGACGTGGCGCGCGACAAAGGCCTGCCGTCCGCGCTCTACTGGATCCAGCCGGCCGCCGTGCTCGCCGTCTACTACCACTACTTCCATGGCCACGCCGCCGTCGTGGCCGACCACCGCCACGACCCGTCGTTCCTCGTGCGCTTCCCGGGCCTCCCGCCGCAGGCCGTGCGGGACCTCCCGTCCTTCCTCACCGACTCCACCGACCCGTCCGACTTCTTCCACAGCGTGTACACTACCGTCCGCGACCTGTTCGACACGCTCGACAGGGAGACCCCCAGAGCCACCGTGCTGGTCAACACGTGCCAGGAACTCGAGGAGGGCGCGCTCGCCGCGGTGGCAGCGTACGACGCGCTGCCGATCGGCCCGGTGCTCCCGTCCCGCGACGAGGCCGGCCTCTTCAAGCAGGACGGCGCCAAGTACATGGAGTGGCTCGACGACAAACCGGCCGACTCCGTGGTGTACGTCGCGTTCGGCAGCCTGGCGAGGATGGAGAGGGAGCAGCTCGACGAGCTGCTCCTCGGACTCGAGGACACCGGGAGGCCGTACCTGTGCGTCGTCCGGAAGGACATCAAGGCGGAGCTCGCGGATGGCGAGGCGACGGAGACGGAGATGGACGCGCCGCTCAAGAACGGCATGGTGGTGGAGTGGTGCGACCAAGTGCGCGTGCTGTCGCACGCGGCGGTGGGCTGCTTCGTGACGCACTGCGGGTGGAACTCCGTGATGGAGAGCGTGGCGTGCGGCGTGCCGATGGTGTGCGTGCCGAAGATGTCGGACCAGCGGATGAACGCGTGGCTCGTCGAGTGCGAGTGGCGCGTGGGAGCGCGCGCGGAGGTGGGCGGCGACGGCGTGCTGCGCGCTGCCGAGGTGAGGCGGCGTGTGGAGGAGGTGATGCGGGAGGGCGAGGCCGCGGGGGGCGCACGGCGCGCGGCGTCAGAGTGGAAGCGGGCGGTCGTGGAGGCTCTGGGGGAAGGTGGTTCGTCGGATCGTAATCTAAGGGCATTCCTCGAGGGCAACACTAGTGGTGTCTCCTTGTGACACCAGCTTGTAGGAGGAGAAATGCGAGGCTGGGCACGCGACAGCACCAAGACTATCGAAGGCGGAGCAAGCTTCAAGATTCTTAACCCACGTTGCATTTCTGGGTTGTCTGATGTATTGTTAGCTGAACAATGTAGAATAGACCATAGATCGCCGGAAATTCGCAGGGGCACGCATTTGCATAGCCGTGTCAGCCGCTTGATTGCCTCACGATTCGTAAAGTCTTTCAATTTTGAACATGGGCACAACAAGTTTTAAGTTATAGTTTCTGAAGCTAATGATTTTGTCGATCGATCTCCCCAACGAAATATCGAGCGGAACTAACAGCCCGCGAACGCAGGGTAGGAGAACATGTCGTTTCGGGATCACCGGTACAACAAATCGCCAACCTCGCTAGGTTCCTCCTGCTCACATCCTGCCGCCGCCGGCAGTCCTGTGCCCCCGCCGGTCGCCCGGGCCCGGCCCGCTCCTCCCATTCCCTTCCCGGATCCGTCGTTGCGCCGCCTCCCAGGGAGGTGGCCGGGGCGGCGCGCCTCCCTCTTCTTTCTCGACGGCCCAACTCTCCTTTCCTCCATTGCCGCCGTCGGCGATCGACCCCAGCGCTGTTCCGGGTGGTGTCGGCGGCGGCGGTATTCCTCGGTTTGGCTGCGGTCCGGCGACCCGGCGGCGGGCGAGGTGGCGGCGCGACTCCTTGGCAGTGGGGCAGCTTGGTGGCGCGGGGTGGTCGGCGGCGCGCCCCCAGCTTGGATCCGGGCCCTGTGGGCCCATCTGAGTCCTAGCGGATCGGCCCCCGGCACGGCTTCGTTATCTTCTGCGCGGTGGGGAGGAGGAGCAGCTCCAATCGGGAGCGGCGACGTCAACGGCGTGCCTGTTGCAGCGCGAAGGCGGGAGCTGTACGGGCCAATGAGGGCTCGGCCGGGCATGTGGGCTCACAGGTCTGGTATGCTCATGTTATTGCGCCCGGTCAGCTACCGTCATTGACGGTGGAGGTTGAGCCCTCCCGCATGCTGACGGTGTTGTTGCCCCTAATCCCGGCTCCTCGTCTTCGGTGTGCATACCACACTTCGTGGTGCCGTGGTGAGACGGCGTGGAAGCTTCAAGACCATGTTGGCATAGGGTGGTGGTCGGTTTGGTGGCGGGCTCCGGAGCGCCCGATGTGAAGGTTGGGATCGGGAGAAATCCAGGTCGGCTTGACCGACACCGACGTGGTGGCGCCTGAGGATGCCTCCGGACCTTCCTGGAGGGCGTCGTGGGCTACCTTTCCTCTCTCCTTGTCGCATACCAGGGGAAACCCTTGGCAGCAGCGTCGACATCCTCGCGTCCCTTTTTGGAAGTGTTGTTTGGTACAGACGCTTCGGAATTTAGGAGGTCGGTGGGAGATTTTCGGTGGGCGCACTGGTTGCGAGGCTTCTTCGTTTTTTTGTTGATCCGCCGTTGTCGACATTTGTTTCTTTTGTTTTTTCTCTTTCAGTTCTTTTGGGTGTGTTTGTGTTGCTTCCGCCCCAGCACCTATCGTTGGTTGTATCGGTTGGTTGCTTTGTAGTACAAAGCGGGGAAACCCTTTTTTGTGATGATTTTGTCGATCGCTCGTACCAAAATTCAAAGTTGAAACTTAAACTTACTATTTTATTGCTCGCAAATTCTGAAATTGACAATTTTGCCGGTAGCTCGTATCAAATTTCAGAAGCTAAAAGTTAACATTTTTTTCAAAATTCATCAAAACGTATTGAAAATGAATGTCAGCTCAAAGACTTCATCACCAGAAACACGAATATGAAAACAAAACGTAATTTGAACTTTTAATTCAAAAGATACAAAAGATTGAAAAAAAGCTTTGAAACACGAATATGAAAACAAAAAATTATTATATAAAAGCCAAAAAAGCGGATTGTGTGTCTTGCACCCTCCGTGCTACAAATCCTCTCCCGACAGCCCACACACTTTTCAACCTATCCCATGTGATGACTTCTCATCCACCTACACACCGCTATGGTGTCTCTATCATAGAGTAATTACGGTGTATAATAACCAACATCCCGTAGATTTTATAAGATTAATTAAATTGATTAGAATGTTTATGGTCTGATGCATGAAATTTTCTAAACAAGCCCAGCGCGCGCACGGATATGCCCTGGAGTCGGCCGTGGCTTATTTTCCCTAACAATCCTGATGCCGTCTTCGACTTCCACAAAGTATTATCAAGATTCATGTTAACTGAATTTAGAATCATACCATCTGAAAAGTGGAAGAGGCGGGAGACCAAGGCTAATTGCCCATCATGTAAATCCATGTAAAATTTATACAATGTGTGTGTGTGTGTGTTCATATTTTTTAGCAAAACTGATCAAATAGATACAAGACAAGCTAACTGTTATAGGTTAACCAAAAGCTTACACAACCATGTTTCAACAAAATGCAGAGAAATTTCAATTGGATAGCATGAAAACTGATCAAAGCATGCAGTCTAGAGATACCTATGTGGTGGATGATTGCATATGACCAAAACATGGAACAAAAAGGAAAGAGTTTTGTACAGAACACACATAACATATTTAGTACTCCTATTCTGTTACCATCACTTCCATCTAAACGTGCTCTTACATCCCAAATTGCACAATCAATCTGTATTGCATTAATAATAAAGTGTGCTCCAAATGTTCGACATTATATCCCTGTTAATTAACCCATAAAAAATTATGATGCAAGTGAAATGATCGATATAGTTGACTAGAGGGGGGGGGGGTGAATAGGCAACTAACAATTTTTATCTTTTCTTTACTAATTGAAACTTTGCACCAAAGTAGGTTGTCTAGATATGCAACTAGGCGAGCAGCCTATATGATGCAACAACAATAAGTAAATAAGCAAGCAAGGGATGTAACACAAGATAAGCTTGCACGAGTAAAGGGATGAGATAACCAAGAGTTGAGTCGGTGAAGGCGAGGATGTGTTACCGAAGTTCCTTCCCTTTGAGAGGAAGTACGTCTCCGTTGGAGCGGTGTGGAGGCACAATGCTCCCCAAGAAGCCACTAGGGCCACCGTATTCTCCTCACGTCCTCACACAATGCGAGATGCCGTGATTCCACTATTGGTGCCTTTGAAGGCAGCGACCGAACCTTTACAAATAAGGTTGGGGCAATCTCCACAACTTAATTGGAGGCTCCCAACAGCACCACGAAGCTTCACCACAATGGAGTATGGCTCCGCGATGGCCTCAACCGTCTAGGGTGCTCAAACACCCAAGAGTAACAAGATTTGTGAGGGATTAGTGGGGGGAATCAAATATCTCTTGGTGGATGTGTAGATCTAGGCCTTCTCAACCAATCCCTAGAAGATCAACAAGTTTGATCGGCTAGGAAGAGAGATCGGGCGAAAATGAAGTTTAGAGCAACAATGGAGCTTGGAGTTGGAAGAGGTGGTCAACTCGGAGAAGAAGACACCCCTTATATAGTGAAAGAACAAATCCAACCGTTATCCACTAAACCAGCCCGCGACCTGCGGTACTACCGCACTAAACAAGTCGTACTACCGCAACGGCTCACGGTACTACCGCGGTGAACCGAGGTACCACCGCTGCCACGGCAGGGCCTAAGACCAGTCCTGAAGCGCTAAGGGGAGGAGCGGTAGAACCGCTGGCGCGGTACTACCGCAAGGCAGGAATGGACTAGGCCGGGAAGGCACGGACATATAAAATTACATCCGTGACAACTTCCGCTGAGTTTTGATCTATGCAAAAATCCGACACGGTACTACCGCAGACCTGGAGCGGTACTACCGCGTAGGGCGCGAATGTAAAAAATTACATCCGCCCCTACTACCGCTCATGCTGCCGAGCCTGGCCAGAGCGCACGATACTACCGCACCTATGGAGCGGTACTACCGCCTACGGCGTAGATGTAAAAACTTAAATCCGCCCCTACTACTGCACTAGCAGCAGCGCTTGGCCTGAGGCCACGGTACTACCACTCCCGAGGTGCGGTACTACCGTGAGCACTTGTGGGACTACCACGCCAGAGGCCGGTACTACCGCAAGGACCTGCGGTACTACCGCTTCAGAGGAGCAGTACTACCGCATACCCCAGTTCAGCAACACTAGGAGACCTTCATTTTGCATAGACAAGGAGAGATGGAGGATGCTCCAAAGAGTCAAAGGAAAGGTGGTGCAAAAGGAGTAGACGTGTACGTGATGATTCCACCCAAACCTTTTCAAAGCGGACCCCCTCTTAATAGTACGGCTTTCCTACGACTCAAATCCGCCGAAAAGAAACGTAGAGAAACACCATCTTCAATAGTCTTCGAGGGGCGCCAAATCATCTTGTGCCTAGTCATGATATGTTTGAAATACTCCATGCACATGATTAGTCCGTAAAAGCATTGTCATCAATCACCAAAACTACTAAGAGATAAATATGCCCTTACAATCTCCCCCTTTTTGGTGGATTGATGACAATACGGGATTTACACAAAGGGAGATAAAAAGAACATGGGCAAACCCCACATCTAAAAAATATAGACGGGCTCCCCCTAGATGTGTGCTAATTGGAGAAGTGCTTTGGACTGCACGACACACATACTAGGATCAAAACTCCCCCTATATTTTATAGGCAAGGCATATCTTGTAATGATAAAGCTAACACTAAGGAAGATAAAAACTATGAGCATAAAGTAAAGGACACAAGATAGCATAGGCTCAATAAGGTACGGAAGAGTTCATATATCTTACACCATATGATAGAAAGGTCTCATAAGCACAAACCAAACCAAAGCAAACGAGGTTCAACAAAACGAAAGCAAAGCAACAAGACGAAACACGACACACAACTCGCAAATCCTACACTCTCTCCCCCTTTGGCATCGAGACAACAAAAAGGTAGAGAGGACACCTACGACACAAGTGGTGGCTCAAGCTGAAATGATCACTCGTCATGCTCCTCGTCGGTCTCAGCAATGGGGATGGGCTCCTCCTCAGAATCAGTCCACTTGTAACCCTGCTTTGCCATCCATTCGGCCTCTGGAGTGATGTGCTTCTCGGACCCACTGGATATGTCCTCGCCAAACGTCCTCAAGATCCTTTTGTCGCGGCGGCGACTCTCCTTAGAAGCAACATGAGTCTTGTATTGCCCCTTGGCTTGCATGCAAAACAAGGCCTTCATCTTGGCCTCCAGCTTCTTAGCCCATGAGGGTTCAGTAGAGGGTGGAGCATACCCATCAGAGCTGTCCTCATCCGCTTCCTCCTCCTCAATCTCATCCTCATCGACGTTCATCTGAGCAGCCGCTGCCTCAGCACGGGTAGTGGTGTTAGCCCACTTAGGCTTGACGCGGAGCTTGATGGGCTTGTGATGGGTCCAATCGGGGGCCTCAAACTCAACATTGGGATAGAGCTTCTCCCAAGTCTTCAAGATCAGGTGAAACAGGTAAGGACCATAGATGGGTACCTTACGGTTGAACACCGCAAATCGTAGCTCACACCACATGATATGTGAGACATCAAGTGGTTGCGTCCGAGCACGACGCGCCTCCTCACAAATGAGCATCATATCCACGAGATATGCATGTACCTTATCCTTGTCACCAATACGTGGGAAGAAGGTGTTGCGGAAGATCTGATACATGATGTCAAGGAATGGGTTTAGTACCCAAGTCTTCTTGCCACTGGGAAGCTTCTTCTCAACATGGTATGGCTGTAGCTTGTTTTTGTTAGCAGACTCGGAGTTGGCATGAGGGCAAACACCAACGGGCTTGTCGAGCCCCTCATCACGAACATGCAGCAGATCCATGAAGTCCTTCCACGTGGCGGTCAGCTGTTGTCCATTTGTCATCCATGTCAAAGTCCGTTCCTCGTCAGAGTGGAAGTGGACCGAGGCAAAGAACTGAGCCACAATCTCAGGGTCAAAGTCCAGGTGGAACGTGATCAAGTCCCCAATCCCAAACTGCTCCACCAGGTCCAAAGCCTCACCAAAATAGGCGCGGTGCTTATCCTCCCTCATATGATGCATGTTAATCCAGTGCGTGTCCACATAGAGGTTCTGCTTGGCCTTGATCACATCTAGATAGATAAGATACTGCTGCTTGGTCCAGAACAACTCATTCCCTCTGAAGTTTGCACGGGGATTCACATAGGGGTTGATCTTCCTTCGATTGACAAACTCGGCTAGTGGCATCTCATACATGCTCATTGATGGCTCCTTATGCTTGGTTGCGGTTGACTTGGTTCTGCGTTGGGGGGCATTGGAGCCCTCTGGAGCTTCATATTGGTTGCACAGGCGCTTCAAGCCCGTGTCACGAACGGGGTTCAAACGACGGACATTGGAACCGGAGCCACCACCTATGACACACAACACAAGAACACGCAAGAGAAACGAGAAGGATTAATGCAAAGACCACAACAAAACAAGGGAAATAAGTAGAACTAGCATTGGGTAATTGCCACTTGGGAGATTTGACAGCAACGGTAGTACTGCATGGATGCGCAGGACTAAAATTTTAGTGCTGCTCCTAGTCATGGTAGTACCGCGCCAGGATGGCACAGTAGTACTGTGGCTTGGAGCGGAAGTAAAATTTTAGTGTCGCGCCTCGCGCGGTAGTACCGCTCCTGAGGAGCGGTAGTACAGTACGAGCGGTAGTACCGCACGAGAGGTGCGATAGTACCGCACGGGGTAGATCCGAACCACAAACGGATCTGAGCACAACCGTGACAACGAAGCGGTACTACGGTTGATCAAATCTACCACGAGGCAACATACCAAGTACCATGTCTACGCATTACTACTCTCCTACATCCTACTCTTGGAAAGATTTAGCCTAAAATCTCAAGAACAACATGCATCTCCCCAAAAACCTAGAGATGAGAGAACGAACCAAAGAGAGAGGGAGTTGGGGAGAAACCTTGTTACATGGCAAGAGGATGTGGTGGGGAACGATCCCACAGGACGGAATGCGAGGAGAGCGGCCGGAGACGGAGATCCGGTGAGGTTCTCCGATGCCGTTCTTGGGCAGGAGAGTGAGAGACAGCATGCAGAAAAAGAGTTGAATGGGTATGGGGGAGTTGGAACTTCCCCTGCCCGCTCTTAACCCCCACGTGCTCGTGAATGCGCGGTAGTACCGCACATCACTGTGGTAGTACCGCCCGGGCAGAAGTACCGCTCCTCCAGCGATAGTAAAAAATTACTGCCGTGCTGGTTGCGGTAGTACCATGCGCATCTCCCGCGGTAGTACCGTGGTAAGCCACGGTAGTATCGTAGACCCAAGAAAATGCAAGATTCAAAAACATAGAATAAAGGGGCCTTTGCAATGCAACCTTCAAGCGAATGGACACACCAAAGAGCTAATACACGAGGTAACTCAAACACAAGCTCAGCATGAAGAAGGGAGGGCAAAAGACAACAAGCACCAACCGCGAGACACAACCTCTCAAAGGAGAGGGCGGTGGCCGGAGCCACCTACGTTTGAGTTAATTGGTATGGCACCGCGAAGAATTATCCTTGGGCCCATGACCAAAACTCGTCTTTGAAGCACAAGTACCATCACAAATGGCTAATGTGAAAGAGTTGATCAATTTATGCATAATGGGGGGAGGAAGAGTTCATTGAGAGAACTGAAGGAAATATGCCCTAGAGGCAATAATAAAGTTATTATTTATTTCCTTATATTATGATAAATGTTTATTATTCATGATAGAATTGTATTAACCGGAAACATAATACATGTGTGAATACATAGACAAACAAAGTGTCACTAGTATGCCTGTACTTGACTAGCTCGTTGATCAAAGATGGTTATGTTTCCTAACCATAGACATGAGTTGTCATTCGATTAACGGGATCACATCATTAGGAGAATGATGTGATTGACTTGACCCATTCTGTTAGCTTAGCACTTGATCATTTAGTTTTTTGCTATTGCTTTCTTCATGACTTATATATGTTCCTATGACTATGAGATTATGCAACTCCCGTTTACCGGAGGAACACTTTGTGTGCTACCAAACGTCACAACGTAACTGGGTGATTATAAAGGTGCTCTACAGGTGAAAGAACATGCGGTGCCCCCATGTTTGGTTTTGGTAATTGATGACAATCTCTATAGACTAATGGTTGCCTTGAGTTATATTTGAAGGTTTTTGTCCATAGGCTTTTCTTGGAGTACATGTGTTGGTTTCAAGGAGAGTTTGTGTCGACCAAGGTGCTATTCAAGGAATTACCTAAAGATTGGTATTGGGAGAGGTTGATCAAGACTAAGTCAAAGAGTGAATCAAGTTGACCAACCCACAAAGCATAGAAGATGTACCGAGAGGGATCAAGTGATCCCATGGTATGGTAAGCATTGTCAATTACGCTTCGTGTACTAACCCATGGTCTTCATGAGGGTTCTTTGTGGGGTTAGGTTGCAGTGTGCAAGTTCAAGTGGAGCATCACGAAGAGATCAAATGCTTGAAGCTTGCCATCCTTTGTGGTGACAATGGACTTGTGAAGATGTGCGGAAGAGTGGCTCACCCATAGTGGAGTATGGGGGAGCAATCAACTAGTCTTCATCAAGTCAACCCAATCAAGAAAGGTGGTCCAACTTGAGGGAGTCAAGATCGTCTTCATCTAGCTCAAGTGGACCATGTGCAAGGCAAAGGTTTGCCCTTGATAGGTTTTCTATTTTACCGGTCTCATGATGGTAGTTGGGAGACTGGGTTATAGGATCGATTGCCGTACTATCAAGGGGGGCTCTCGATGAGTAGCTTGATCGTATCATTCGTTGAGAGCTCAAAACATTGCATCCTTGCATCATCTTTCTTGGTTCTTGTTTGGTTCTCTTTGAGAGTCTTAGAGCTTTTGGTCATCTTGATGACAAGCTTGAGTTCATCGAAAACGGAGTTCGCTTGCATACTCTATGATGTTTTCGTTGTTGGAGGTTTTGCCGGTTCTTCTCGGTTGGAGGTTTCACTCCTCTATTTGTTGGCATACCTCCCCTGTCATCTTGTTTCCAACAAGCTTGAGTTTGCTCAATTCGGAGCTCATATGCAGAAGTTATGGCAGTTCTTGTTCTCTTGAGTGTGGTTTTGTCAGGGTCCCTGTTGGAAAGGTTTGGGTGGATTCATCACGTACACGTCTCCTTCTTTTCCCCTCCTTCTTCCTTGGAGCTTCCTCCGTTTTCTTGCCTCCCTTGTGTGGCTGCCGTTGTTGGTTGCGGTAGTATTGCTCCCAGGAAAGAGGTAGTACCGTAGGCATCAGCGGTAGTACCGTGTAGTGGCACGGTAGTACCGCAGGTGCCCACGGTAGTACCGCTCCCCTGGAGCCGCACTACCGCTGCCCACCAGGCTAGTGCCGCCCCTTTGCGGTAGTCGGAGCGGATGTAATTTTTTACATCCGCACCTACCGCGGTAGTACCGCGCTATGCGGTCAGGCAGTAGTACCGCCCCTCGGCAGTTCTACTGTGTCGGGTTTTTGCTACTTCCGTTTCTTTGCGGAAGTAGGCACGGAAGTTTCCCTTTTCCCCTAGCTGGGACTTTTGCCTCGCGGTAGTACCGCATGGGGGCGCGGTAGTACCGCGCGTGCAGAAGTTCTGCCCCCAGCTCCTGTGCGTCTGTTTATCGGTTCTGTGCTGGGGTTGCGGCAGTACCGTGGGTCAGTACGGTAGTACCGCACATCCGTGCGGTAGTACCGCTTGGATGCAAGCAGTAGTACCGCGCGGCCTTGCGGCAGTACCGCTGGCCAGGCGCGGTAGTACCGCTGGCCGCGGGCTGGTTGGTGGGTAACGGTTGGATTTTTCCCCACCTATAAAAGGGGGTCTTCTTCCCCAATGAACCTTATCCTTTTAGCTCGTGTTCTTCCCCCATTGTTGACCTTCTTCGAGCTTGCTAACTCTCAATCCCTCCATGGTTTCTTGCTAGTTTTTGAGGGAAAAGAGAGAGGAGATCTAGATCCACATTTCCACCAATCACTTTCTCCTCTATGTGAGGGGAACCCCTTGGATCTAGATCTTGGAGTTCTTGGTGTTCTCCTTCTTTTTCTTCCTCTCATTTTCCTCCCTAGCATTAGTTGCTTCGGTGGGATTTGAGAGAGAAGGACTTGGGCACTCCGTGTGCCCTTGCCATTGCATTTGGTGCATCGGTTTGAGTTCTCCATGGTGATACGTGGAAGTTACAAGTTGAGAAGCTTATTACTCTTGGGTGCTTGGTACCCTTGAGCTTGTTCCTCTTGGGTGCTTGGGCGCCCTAGACGGTTGTTGGTGTTCGGAGCTCAATCATTGTGGTGTAAAGCTCCAGGCATGCGTCGGGGTCTCCAATTAGGTTGTGGAGATCGCCCCGAGCAATTTGATGGGTTTCGGTGACCGCCCCAAAGGTTGCCAAAGTGTACGGGTTCGGTGACCGCCCCCAAGGGTTGCCATTTGTACGGGTTCGGTGACCGCCCTCAAGGGTCCATTAGTGGAATCACGACATCTTGCATTGTGCGAGGGCGTGAGGAGATTACGGTGGCCCTAGTGGCTTCTTGGGGAGCATTGTGCCTCCACACCGCTCCAAACGGAGATAAGCATCCGCAAGGGTGTGAACTTCGGGATACATCGTCGTCTCCGCGTGCCTCGGTTATCTCTTACCCGAGCCCTTTACTTATGCACTTTACTTTGTGATAGCCATATTGTTTCTTGTCATATATCTTGCTTCACCTAAGTAGTTTATCTTGCTTAGCATAAGTTGTTGGTGCACATAGGTGAGCCTAGTTGTTTTAGGTTTTGTGCTTGACAAATTAACCGTTAGGTTTATTCCGCATTTGTTCAAGACTAAACAGTAATTATTTTAAAGCGCCTATTCACGCCCCTTTAGGCGACATCCACGATCTTTCAACAGGTGTCTCCGAAGGTATTTGTTGGGTTGGAGTATTTCAAGATTAGGATTTGTCACTCTGATTGTCGAAGAGGTATCTCTGGGCCCTCTCGGTAATGCACATCACTCAAGCCTTGCAAGCATTGCAACTAATAATTTAGTTGCGGGATGATGTATTACGGAACGAGTAAAGAGACTTGCCAGTAACGAGATTGAACTAGGTATTGAGATACCGACGATCGAATCTTGGGCAAGTAACACACCGATGACAAAGGGAACAACGTATATTGTTATGCGGTCTGGCCGATAAAGATCTTCATAGAATATGTAGGAGCCAATATGAGCATCCAGGTTCTGCTATTGGTTATTGAACGGAGACGTGTCTCGGTCATGTCTACATAGTTCTCGAACCCGTACGGACCGCACGCTTAAAGTTTGGTGATGATCGTAATTAGCGTTTTTGTGTTTTGATGTATCGAAGGTTGTTCGGTGTCCCGGATGTAATCACGGACATGACAAGGAGTCTCGAAATGGTCTAGACATAAAGATTGATATATTGGAAGCCTATATTTGGATATCAGAAACATTCCGGGTGAAATCGGGATTTTACCGGAGTACCAGGGGGTTACCAGAACCCCCCCGGGGGTTATTGGGCCTACATGGGCCCTAAGGGAGAAGAGGAGAGCCGGCCAGGGCAGGCCGCGCGCCCCCTCCCCCTAGTCCGAATAGGACAAGGAAGGGGGGGGAGGCGCCCCCCTTTCCTCTTTCTCCCTTCCCCCTTCCTTTTCCAACAAGGCAAGAGGGAGGAGTCCTACTCCCGGTGGGAGTAGGACTCCTCCAGGCGCACCCCTTGGGCCGGCCGCACCTCCCCCTCTCCCTCCTTTATATACGGGGGCAAGGGGGCACCCCATGACACACAAGTTGATCTTCGTGCTCATTCCTTAGCCGTGTGCGGTGCCCCCTTCCACCATATTCCACCTCGGTCATATTGTAGCGGTGCTTAGGCGAAGCCCTGCGTCGGTAGAACATCATCACCATCATCACGCTGTCGTGCTGATGAAACTCTCCCTCAACACTTTGCTGGATCAGAGCTCGAGGGATGAGGGAGTCCTGGATTAGGGGGTGTTCGGATAGCCGGACTATACCTTCAGTCGGACTCCTGGACTATGAAGATACAAGATTGAAGACTTCGTCCCGTGTCCGGAAGGGACTTTCCTTGGCGTGGAAGGCAAGCTTGGCGATACGGCAGATCTCCTACCATTGTAACCGACTTTTGTGTAACCCTAACCCTCTCCGGTGTCTATATAAACCGGAGGGTTTTAGTTCATAGGATAACATAGACAACAACAATCATACCATAGGCTAGCTTCTAGGGTTTAGCCTCTCTGATCTCGTGGTAGATCTACTCTTGTACTACCCATATCATCAATATTAGTCAAGCAGGACGTAGGGTTTTACCTCCATCAAGAGGGCCCGAACCTGGGTAAAACTTCGTGTCCCTTGCCTCCTGTTACCATCCGGCCTAGACACACAGTTCAGGACCCCCTACCCAAGATCCGCCGGTTTTACACCGACATTGGTGCTTTCATTGAGAGTTCCTTTGTGTCGTCGCCATCAGGAAGGATGCCTCGCCCCGTCTTTAAAGACAGCACCGTTGCTAAGGGAGCTTTGGCTGTCGGCCAAACCCTCCGGCTAGGTGGTTTTCTTATGACCGCCCGTTCGGCTTCTGCGCCGACGATGACCTCTCGGGCCATCGAAAACAATCTTCATGTCAGCTCGGAACTCGCCGAGCAGTTAGATCCAATGGAGCTCTCTTCCATAAATGAGCTCTTGGATCGCTTTGCCGCCCTGGGAGTCGCTACGGATTACGACCAGATTGGGCCTAAACCCGATGTGAGAGAGATTAACTCTCCCCAAGTCACCCATCATGTTGCCGTGGTAGAGGGACAGTGCGGCGACCCTTCATCTATCTTGAGGACTCGTTACTGTTAGGGAACGTAGTAATTTCAAAAAAATTCCTACGCACACGCAAGATCATGTCATGCATAGCAACAAGAGGGGGGAGTGTGATCTACATACCTAGTAGATCGACAACGGAAGCGTTTGGTTGATGTAGTCGTACGTTTTCACGATCCGACCGATCAAGCACCGAAACTACGGCACCTCCGAGTTCTAGCACACGTTCAGCTCGATGACGATCCCCGGACTCTGATCCAGCAAAGTGTCGGGGAAGAGTTCCGTCAGCACGACGGCGTGGTGACGATCTTGATGCACTACAGCATCAGGGCTTCGCCTAAACTCCGCTACAATATTATCGAGGACTGTGGTGGCTGGGGGAGCCGCACACGGCTAAGGAAAATATCACGTGGATCAACTTGTGTCTCTGGGGTGCCCCTGCCTCCGTATATAAAGGACTAAAGGGGGGGAGGCTGGCCGGCCAAGGAGGGCGCACCAGGAGAGTCCTACTCCCTCTGGGAGTAGGATCCCCCCCCCAATCCTAGTTGGAATAGGATTTGCGGAGGGGGAAAAAGAGAGAGAGGGGCCGCCCCCCTCTCCTTGTCCTATTCGGACCAAGGAAGGGGACGGGCGCGCGGCCCATGAGGGGCTGCCTCTTCTCTTTTCCACTAAGGCCCATCATGGCCCATATAGCTCCCGGGGGGTTCCGGTAACCTCCCGGTACTCCGGTAAAATCCCGATTTCACCCGGAACACTTCCGATATCCAAACATAGGCTTCCAATATATCAATCTTTATGTCTCGACCATTTCGAGACTCCTCGTCATGTCCGTGATCACATCTGGGACTCCGAACAACCTTCGGTACATCAAAATGCATAAACTCATAATATAACTGTCATCATAACCTTAAGCGTGCGGACCCTATGGGTTCGAGAACAATGTAGACATGACCGAGACATGTCTCCGGTCAATAACCCATAGCGGGACCTGGATGCCCATATTGGCTCCTACATATTCTACGAAGATCTTTATCGGTCAGACCGCATAACAACATACGTCGTTCCCTTTGTCATCGGTATGTTACTTGCCCGAGATTCGATCGTCGGTATTCCAATACCTAGTTCAATCTCGTTGCCGGCAAGTCTCTTTACTCGTTCTGTAATACATCATCCCACAACCAACTCATTTAGTTGCAATGCTTGCAAGGCTTAAGTGATGTGCATTACCGAGAGGGCCCAGAGATACCTCTCCCACAATCGGAGTGACAAAACCTAATCTCGAAATACGCCAACCCAACATGTACCTTTGGAGACACCTGTAGTACTCCTTTATAATCACCCAGTTACGTTGTGATGTTTGGTAGTACCCAAAGTGTTCCTCCGGTAAATGGGAGTTGCATAATCTCATAGTTATAGGAACATGTATAAGTCATGAAGAAAGCAATAGCAACATACTAAACGATCGGGTGCTAAGCTAATGGAATGGGTCATGTCAATCAGATCATTCTCTTAATGATGTGATCCCGTTAATCAAATAACAACTCATTGTTCATGGTTAGGAAACATAACCATCTTTGATTAACGAGCTAGTCAAGTAGAGGCATACTAGTGACACTTTGTTTGTCTATGTATTCACACATGTATTATGTTTCCGGTTAATACAATTCTAGCATGAATAATAAACATTTATCATGATTATAAGGAAATAAATAATAACTTTATTATTGCCTCTAGGGCATATTTCCTTCAGTCTCCCACTTGCACTAGAGTCAATAATCTAGATTACACAGTAATGATTCTAACACCCATGGAGCCTTGGTGCTGATCATGTTTTGCTCGTGGAAGAGGCTTAGTCAACGGGTCTGCAATATTCAGATCCGTATGTATCTTGCAAATCTCTATGTCTCCCACCTGGACTAGATCCCGGATGGAATTGAAGCGTCTCCCATCTTGATGTGCTTGGTTCTCTTGTGAAATCTGGATTCTTTTGCCAAGGCAATTGCACCAGTATTGTCACAAAAGATTTTCATTGGACCCGATGCACTAGGTATGACACCTAGATCGGATATGAACTCCTTCATCCAGACTCCTTCATTTGCTGCTTCCAAAGCAGCTATGTACTCCGCTTCACATGTAGATCCTGCTACAACGCTTTGTTTAGAACTGCACCAACTTACAGCCCCACCGTTTAATGTAAACACATATCCGGTTTGCGATTTAGAATCGTCCGGATCAGTGTCAAAGCT
The DNA here is from genome assembly GCF_018294505.1 of Triticum aestivum. Taxonomy (NCBI): domain Eukaryota; kingdom Viridiplantae; phylum Streptophyta; class Magnoliopsida; order Poales; family Poaceae; genus Triticum; species Triticum aestivum. Next base: position 547,546,334 of record NC_057812.1, on the reverse strand, counting down.
TGCATCAACATAACCTTTTACGATGAGCTCTTTGTCACCTCCATATACGAGAAGCATATCCTTAGTCCTTTTCAGGTATTTCAGGATGTTCTTGACCGCTGTCCAGTGATCCACTCCTGGATTACTTTGGTACCTCCCTGCTAGACTTATAGCAAGGCACACATCAGGTCTGGTACACAGCATTGCATACATGATAGATCCTATGGCTGATGCATAGGGAACATCTTTCATATTCTCTCTATCTTCTGCAGTGGTCGGGCATTGAGTCTTACTCAACTTCACACCTTGTAACACAGGCAAGAACTCTTTCTTTGCTTGATCCATTTTGAACTTCTTCAAAACTTTTTCAAGGTATGTGGTTTGTGAAAGTCCAATTAAGCGTCTTGATCTATCTCTGTAGATCTTAATGCCTAATATGTAAGCAGCTTCACCGAGGTCTTTAATTGAAAAACTTTTATTCAAGTATCCCTTTATGCTATCCAGAAATTCTACATCATTTCCAATTAGTAATATGTCATCCACATATAATATCAGAAATGCTACAGAGCTCCCACTCACTTTCTTGTAAATACAGGCTTCTCCAAAAGTCTATATAAAACCAAATGCTTTGATCACACTATCAAAACGTTTATTCCAACTCCGAGAGGCTTGCACCAGTCCATAAATGGATCGCTGGAGCTTGCACACTTTGTTAGCTCCCTTTGGATCGACGAAACCTATTGGTTGCATCATATACAACTCTTCTTCCAGAAATCCATTCAGGAATGCAGTTTTGACATCCATCTGCCAAATTTCATAATCATAAAATGCGGCAATTGCTAACATGATTCGGACAGACTTAAGCATCGCTATGGGTGAGAAGGTCTCATCGTAGTCAATCCCTTAAACTTGCCTAAAACCTTTTGCGACAAGTCGAGCTTTGTAGATAGTAATATTACCGTCAGCGTCAGTCTTCTTCTTGAAGATCCATTTATTCTCAATTGCTTGCCGATCATCGGGCAAGTCAACCAAAGTCCATACTTTGTTCTCATACATGGATCCCATCTCAGATTTCATGGCTTCAAGCCACTTTGCGGAATCTGGGCTCACCATCGCTTCTTCATAGTTCGTAGGTTCATCATGATCTAGTAGCATGACTTCCAGAATAGGATTACCATACCACTCTAGCGCGGATCTTACTCTGGTTGATCTACGAGGTTCAGTAGTATCTTGTTATGAAGTTTCATGATCATTATCATTAGCTTTCTCACTAACTGGTGTAGGTGTCACAAAAACAGTTTTCTGTGATGCACTACTTTCCAATAAGGGAGCAGGTACAGTTACCTCATCAAGTTCTACTTTCCTCCCACTCACTTCTTTTGAGAGAAACTCCTTATCCAGAAAGTTTCCTAATTTAGCAATAAAAGTCTTGCCTTCAGATCTGTGATAGAAGGTGTATCCAATAGTTTCCTTTGGATATCCTATGAAGACACATTTCTCCGATTTGAGTTCGAGCTTATCAGGTTGAAGCTTTTTCACATAAGCATCGCAGCCCCAAACTTTTAGAAACGACAACTTTGGTTTCTTGCCAAACCACAGTTCATAAGGCGTCGTCTCAACGGATTTTGATGGTGCCCTATTTAACGTGAATGCGGCCATCTCTAGAGCGTACCCCCAAAATGATAGCGGTAAATCAGTAAGAGACATCATAGATCGCACCATATCTAGTAAAGTACGATTACGATGTTCAGACACACCATTACGCTGTGGTGTTCCGGGTGGCGTGAGTTGCGAAACTATTCCACAATTTTTCAAATGTACACCAAACTCGTAACTCAAATATTCTCCTCCACGATCAGATCGTAGAAACTTTATTTTCTTGTTACGATGATTTTCAACTTCACTCTGAAATTCTTTGAACTTTTCAAATGTTTCAGATTTATGTTTCATTAAGTAGATATACCCATATTTGCTCAAATCATCTATGAAGGTGAGAAAATAACGATATCCGCCATGAGCCTCAATATTCATCGGACCACATACATCTGTATGTATGATTTACAACAAATCTGTTGCTCTCTCCATAGTACCGGAGAAGGGCGTTTTGGTCATCTTTCCCAAGAGGCACAGTTCACAAGTACCAAGTGATTCATAATCAAGTGGTTCCAAAAGCCCATCAGTATGGAGTTTCTTCATGCGCTTTACACCGATATTTCCTAAACGGCAGTGCCACAAATAAGTTGCACTATCATTATCAACTCTGCATCTTTTGGCTTCAACATTATGAATATGTGTGTTACTACTATCGAGATTCAACAAGAATAGACCACTCTTCAAGGGTGCATGACCATAAAAGATATTACTCATATAAATAGAACAACCATTATTCTCTGATTTAAATGAATAACTGTCTCGCATCAAACAAGATCCAGATATAATGTTCATGCTTAACGCTGGCACCAAGTAACAATTATTTAGGTCTAATATTAATCCCGAAGGTAGATGTAGAGGTAGCGTGCCGACTGCGATCACATCGACTTTGGAACCGTTTCCTACGCGCATCGTCACCTCGTCCTTAACCAATCTTCGCTTGATCCGTAGTCCCTGTTTCGAGTTGCAAATATTAGCAACAGAACCAGTATCAAATACCCAGGTGCTACTGCGAGCATTAGTAAGGTACACATCAATAAGATGTATATCACATATACCTTTGTTCACCTTGCCATCCTTCTTATCCGCCAAATACTTGAGGCAGTTCCGCTTCCAGTGACCAGTATGCTTGCAATAGAAGCACTCAGTTTCAGGCTTAGGTCCAGGTTTGGGTTTCTTCTCTTGAGTAGCAACTTGCTTGCCGTTCCTTTTGAAGTTCCCCTTCTTCTTTCCTTTGCCCTTTTTCTTGAAACTAGTGGTCTTGTTAACCATCAACACTTGATGTTCCTTCTTGATTTCTACCTCCGCAGCTTTCAGCATCGCGAAGAGCTCGGGAATAGTCTTATTCATCCCTTGCATATTATAGTTCATCACGAAGCTCTTGTAGCTTGGTGGCAGTGATTGGAGAATTCTGTCAATGACGCAATCATCTGGAAGATTAACTCCCAATTGAATCAAGTGATTATTATACCCAGACATTTTGAGTATATGTTCACTAACAGAACAGTTCTCCTCCATCTTGCAGCTATAGAACTTATTGGAGACTTCATATCTCTCAATCCGGGCATTTTCTTGAAATATTAACTTCAACTCCTGGAACATCTCATATGCTCCATGACGTTCAAAACGCCGTTGAAGTCCCGATTCTAAGCCGTAAAGCATGGCACACTGAACTATCGAGTAGTCATCAGCTATGCTCTGCCAGACGTTCATAACATCCGGCGTTGCTCCTGCAGCAGGCCTGGCACCCAGCGGTGCTTCCAGGACGTAATTCTTCTGTGCAGCAATGATGATAATCCTCAAGTTACAGACCCAGTCCGTGTAATTGCTACCATCATCTTTCAACTTTGCTTTCTCAAGGAACGCATTAAAATTCAACGGAACAACAGCACGAGCCATCTATCTACAAACAAGCATAAACGAGCAAGATACTTATCAGGTACTAAGTTTCATGATAAATTTAAGTTCAGTTAATTTACTTAAAGAACTCCCACTTAGATAGACATCCCTCTAATCCTCTAAGTGATTACGTGATCCAAATCAACTAAACCATGTCCGATCATCACGTGAGATGGAGTAGTTTCATTGGTGAACATCATTATGTTGATCATATCTACTATATGATTCACGCTCGACCTTTCGGTCTCCGTATTCCGAGGCCATATCTGTATATGCTTGGCTCGTCAAGTATAACCTGAGTATTCCGCGTGTGCAACTATTTTGCACCCGTTGTATTTGAACGTAGAACCTATCACACCCGATCATCACGTGGTGTCTCAGCACGAAGAACTTTCGCAACGGTGCATACTCAGGGAGAACACTTCTTGATAATTAGTGAGAGATCATCTTATAATGCTACCGTCAATCAAAACAAGATAAGATGCATAAAAGATAAACATCACATGCAATCAATATAAGTGATATGATATGGCCATCATCATCTTGTGCTTGTGATCTCCATCTCCGAAGCACCGTCGTGATCACCATCGTCACCGGCATGACACCTTGATCTCCATCGTAGCATCATTGTCGTCTCGCCAAGCTTGTGCTTCCACGACTATCGCTACCGTTTAGTGATAAAGTAAAGCATTACATCGCGATTGCATTGCATACAATAAAGCGACAACCATATGGCTCCTGCCAGTTGCCGATAACTCGGTTACAAAACATGATCATCTCATACAAAAAATATCAGCATCATGTCTTGACCATATCACATCACAACATGCCCTGCAAAAACAAGTTAGACGTCCTCTACTTTGTTGTTGCAAGTTTTACGTGGCTGCTACGGGCTTAAGAAAGAACCAATCTTACCTACGCATCAAAACCACAACGATAGTTTGCCAAGTTGGTGCTGTTTTAACCTTCGCAAGGACCGGGCGTAGCCACACTCAGTTCAACTAAAGTTGGAGAAACTGTCACCCACAAGCCACCTCTGTGCAAAGCACGTCGGGAGAACCGGTCTCGCGTAAGCGTACGCGTAATGTCAGTCTGGGCCGCTTCATCCAACAATACCGCCGAACCAAAGTATGACATGCTGGTAAGCAGTATGACTTATATCGCCCACAACTCACTTGTGTTCTACTCGTGCATATAACATCAACATATAAAACCTAGGCTCGGATGCCACTGTTGGGGAACGTAGTAATTTCAAAAAATTTCCTACGCACACGCAAGATCATGTGATGCATAGCAACGAGAGGGGGGGAGTGTGATCTACATACCTAGTAGATCGACAACGGAAGCATTTGGTTGATGTAGTCGTACGTTTTCACGATCCGACCGATCAAGCACCGAAACTACGGCACCTCCGAGTTCTAGCACACATTCAGCTCGATGACGATCCCCAGACTCCGATCCAGCAAAGTGTCGGGGAAGAGTTCCGTCAGCACGACAGCGTGGTGACGTTCTTGATGCACTACAGCAGCAGGGCTTCGCCTAAACTCCGCTACAATATTATCGAGGACTGTGGTGGCTGGGGGCGCCGCACACGGCTAAGGAAAAGATCACGTGGATCAACTTGTGTCTCTAGGGTGCCCCTGCCTCCGTATATAAAGGACTAAAGGGGGGAGGCTGGCCGGCCAAGGAGGGCGCGCCAGGAGAGTCCTACTCCCTCTGGGAGTAGGATTCCCCCCCCCCAATCCTAGTTGGAATAGGATTCGCGGAGGGGGGAAAGAGAGAGAGGGGCCGGCCCCCTCTCCTTGTCCTATTCGGACCAAGGGAGGGGAGGGGCGCGCGGCCCATGAGGGGCTGCCTCTTCTCTTTTCCACTAAGGCCCATCATGGCCCATATAGCTCCCGGGGGGTTCCGGTAACCTCCCGGTACTCCGGTAAAATCCCGATTTCACCCGGAACATTTTCGATATCCAAACATAGGCTTCCAATATATCAATCTTTATGTCTCGACCATTTCGAGACTCCTCGTCATGTCCGTGATCACATCCGGGACTCCGAACAACCTTAGGTACATCAAAATGCATAAACTCATAATATAACTGTCATCGTAACCTTAAGCGTGCGGACCCTACGGGTTCGAGAACAATGTAGACATGACCGAGACACGTCTCCGGTCAATAACCAATAGCGGGACCTGGATGCCCATATTGGCTCCTACATGTTCTACGAAGATCCTTATCGGTCAGACCACATAACAACATACGTCGTTCCCTTTGTCATCGGTATGTTACTTGCCCGAGATTCGATCGTCGGTATTCCAATACCTAGTTCAATCTCGTTGCCGGCAAGTCTCTTTACTCGTTCTGTAATACATCATCCCGCAACTAACTCATTTAGTTGCAATGCTTGCAAGGCTTAAGTGATGTGCATTACCGAGAGGGCCCAGAGATACCTCTTCGACAATCGGAGTGACAAAACCTAATCTCGAAATACGCCAACCCAACATGTACCTTTGGAGACACCTGTAGTACTCCTTTATAATCACCCAGTTACGTTGTGACGTTTGGTAGTACCCGAAGTGTTCCTCGGTAAACGGGAGTTGCATAATCTCATAGTTATAGGAACATGTATAAGTCATGAAGAAAGCAATAGCAACATACTAAACGATCGGGTGCTAAGCTAATGGAATGGGTCATGTCAATTAGATCATTCTCTTAATGATGTGATCCCGTTAATCAAATAACAACTCATTGTTCATGGTTAGGAAACATAACCATCTTTGATTAACGAGCTAGTCAAGTAGAGGCATACTAGTGACACTTTGTTTGTCTATGTATTCACACATGTATTATGTTTCCGGTTAATACAATTCTAGCATGAATAATAAACATTTATCATGATTATAAGGAAATAAATAATAACTTTATTATTGCCTCTAGGGCATATTTCCTTCAGTTACGTCCGGATTCCCGATCCCTTCAAGCCGGATACCCGCGGAGGGGAGGATATCACTCAAGACCTGAACTTAGAGTCAGGCGACGGACTGGATTCATTGGACAACGTCCAGGAACCCAAATTTTCGAGTTCGGAAATTCCTCGGCCTCTGAGCCTCAGATGGGGTGAGGTTTCGGATTTAATTCCACCCACCCACCCGAACATTAGCGATCTATCCCAAATTAGGCAAGAGCCCAAAGAAACAGTACATCATTACTGGGCCAGATTCCTCCTGGTTATGAACAGGATAAAGGACTGCCGCGAGGAAGACGCGATTTCATTCTTCTACAATAATTGCACGGACAAGGGAATCCTCAACGCCATAAGTCGCCGTGATATCACACGCTTCGCTGACTTGGCGTCCATAGTATGAAAGTACTGTGTGATGGAAAGCGCCCGAAAAACCGAAATAAAATTTTGGGACAATCCGGCCTTGACTGCAAACCCAGTCCGAAATAAACAGGTGCATCATCGCCAGACACCCGGGTCAAGCACCAAAAAGCAAAAACCCTCTACAGGGCATGGAACCGTATTGGAAGGATGGCTTAATGGACCCTGTAAAATTCACAGTACAGAGGACGCCACACCAACTCACAGCCTTAGAGCATGTTGGATACTCTGGCAGGTGGCAAAAATCAGCGAAAATCTCCTAATTCCGGAGGCCACAGAAAGCCACCCCAGAGACTCCAATACGGTATTAACAATCTTCGAGACTTTCGCATCAAATAATATGCGAAAAAGGACACTCCGCAGCCTTGCCAAAGTCTACCAAGTAGCAACAATAAACCCATGGAGTGACACAGCTATTACCTTTAACGCCAGTGATGAACCTAAATTCCGAACAGCGCGAGCACAAGCCGCATTGGTCCTCAGTCCAATAGTGGACGACTTTCGTCTTACCAAGGTACTCATGGACGGCTGCAGCGGATTAAACCTCATTTATGAGGAAACTCTTCAAAAAATGGAAATAGACTGGAACCGCATCGAGCGAAGCAGCACAACCTTTAGAGGAATAATTCCCAGTCAGGAAGCGCGCTATACAGGAAAAGTCACACTAGATGTGGTGTTCGGCACGCCGGATAATTACAGGTCCGAAGAGGTCACGTTCCATGTGGCTCCGTTCAGCAGCCGTTATCACGCTCTGCTAGGGCGGGAAGTGTTTACAATCTTCCAAGCAATACCCCATTATGGGTACATGAAGCTCAAAATGCCCGGGCCCCATGAGATCATCACTCTCGCTAGTGATCCGGACATAGCACTCCGTGCCGAAAACAAGACAGCCGCACTGGCCCTCGAGGCACTATCCGAAGCCCTAGCAGCTGAGGAACTGACGGTGCTGCGCTCTACGGTGAATAGGGACGAAGTGGTACTCGACAAAAGATCCAAGTCCACCTCCTTCAAACCGGCGGACGAAATAGTCAAATTCTAAGTCCATCCAACGGACCCCAATAAAACAGCTTCCATCGGGGCACAGTTAAACCCTGACGTAGACACCGCACTGCGAGAGTTCCTACGAGAGAACTGGGACATTTTCGCCTGGCACCCTTCAGACATGCCAGGAATCCCACGCAGGCTGGCCGAGCACAGCTTAAATATCCAAACAGGATTCAAACCAGTCAAACAGGCTCTTCGGCGTTTTTCTGAACCTAAGAGACAGGCCATGGGAGAGGAGCTAGCAAAGCTATTGGAGGCCGGATTCATCAGAGATATAAAACATCCGGACTGGCTAGCAAACCTGGTGATGGTACCAAAGAAGGACAAATCCTGGCGCCTGTGCGTTGATTTTAAAGACCTTAACAAGGCTTGCCCAAAGGATCCCTTCCCCCTCCCCTGCATCGATCAAATTATCGATGCTACCGCAGGACACGATTCGTTGTGTTTCCTGGACGCATACTCCGACTACCATCAAATCAAGATGGCAGAATCAGACCAAGCCGCAACGGCATTCATCACACCATATGGTGCATTCTGCTTCAACACAATGCCCTTCGGGCTCAAAAACGCCAGCGCAACATATCAGCGCATGATTCAGACATGTCTGGCAAACCAGATCGGCAAAACAGTGGAGGGGCATATGTAGATGATGTGGTCGTCAAAACAAGACATGTCGAATCTCTAGTAGATGACTTGAGGCTCACATTCGATAACCTCTGAAACATACGACGTCAAGCTCAACCCAGAAAAATGCGTTTTCGGCGTTCCAGCTAGAAAACTCTTGGGCTTCATTGTATCCGGTAGAGGAATTGAAGCAAATCCAGCCAAGATCTGAGCTCTGTCGCAACTGGATATCCCAAAGGACCTCAAACAAATACAAAAGTTAACCGGATGCGTGGAGGCTCTAAGCCGCTTTATCTCCCGCTTGGGAGAAAAGGCCCTCCGCCTCCTTTGGCGCACTGAACACTTCAAATGGACGGATGCAGCCATGACCGGACTCGATGAAATAAAAGCCATATTGGCAACAAACCCAGTCCTGGCCGCGCCAAACACTGGCGAACCAATGCTATTGTACATCGCAGCAACACATCAGGTTGTAAGCGCAGTGCTCGTCGTCGAACGAGAAATGGACGGACACAAATCCCCCCTTCAAAAGCCGGTCTATTATGTGTCCACTGTCCTCACTCCCTGCAAATCACGGTACTCGCATTATCAAAAGATTGCGTACGCGGTATTCACGGCATCTCGGAAGCTACGACACTACTTTCAAGAGTGTTCAATCACAGTAGCCTCGGAAGTACCACTTAACGATATTATAAATAATCATGACGCAACGGGCTGGATTGCAAAATGGGCCATTGAGCTCCTCCCATTCGACATAACTTATAAGCCACAGCGAGCCATCAAGTCACAAGTCTTGGTCGACTTCGTCGCAGAATGGACGGAGGCCAAACTCCCTAAAGAGTATGGCACATATTCAAATTGGATCCTGCATTTCGATGGCTCCAAGATGTTGGCTGGACTGGGGGCTGGCGTTGTTTTGACGTCCCCCACAGGAGACACAGTTCAATATGTACTCCAGATTATGTACACGGACTCCAACAATGCAGCCGAATATGAGGCCCTTTTACATGGTCTCCGGATGGCAGTATCCATGGGCATTCAACGCCTAGAGGTGCGCGGGGACTAGAACCTCGCAATATCCCAAATAAATGGAGACTTCGATGCCAAGGATCCAAAGATGGCAGCTTACCGCAACGCCGTCCTAAAAATGTCAGCTCAATTCGAAGGGCTTGAAGTTCACCACATAGCCCGGGAAAATAATCAGGCGGCAGATGTCCTGGCACGCATCGGCGCAAAACGCGATGTAGTCCCCCCCAACATCTTCTTGGAAAGGCTATTCAAGCCATCCGTAGTATGGGAAGGGGAGCCGCACAACAACAGCCCGGACCCAACCGCACTGCCCGACACCGAACATTCTGACACAATCGGCGGCTCTGCCAATGAAATAACACCTTCAGCCCATGTAATAATGGCCGTCATCGCCCCGTGGATAGAACCATTCCCCGCCTACCTTATTAGGCAGGAACTCCCCGAGGACCAAAACGAGGCACGCTGCATAGTGCGGCGATCCAAAGCCTACAAAGTCCACGAGGGAGAGCTTTATAAGAAAAGCATTACCGGAGTCCTTCAAAGGTGCATCTCCGAAGAGGACGGGCGGAACCTCCTGGCGGAGATTCATGCCGGACTTGGCGGTCATCACGCTGCAGCTCGGTCCCTTGTGAGCAAGGATTTCCGTACAGGCTTTACTGGCCGACGGCCCGGGCAGACGCCCAGGACTTAGTCCAACGATGCACCGGTTGCCAGCTCTTTGCAAACCAAAGCCATATGCCACCCACCGCCCTCCAAACTATCCCCATCACTTGGCCCTTTGCGGTCTGGGGGCTTGATATGGTTGGACCCCTTAAAGGCGGAACCCACAAGCACAAATACTTACTGGTCATGGTGGATAAGTTCACCAAATGGCAAGGAGGAGGACGACGACTGGCAAGGCCAGTCGGCTGGGCCGAGCCAGGTGGGCTGGGCCAGCATAGGTAAGGCCCAGGTGGGCTTCCCTCTCTCTTTTTTTTGATTTGTTTCTGTTTTTCTATTTAACTGCAACTGTTGGGCTTTATTAAAAATACTAAAACATTTCCAAAAATCCTGAAAATAATTGTGGGCTCTGTTTAGAATATTTCCAACGGCAACATTTATTTCCAGAATTATTTGAGCATTTAAATTATTTTATAGCATTTAAATGCCCAAAATCAAATACTTATGATTTAATTCAATGACCTTCTATTGACCTAGAAAATAGTGCACCAATTTTGCCAGAGGTTCTAACCCAAGACAAAGAGAGTGAACTTTTTAGAAGGGCATTTCAGGTTCATTGAAAAATAATTTTAGTAAACCCTAGTTGTTTCCAGGGGGGTTGGGGGTTCTGTCTTCCCCATTTCAAAATTAAGAGGAATTTAAACATGATGCACACTCTAATGCTTGAACTAACTAGGGTGTGACACACACCTTCTCCTTTCCGCGAGTAATCATCAGAGTGCCTCCAGCAAAGGTCCATTCCAACATGGCCAGCCGTCGCAGCTCCTCCTCTCGCCCTTCCAGTCCTAAACCTGGAGACTGCGAGAGGTGCTCCATCCTGCACAACGAGCGAGTGTCGCTTCAGGCCAAGGGATTTCTCCCTCAGGCCTATATGGCCCCAGTCCGAGCCGGACTCGACACCTATAATGGCGGAGAGCAAGCGGAGAGCAGCCCCAATCCCTCCAAAGGAGAGCGGGTGTGTCTCGTCCCTTATCTCGTAAGAGGACTTGGATTTCCAATTCATCCCTTTCTCCGCGGGCTTCTGGAGTTCAATGGCCTCCAACTGCACAATCTCACACCCGGCTCTATATTGCATATCGCGGGCTTCGTCGCCCTTTGCGAGCTATTCCTGGGTGTTGAGGCTCATTTCACGCTGTGGAAGAGGTTATTCTGCCTGGTGCCCCGGTCTCAAAAGGGGTCTATATATCAAGTGGGCGGAGCCGAAGTGTGGCGTATCGATGGGGCCGGATATCTATCCGGAACCCCAAAGAAGGCGTCCGAAGACTGGCCTTTGGAATGGTTTTATATAGAGGACGTCCCGCTGCCGGATCCTGTTCAGATCGGCCTCCCAGAGTTCGACGGTGCTCCCTTAAAGAAGCGCCTGAGCTGGCGTCCGCGGAGCCCTCAGAGGGAAAGTGACAGGGACATCGTTTACCTGCTGGGCTGAATAAGATTGTTAGCCCATTCCGGACTGACCATGATCGGGGTTATGGCCGAATGCATTATGCGGGGGGTGCAGCCACTTCAATATAGAAGCCACCCCATGTGGGACTTCAACGGGGAGGACGACGCCACCCGCTACGGCCGCAAAGGGTCGGATTCGGCTGCCGCTCTACTAAAGATCTTGTCCACTTTGTATAAGGGAGAAGAGGAGGAATTTCTCCGCGTCAACCCACTGGGTGGATTCTCTATGCACAATCCACCAAGCTGGGTAAGCGGCCGCATTTACTTGCCCATCCGTTTTTTATTCCCATTGTCAAATATTTAGTCTAACGACTTCAACGCAGGAACTGCGCCGTGCTGTTTAGGAAATAAAGAGCCCTCCTCCACAACCCGAGGACCCAGGAAGGTCCCTCGACCCGGCCTCTCAAGAGGATCCGGACATATCTGTGGAGCTGATTGATGGGGTGTTCCATCAACTGAGCAAGGACAATGCCTTGGTGGCCATTAGGGCTGATTACCCAGGGTTAATCCCGGCCTCCCAGGTAACAGAGAGCGGAGTCTCATCCCCTTGAGAAGAAGTCCATTCTCACGTATTTCAGTTTTCCTGACAACGACCGTGTTTTGTAGGGGAGGTTTCTAAGGCGGGAGGCCGAACCTGCGGCGGCTAGCCAACGAGGGGCCGCAGGGCCCCGTAGGGTAAAAAGGAATGTAGTCCGGACTGAGACGGCGGCGCAAAGGTATAGCGCACCCTCTTTTTCCCTGGTTCTATTCCTTCAGGGTATATTAACGTTTGTGCTATCTTCAGGACAAAGAGACCTCGCCGGACTACATCCGGAGAGGTTGCAAATCGTGCCTCCACCAGCCAGGCTCCAACGCCTGGCCCGGAAGCGGAAGCGAACACAAGGCGCGCGCCAGACACTCCTCCGACAGAGGATGCAGACAGGCTGTCTGCCACCAATTCCGAGGTGGAGAGTGCCATGAACCACAGGCGTCGCCGGACAGTTCTTCACGATGCTTGTTTCTCCCAAGAGGCATTAGATGCCTTCAATTCGGGAGATGCGTACCTCCGTGCCGCTCAAAATGGTTTAGCCAGAGCCACGGAGCAATATGTAAAAGACATACGGGTAAGAAAATTTTGGTAAATATATATATACCAGTAGCCCCCGAGACTTGAAACAGTTAGAGTAACTGATTTAAGGATCATTTGTTATGCAGGTTCTTACAAAGAAGAATACCGTACTGTCCCAGGAGCTGGAAGAGTGCAAAGCCCAACTAAAGGCCGCACTAGCCGCGGCAGGGGAGCCCAAAGGGACCCCCTCTGGTAAGATATACTTCGAAAGATTAACATCTTGTGAAGTGCGGCGTGGGTGTAAATCTGACAAATCATATTGCAGATGGCGCCGAACTGGATCCGGAGGGGCAACAACTCTTACGCCGGATAGAGGCCGGTGAGAGTGTGCTGACAAGGGTGAGGCGGGAGAAGAATGATCTTCAGGACGCCAACACCAAGTTGGATGTTGAACTTAAAGATGTTCGTGGCCAGCTGTCGGACTCCACTAAGGAGAATTAGCGGCTTCGACGCGGCATATTTAGTAAGTGCTTAAGCGAATCTTTGAAAGAAAGAGTTCGGCGAGGAAGTCGACTAACAGAGTAATGTCCGTAGGTATGCTAACGGGTCGTCCTACAGAGGAGATGCCCGGTTCTACGGGTGACCTTCTTCCCGAGCTCTCGCAACTGCATGAGCGAGTTCGGCAGGCGATGCGAGGCGTTGCCCAAGCCTTATGGCCTTCCCACTCCATGCCCGAGGGCCTTGGAGAGCTTTCGGAGAAGCTTAAGGGAGCTCGGCGACGCTTCCGGTTATGGAAGATATCGGCCTGCCGACAAGGCGCCAGGGAGGCCTGGGCCATGGTGAAGACGCGGTACACGAAGTCTGACCCAAACCACATGGCCGAGGTCGGACCTGTGGGGCCTGACGGGAAGGAGATCCCTGTAAGCTTAGTGTACGGCCAAGTAGAATTGGCCGCAAAGTATTCCTAGCAGGACTGTAAGTTAGGCAGGCTGTTAGATGGTATTGAAGAGGAATACAACCAGTCAGAGTGACTATGTAATTGTTGATTGACATGTGCAATGCCTTCTAGCTGGATTGTAGATCGTTTGTCGTTGCCGACCTTTTCGCTTCGACCTCAGGACCTGACGGTCCAGAGTGTGTCCAAATACCCTACCGGTTATGTAAGAACCGGGGTATGCATGGAGACCAGGCGTAGGGTTCATTAGTGCTTTATCAGACAAGTGCCCAACTAGTTATGTTATATTACATGGTTAGTAAGAAACATCTTCCAGAGAGAATAGTTCCGTTAGGGGTTCCTTTCTCTAGGAGGCATGCCCTAAAGTGCATGTCCAGACTGCAAACACAGGAAAATCATCTGGGGGCATATATAAGTGAAAAAGGTCATCTTTTAGTTCATCGACCGAATATTCCCTTAAGAATGCTAGCTTTCGGCTTCACCCAGTCTGAGGTACACATCCGGCTGATCCGACAGTAACAATCGCAGAGGTGCTCCCTTTACCACCTAGCCGAACAATCGGGAACGTAGGGGTAAGCACAGGAGCCAGGCAACCCAGCTTGGCCAAAACTTAAGTCATATCGATGCATATAATGGTGAAGAAAAGGTACATGCGGAAGTTTAACACATGTGGTGGGCGTGAAGCCCGAGTAAATAAGCTTCTGTTAAAGAAGCCCCCAGGTTTAATGAGCGCAAGTAGCACATCACTTGAGGAGCCTTTAAGGGCTATAAAAGAAAAGAGGGGAAGGAGAGAAATGAAAGAAAATGTAAAAAATGGACGGAGGAAGGAGACAAACACAGAGTCCGGCGTTAGGCATAGAATCTTCGGAGACGGGCTGTGTTCCATGGGTTTGGCTCGAGTCGGTTATCCGACGCATCTCGTAGGCGGTATGCTCCACCGGTCAGGACTTGGTCGATTATGAACGGACCTTCCCACTTGGGCTTCAGCTTGTCCTTTTTCTTGTCAGGCAGGCGTAGAACTAATTCGCCAACGTTGTAGTTTTTGGCCTGCACTTCTCTGCTTTGATATCTTCGAGCCTGTTGTTGATAGAATGCGGAACGGGCTTTTGCCACGTCGCGCTCCTCCTCTAAGGTGTCCAAACTATCCTGCCGATCGAGCTCGGCTTCCCTTTCTTTGTACATGCGCACTCGAGGTGAGTCATGAATTATGTCACAGGGCAAGACTGCCTCTGCACCGTACACCATAAAAAATGGTGTGTATCCGGTGGTGCGATTCGGCGTGGTCCGCAGCCCCCAGAGTACGGAGTCGAGCTCCTCTACCCAATGCGTGTTAGATTCCTTGAGGGACCGCACTAATCTGGGTTTGATGCCGCTCATGATGAGACCATTTGCATGTTCGACCTAACCATTAGTTTGTGGGTGATAGACGGAAGCGTAATCGAGCTTGATGCCCATGTTTTTGCACCAGAGTTTTACCTCATCGGCCGTAAAGTTCGTGCCGTTATCGGTGATGATGCTGTGGGGGACGCCATAACAGTGTACAACCCCGGATATAAAGTCTATCACAGGTCCGGATTCGTCCGTCTTAACAGGCTTGGCTTCTATCCGTTTGGTGAACTTATCCACCATGACCAGTAAGTATTTTTTCTTGTGGGTTCCGCCTTTAAGGGGTCCCACCATGTCAAGCCCCCAGACCGCGAAAGGCCAAGTGATGGGGATAGTTTGGAGGGCGGTGGGTGGCATGTGGCTTTGGTTTGCAAAAAGCTGGCAACCGACACATTTTTGGACCAAGTCCTGAGCGTCCGCCCGGGCCGTTGGCCAATAAAAGCCTGTACGGAAAGCCTTGCTTACAAGGGACCGGGCTGCGGCATGATGGCCATCGAGTCCGGCATGAATTTCAGCCAGCAGGTTCCGCCCTTCCTATTCGGAGATACACCTTTCAAGGACTCCGGTAGTGCTTCCCTTATAAAGTTCTCCCTCATGGACTTTATAGGCTTTAGATCGCCGCACTATACAGCGTGCCTCGTTTTGGTCCTCTCGGAGTTCCTGCCTCGTAAGGTAGGCTAGGAATGGTTCTGTCCATGGGGAGATAACGGCCATTAGTACGTGGGCTGAGGTTGTGATTTCATTGGCAGAGCCTCCGATTATATCAGATTGTTCGGTGTCGGACAGTGCGGTTGGGTCCGGGCTAATATTTCCATGTTCCCCTTCCCATACTACGGATGGCTTGAACAGCCTTTCCAGGAAGATGTTGGGGGGGGGGACCGCATCGCGTTTTGTGCCGATGCGTGCCATGACGTCTGCCGCCTGATTATTTTCTCGGGCTATATGGTGAAATTCGAGCCCCTCAAACCAAGCTGACATTTTGAGGACGGCGTTGCGGTAAGCTGCCATTTTTGGGTCCTTGGCATCGAAGTCTCCATTGATTTGGGATATCGCGAGGTTCGAATCCCTGCGCACCTCTAGGCGTTGAATGCCCATGGATACTGCCATCCGAAGACCATGTAAAAGGGCCTCATATTCGGCTGCATTGTTGTAGTCCGTGTACATAATCTGGAGCACATATTGAACTGTGTCTCCTGTGGGGGACGTCAAAACGACACCGGCCCCTAGTCCGGCCAACATTTTGGAACTGTCGAAGTGCATGATCCAGTTTGAATATGTGCTGTACTCTTTAGGGAGTTCGGCCTCCGTCCATTCTGCGACGAAGTCGGCCAAAACTTGCGATTTGATAGCTCGCCGTGGCCTATAAGTTATGTCGAATGGGGGGAGCTCGATGGCCCATTTTGCAATCCGGCCCGTTGCGTCACGGTTGTTTATGATATCGTTGACTGGTACTTTCGATGCTACTGTGATTAAACACTCTTGAAAGTAGTGGTAGCTTCCGGGATGCCATGAATACTGCATATGCAATCTTTTGATAATGTGGGTATCGTGATTTGCATGGGGTGAGGACAGTGGACACATAGTAAACCGGCTTTTGGAGGGGGAATTTGTGTCCGTCCGTTTCCCGCTCGACGACGAGTACTGCGCTGACAACTTGATGGGTTGCTGCAATGTACAATAGCATTGGTTCGCCGATGTTTGGCGCGGCCAGGACAGGGTTTGTTGCCAATATGGATTTTATTTCCTCGAGTCCGGCCGTGGCGGCATCCGTCCACTCGAAGTGTTCGGTGCGCCGAAGGAGGCGATAGAGGGGTAACGCCTTTTCTCCCAAACGGGAGATAAAGCGGCTTAGGGCCGCCACGCATCCGGTTAATTTTTGTATTTGTTTGAGGTCTTTTGGGATATCCAATTGTGACAAAGCTCGGATCTTGGCTGGATTTGCTTCGATTCCTCTACCGGATACAATGAAGCCCAAGAGCTTTCCGGCTGGAACGCCGAAAATGCATTTTTCCGGATTTAGCTTGATGTCATATGCTCGGAGGTTGTCAAATGTAAGCCTCAAGTCGTCTACTAGAGATTCAACATGTCTTGTTTTTACGACCACATCATCCACGTATGCCTCTACTGTTTTGCCGATCTGGTTTGCCAGACATGTCTGAATCATGCGCTGATATGTTGCGCCAGTGTTTTTGAGCTCGAAAGGCATTATGTTGAAGCAGAATGGGCCGTATGGGGTGATGAATGCCATTGCGGCTTGGTCTGACTCAGCCATCTTGATTTGATGGTAACCAAAGTATGCGTCGAGGAAGCACAACGAATCGTGTCCTGCAGTGGCGCCGATAATTTGATCGATGCGGGGGAGGGGGAAGGGATCCTTTGGGCAGGCCTTGTTAACGTCTTTGAAGTCAATGCACAGGCGCCAGGATTTGTCCTTCTTTGCTACCATCACCAAGTTTGCTAGCCAGTCCGAATGTTTTATATGTCTGATGAATCCGGCCTCCAAAAGTTTGGCTAGCTCCTCTCCCATTGCCTATCTCTTGGGCTCAGAGAAACGCCGAAGGGCTTGTTTGATAGGTTTGAATCCTTTTAGGATATTTAAGCTGTGTTCGGCCAGCCTGCGTGGGATTCCTGGCATGTCTGAAGGGTGCCAGGCAAAAATGTCCCAGTTCTCCCGTAGGAATTCTCGCAGTGCGGCGTGTACGTCGGGGTTTAATCATGCCCCGATGGAAGCTGTTTTATTGGGGTCCGTTGGATGGACCTGGAATTTGACTATTTCATCCGCTGGTTTAAAGGAGGTGGACTTGGATCTTTTGTCGAGTATCACATCGTCCCTGTTTACCGTGGAGCGCAACGTAGTCAGTTCCTCAGCCGCTAGGGCTTCCGACAGTGCCTCAAGGGCCAATGCGGCTGTCTTGTTTTCGGCGCGGAGTGCTATGTCCGGATCACTAGCGAGAGTGATGATTCCGTTCGGCCCGGGCATCTTGAGCTTCATGTACCCGTAATGGGGTATTGCTTGGAAGATTGTAAAGGCTTCCCGCCCCAGTAGAGCGTGGTATCCGCTACTGAACGGGGCCACCTGGAATGTGACCTCTTCGGATCTATAATTATCCAGCGTGCCGAACACCACATCTAGTGTGATTTTTCCTACACAGTGCGCTTCCCGACTGGGGATTATTCCTCTAAAGGTTGTGCTGCTTCGCTCAATGCGGTTCCAGTCTATTTCCATTTTTTGAAGGGTTTCCTCATAAATGAGGTTCAATCCGCTGCCTCCGTCCATAAGTACCTTGGTGAGGCGAAAGCCGTCCACTATAGGACTGAGTACCGATGCGGCTGGTGCTCGAGCTGTTCGGAATTTAGGTTCATCACTGGCATTAAAAGTAATAGCCGTGTCACTCCATGGGTTTATTGTTGCTACTTGATAGACTTCGGCGAGGCTGCGGAGTGTTCTTTTTCGCATATTGTTTGATGTGAAAGTATCGAAGACTATTAAGACTATACTGGAGTCCCTGAGGTGGCTTTCTGCGGTCTCCGGAATTAGGAGATCTTCGCCCCTTTTGGCCACCTGCCAGAGTATCCAACATGCTCTAAGGCTGTGAGTTGGTGTGGCATCCTCTGTACTATGAATTTTACAGGGTCCATTAAGCCATCCCTCCAGTACGGTTCCATGCACTGTAGAGGGTTTTGGTTTTTTGGTTTTTAACCCGGGTGTCTGATGATGATGCACCCTTTTATTTTGGACAAGGTTTCTATTCAGGGCCGGATTGTCCCAACATTTAGTTTTGGTTTTCCGGGCGATTTCCATCGCATAGTATTTTTGTACTATGGACGCCAAGTCCGCGAAGCGTGTAAGATCACGACGACTTGTGGCGTTGAGGATTCCCTTGTCCGTGCAATTATTGCAAAAGATTGAGATTGCATCTTCCTCGCTGCAGTCCTTTATCCTGTTCATAACTAGGAGGAACCTTGCCCAGTAATGATGTACTGTTTCTTCAAGCTTTTGCCTGATTTGGGATAGATTGCTTATGTTCGGGTGGGTGGATGGAATTAAATCCAGGACTTCACCCAATCTAAGACTCAGAGGCCAAGGAGTTTCCGAACTCTGAAGTTTGGATTCCTGGATGTTGTCCAGTGAATCTAGCCCGTTGCCTGATTCTAAGTTCAGGTCTTGAGTTACCTCCTCCCCTCCGCGGGATCCGGCTTCGAGGGATCGGGAATACGGACGTAGCTAGTCCTTAAGATAGGTGAAAAGTCACCGCACTGTGCCTCTACCACGGCAACATGATGGGTGACTTGGGGAGAATTAATTTCTCTTAGATCTGGTTCAAGCCCAACTTGTTCATAATCCGTAGTGACACCCAAGGCGGCGATGCGATCCAAGAGCTCGTTTACGGAGGAGAGCTCCATTGGATCTAACTGCTCGACAAGCTCCGAGCTGACGTGAAGATTGCTTTTGATGACCCGAGAGGTCACCGTCGGTGCAATGGCCGAACAGGCGGTCATGAGAAAACCGCCTAGCCATAGAGTTTGGCCGACAGCCAAAGCTCCCATAGTAACGGCGCCATCTTTAAAGACGGGAAGAGGCATCCTTCCTGATTGCGATGGCACAGAGGAACTCTCAATGAAAGCACCAATGTCGGTGTCAAAACCGGCGGATCTCGGGTAGGGGGTCCCGAACTGTGCGTCTAGGCGGATGGTAATAGGAGACAAGGGACACAATGTTTTACCCAGGTTCGGGCCCTCTTGATGGAGGTAAAACCCTACGTCCTGCTTGATTAATATTTATGATAGGGGTAGTACAAGAGTAGATCTACCAAGAGATCAAGAAGGCTAAACCCTAGAAGCTAGCCTATGGTATGATTGTTGTATGATGAATAAGTTGGCCTATGGACTAAAACCCTCCGGCTTATATAGACACCGGAGAGGGTTAGGGTTACACCAAGTCGGTTACAATGGTAGGAGATCTTGAATATCCGCATCGCCAAGCTTGCCTTCCACACCAAGGAAAGTCCCATCCGGACACGGGACGAAGTCTTCAATCTTGTATCCTCATAGTCCTGGAGTCCGGTTGAAGGTACAGTCCGGCTACCCGAACACCCCCTAATCCAGGACTCCCTCACCGGGCATCTCCTCTGCAGGACGACCTGTTAGCACACCAACAGACATTGCTCTGTTAGTCGACTTCCCCACCGAACTTTCTTTTAAAGGTTTGTTCGAGCACTTACTAAATATGTCGCGCCGAAGACGCTGATTCTCCTTCACGGAGTCTGACAGCTGGGCACGAACATCTTTCAGCTCGACGCCCATCTTGGTGTTGGCATCTTGGAGATTGTTCTTCTCCTGCCTCACCGTTGTCAGCACCTTCTCACCAGCCTTTAGCTAGCGTAGGAGGTGTTGCCTTTCCGGATTCAATCCAGCGCCATCTGCAATTTCATTTGTCAGATTCACACCCATGTCGTGCTTTGCAAAATACTTATCATTCAATGTGTATATTACCAGAGGGGGTCTCCTTGGGCTCCCCTGCTGCGACCAGTGCGGACTCTAGCTGGGCTTTACACTCTTCCAGCTCCTTGGACAGTAGGGAATTCTTTTCTGTAAGAACCTGCATAACAAATGATCCTTAAATCAGTTATTCTAACTGTTTCAAGTCTCGGGGGCTACTGGTCTATATATAATTACCAAAATTTCTTACCCGTATGTCTTTTACATATTGCTTCGTGGCTCTGGCTAGACCATTTTGAGAGGCACGGAGGTACGCATCTCCCGAATTGAAGGCATCTAACGCCCCTTGGGAGAAACAAGCGTCGCGAAGAATTGTCTGGCGGTGCCTGTGGTTCATGGCACTCTCCACCTCAGAGTTGGTGGCAGACAACCCGTCCGCATCCTCCATTGGAGGAGTGTCTGGCATGCGCCTTGCATTCGCCTCCGCCTCCGGACCAGGCTTTGGAGCCTGGCTGGTGGAGGCACGATTGGCAGCCTCTCCGGATATAGTCCGGCGAGGTCTCTTTGTCCTGAAGAGAGCACGAGTGTCAAATGTGCCTTGAAGGTATAACACCTGGGATAGGGGGGCGCGCCATACCTTTGCGCTGATGCCTCAGTCCGGACTGCACTTCTTTTCTGCCCACGGGGCCCTGCGGCCCCTCGTTGGCTTGTCGCCGCAGGTTCGGCCTTCCGCCTCAAAAACCTCCCCTGCAAAGTTCGGTTGTAATCAGGAAACTGAAAACACAAGAGGACGGACCCCTATTCGGGATACCGGGACTTTGATCTCAATTACCTGGGAGGCCGGAATTAGCCCTGGGTAATCAGCCGTAATGGCCACCAAGGCGTTGTCCATGCTCAATTGATAGAACACTCCATCAATTAGCTCCACAGATATGTCCGGATCCTCTTGAGAGGCCAAGTCGAGGGACCATCCTGGGTCCTCGGGTTGTGGAGGAGGGCTGCTTATTTCCTTAACAGCCCGGCGCAGTTCCTGCGTTGAAGTCATCAGACTGAATATTTAAACAACGGGAATACAAAACGGATGAGCAAGTAAAAGCGACCACTTACCCAGCTTGGGGGATTATGCATAGAGAGTCCACCTTGTGGGTTGACGCGGAGAAATTCCTCCTCTTCTCCCTTATACAAAGTGGACAAGATCTTTAGTAGAGCAGCAGCTGAATCCGGCCCCTTACGGCCGTAGCGGGTGGCGTCGTCCTCCCCGTTGAAGTCCCACATGGGGTGGCTTCTATACTGAAGCGGCTGCACCCCCCGCATGATGCATTCGGCCATAACCCTGATCATGGTTAGTCCGGAATGGGCTAACAATTTTATTCGGCCCATCAGGTAAATGATGTCCCTGTCACTTTCCCTTTGAGGGTTCCGCGGACGCCAGCTTAGGCGCTTCTTTAAGGGAGCACTGTCGAATTCAGGGAGGCCGATCCGGACAGGATCCGGCAGTGGGGCGTCTTCTATATAGAACCATTCTGAGGGCCAGTCTTCGGACGCCTTCTTTGGGGTTCCGGACAGATATCCGGTCCCGGCGATGCGCCACACTTCGGCTCCGCCCACTTGATACATTGACCCCTCCTTAGAACGGGGCACAAGGCAGAATAACCTTTTCCATAGCCCAAAATGAGCCTCGACGCCCAAAAACAACTCGCAAAGGGCTACGAAGCCCGCGATATGCAATACGGAGGCAGGCGTGAGATTGTGTAGCTGGAGGCCGTAAAACTCCAGCAGCCCTCGGAGAAATGGGTGGATTGGAAACCCGAGCCCCCTTATTAAATAAGGGACGAGGCACACCCGCTCTCCTTTGGAGGGATTGGGGGCACTTTCCGCTTGCTTCCCGCCGTTATAGGTGGCGAGACCGACTCGAACCGGGATCATGTAGGCCGGGGGGAGGAATCCCTTGGTCTGGAGCTTCACCAGCTCGCTATGCAGGATGGAGCATCTCTCCCAGTACCCGGGCTTGGGGCTGGACGGGCGAGGGGAGGAGTTGTGATGACTGGCCATGGTGGAATGGACCTTTGTCGGATGCGCTCTGATGAGCACTCGCGAAAAGGGGGAAGATGGGGTTTGGATCTAAATCCTCGTCCCCTTAAATAGGGCAGCTCATTTACGTGGCTAGGGGTGTGAATGTAAAAGCACTCAGACTTTTCATATTCGTTTGACACATGGGAAGCGGCCATTATTGGGCGTAGAAGCCAAGGAGCGCAACATCTACAGAAAACCGGACTTTATTCAACAGGTGCACGGAATTTGGGGGAGAACCCGCCTTGCAATGCCGAAGACAATCTGCGCGCCGGACTCATCGTCATTGAAGCCTGGTTCGAGGGCTACTGAGGGAGTCCTGGATTAGGGGGTGTTCGGATAGCCGGACTATACCTTCAGCCGGACTCTTGGACTATGAAGATACAAGATTGAAGACTTCGTCCCGTGTCCGGAAGGGACTTTCCTTGGCGTGGAAGGCAAGCTTGGCGATACGGATATTCAGATCTCCTACCATTGTAACTGACTTTTGTGTAACCCTAACCCTCTCCGGTGTCTATATAAACCAGAGGGTTTTAGTCCGTAGGACAACATAGACAACAACAATCATACCATAGGCTAGCTTCTAGGGTTTAGCCTCTCTGATCTCATGGTAGATCTACTCTTGTACTACCCATATCATCAATATTAATCAAGCAGGACGTAGGGTTTTACCTCCATCGAGAGGGCCCGAACCTGGGTAAAACTTCGTGTCCCTTGCCTCATGTTACCATCCGGCCTAGACGCACAGTTCGGGACCCCCTACCCGAGATCCGCCGGTTTTGACACCGACAAGGGACGTCACCGAGTTGAACGTGTGCAGAACTCGAAGGTGCCATACGTTCGGTACTTGGATCGGTCGGATCGGGAAGACATACGACTACTTCCTCTATGTAGTGTCAACGCTTCCGTTCCCGGTCTACGAGGGTACGTAGACAACACTCTCCCCTCTCGTTGCTAGGCATCACCATGATCTTGCGTGTGCGTAGGAATTTTTTTGAAATTACTATGTTCCCCAACAGTGGCATCCGAGCCTAGGTTTTATGCGTTGATGTTATGCACGAGTAGAAAAGAAGTGAGTTGTGGGCGATATAGGTCATACTGCTTACCAGCATGTCATACTTTGGTTCGGCGGTATTGTTGGATGAAGCGGCCGACATTACGCGTACGCTTATGCGAGACTGGTTCTACCGACGTGCTTTGCACACAAGTGGCTAGCGGGTGTCAGTTTTTCCAACTTTAGTTGAACCAAGTGTGGCTACGCTCGGTCCTTGCGAAGGTTAAAACAGCACCAACCTAACAAACTATCGTTGTGGTTTTGATGCGTAGGTAAGAACGGTTCTTGCTAAGCCCGTAGCAACCACGTAAAACTTGTAACAACAAAGTAGAGGACGTCTAACTTGTTTTTGCAGGGCATGTTGTGATGTGATATGGTCAAGACATGATGCTAAATTTTATTGTATGAGATGATCATGTTTTGTAACCGAGTTATCGGCAACTGGCAGGAGCCATATGGTTGTCGCTTTATTGTATGCAATACAATCACGCTATAATGCTTTACTTTATCACTAAGCGGTAGCGATAGTTGTGGAAGCATAAGATTGGCGAGACGACAACGATGCTACGATGGAGATCAAGGTGTCGCGCCGGTGACGATGGTGATCATGACGGTACTTCGAAGATGGAGATCACAAGTACAAGATGATGATGGCCATATCATATCACTTATATTGATTGCATGTGATGTTTATCTTTTATGCATCTTCTCTTGCTTTGATTGACGGTAGCATTATAAGATGATCCCTCACAAAATTATCAAAGTATAAGTGTTCTCCGTGAGTATGCACCGTTGCGAAAGTTCTTCGTGCTGAGACACCACGTGATGACCGGGTGTGATAGGCTCTACGTTCAAATACAATGGGTGCAAAGCAGTTGCACACGCGGAATACTCAGGTTAAACTTGACGAGCCTAGCATATAATAGATATGGCCTTGGAACACGGAGACCAAAAGGTCGAGCGTGAATCATATAGTAGATATGATCAACATATTGATGTTCACCATTGATACTACCCCATCTCACATGATGATCGGACATGGTTTAGTTGATTTGGATCACATGATCACTTAGAGTATTAGAGGGATATCTTTCTAAGTGGGAGTTCTTAAGTAATATGATTAATTGAACTTAAATTTATCATGAACTTAGTACATGATAGTATCTTGCTTGTCTATGTTTGATTGTAGATAGATGGCTCGTGCTGTTGTTCCGTTAAATTTTAATGCGTTCCTTGAGAAAGCAAAGTTGAAAGATGATGGTAGCAATTACACGGACTGGGTCCGTAACTTGAGGATTATCCTCATTGCTGCACAGAAGAATTACGTCCTGGAAGCACCGCTAAGTGCCAAGCCTGCTGCAGGAGCAACACCATATGTTATGAACGTCTGGCAGAGCAAAGCTGATGACTACTCGATAGTTCAGTGTGCCATGCTTCACGGCTTAGAACCGGGTCTTCAACGAAGTTTTGAACAACATGGAGCATATGAGATGTTCCAGGAGTTGAAGTTAATATTTCAAGCAAATGCCCGGATTGAGAGATATGAAGTCCCCAATAAGTTCTATAGCTGCAAGATGGAGGAGAATAGTTGTGTCAGTGAACATATACTCAAAATGTCTGGGTATCATAATCACTTGAATCAACTAGGGGTTAATCTTCCTGTTGATTGTAACACCCTCGATGCGACTATATCTCCCACGTGTCGAGGCACGACTTAGAGGTATAATCGCATTGAAGGCATATGTCGCAAGTTAGGCAATCTTCACAACATCCCATGTAATGTAAATAATAAAGGGGAGATAACATAGTTGGCTTACACTCGCCACGTCAATCAAGTACATAAATAACATTACATCATCCAAATACTCATGGCCCGACTACGGCGCCAAAATAAAAGATAACCCAACAAGTGACACGGTCCCGTTCACCCCCAACTGGGCACCACCACTGATCATCAGGAAAAGAAACATAGTAATGTTGAGAGTCTTCGTCGAACTCCCACTTGAGCTCATACGCGTTTGCTGGAGTGGAATCATCAGGCCCTGCATCTGGTGTAATAGTAATCTGTGAGCCACAGGGACTCAGCAATCTCGCACCCTCGCAATCAAGACTATTTATGCTTATAGGTAAGGCAAGGTAAATATATGTGGAGCTGCAGCAAGCGACTAGCAAGTATGGTGGCTAACTTATTCGCAAAAGAGAGCGAGAAGAGGAGGCAAAGCGCGAGCGAGAAACTAGAGAGCAACCTGCGCAAACATTACTCCAACACCGTGTCCACTTCCCGGACTCCGCCGAGAAGAGGCCATCACGGTAACACACTCAGTTGATTCATTTTAATTAAATTAAGGTTCAAGTTATCTACAACCGGACATTAACAAATTCCCATCTACCCATAACCGCGGGCACGGCTTTCGAAAGTTCAAATCCCTGCAGGGGAGTCCCAACTTATCCCATGACAAGCTCTCACGGTCAACGAAGGAATAGACCTCCTCCCAAGACGTTCTGATCAGACTCGGTATCTCAGTTATTCAAGACACTTCGACAGGTTAAAACAAGACCAGCAACACTGCCTGAATGTGCCGACAAATACCGATAGGAGCTGCACATATCTCTTTCTCAGGGCACACTCAGATTGTCCTAGGTACGGGTAGGCCAGCCCAGAGTTGCCCCTGGTGGCCACCGGTAGCTGACAGGTGGACCAACACTCAGAGGAGCACTGGCCCGGGGGGTTTAAAATAATGATGACCCTTGAGTCTGCAGAACCTAAGGGAAAGAAAAGGCTAGGTGGCAAATGGTAAAACCAAGGTTGGGCATTGCTGGAAAAGCTTTAATCAAGGCGAACTATCAAGGGGTTCCCATTATAACCCAACTGCGTAAGGAACGCAAAATCCGGGAACATAACACCGGTATGACGGAAACTAGGGCGGCAAGAGTGGAACAAAACACTAGGCGAGAGACCGAGCCTTCCACCCTTTACCAAGTATATAGATGAATTAAGATAACAAGATAATATAATAATATCCCAACAAGTAAATAAATGTTCCAACAAGGAACGACCTCCAATCTTCACCTGCAACTAGCAACGCTATAAGAGGGGCTGAGCGAAGCGGTAACATAGCCAATCAACGGTTTGCTAGGACAAGGTGGGTTAGAGGTTTGACATGGCAATTTGGGAGGCTTGAAAGCAAGTGGTAGGCATCGTAGCATTGGCATAGCAAAAGAGCAAGCAAACTAGCATAGCAAAGATAGTAGTGATTTCGAGGGTATGATCATCTTGTCTGCATAGTTGTCAGAGTTGACTGGATCCTCAAAAGCAAACTCAACGGGCTCCTCGTTAGCGAACTCGTCTCCCGGCTCTACCCAAACAAGACAAAGAAGCAACAAGGATACAATCAACCACGTGCAAGGATCAAGCAATATGATGCAATGATGATATGCTATGCGGGATGCGATGCGGGATGCAAAATGCAAGATATGACAGGGAATGCATGAACCTGGCCTCAACTTGGAATTCCAAGTGTGCCACTGGAAATATGAGATGAAATCGCTTGAAAACGATATAAAGAACGCCGGAATCAGAGTTACGGTTTGGAAATGGCAAGCGATCCAAAAATGGCACCGGTCTGCGATTTATAGCAAGTAGCCATCTAAATGCAATGAGATGAACATGCTACAACACCCAAACATGACAAAAAAATACATGGCAGGGATTCATTCAAGATGCTTAACAAAATTCTAGCACTGAGCTACGGCCAATTCATCCATAAACAGGTTCAAACAAGCATGGCAAAAATGCACATGGCAAACAGATCTCAGACTTAGTGAAATTAACACTTGTCTGGAATTTCAGATCAGGTAGCCCTCTTCGGAGCAACAAAACTACATGCTACAGGAACTGAACATGGCAAAGTAAAGCATGACATGGAGCTACTCAAAGAGCTTAACAAAAGTCCCTTGGTGACATTGAGCCAAAAGGGATCAGAAAATACAATTGCAAGCATGTGAACATAGCAAAAACATAATCAGTTTTCAGACTTAGTGAAAACTGACACATGCTGAAATATAACTCAAGTAGGCATGTTTACGAGCTCGATGCTCTCACCACATGGCAAGTCATGGCAAGACAAGCATACATCCATCGAGAAGGCACAAAATGCAATCTAGACATGGCAAGAACAATAGCATAGCATGCACGGATCAACTACAACATCATCGGCAAAATTGCAAACAAGTTGATAATCTGCCCAGATTCACAAAGTAGCAGAAGTAAAGATCGATTGACTCAAGCTAGGGTGCTCCATAATTGCAAAAAAAGATATGGATGGATAGAGAACTACAATATTAACAAAACATCCTTACTGATCATCCTCAAAAGAGGCACGGACCACTAGGAAACAACATGAACATATGGCCATACGAGATAAACAGGTCAAGGACTTAGTGGAATTGCTAAGTCCCTGAAAACAGAATTAACAAGTGCACCACTTTGCAAGCTTTACTAGTCACCACACACATCACAAAAATACATGGGTTGGACCTATGGAAAGATGACAAAACCCTTAACAAAACATATGTAGAGCATCAGGGCATATCATGCACACATTAATCATGGCAAAAATGACAAAAACCTAAATGGAGCAGCAGATCTGACAATTATCTCAAGTAGCCCTCTTCTAACAGCATTTCGGGCATCAATATGAACTCAAATGAAAATGATGCAATGGAATTAAATGATGTACTCTCTGAGATGAACATTTTGATATGCTATATGCATGAATCGGAGCTACGGATGCAAAGTTACGAGGCTATGAACAGGGGCACTTGGATCTGTGATTTCTGGACTTAGACAAAAAAAATCACCCCGAGATCTAGGGTTTGACCCGGCACGGAAATCGAGGCGGGGCCGGCAAGGCACTGTTCACCGGCGGGGATGGAGCTCGCCGGAGCCGGCGTTGAGGAGGGAGGAGGCGGCCGGAGGGTGCGGCGATGGCGCGCGAGAGAGGAGGGCGGCGGCGCCGGGCGCGCGGGGCGG